>NC_142028.1:11413125-11750000 GCF_982192425.1 Myodes glareolus
GAATTCCCTGGGTTCCACGGGCACAGATTCAATGTGATACTAAAGTGAGACCAGTAGGCGTCTTACAGCTGGCATGTTACTGCCCTTCAAAGGGCTTTGAAATATATTTAGTGGATTGCAACCAGGTTTGAAAATAAGACTAAATCAACTGTAAGGTAAAACAAAACTTGTGACCTAAGATTTTCAAGACTGAAAGCCCAAATTCTGGTACCGCTGACAGACTAGGCTTGGTCAGTGTCCCATGAAAGAGCTGAGCAAATGCAGAGAGGGGATTTATTCAATGCAACCACGTTGGGAAGAGGCACGAAAAAAGGTTCTCAATGACCCCAAGTCTGTTTTGAAGTAGCGACGCGAGCTTTGGGTTGGGGCAAGGTGGGCAATGTCATAATCCACATGTTGAGGTGACATCTGTCGGGGTCCAGCCTTGATGAAATTCACACATTCCAGGGTAGAAGCATGAGAATTAGAATTATTAAGCAAAAGGAACAGAGATATAAGACAAATAAAAGACAGAAACACAGAACAACACTGGGAGGGAAATTCAGTAAATACTGTACCGCCCACATTTGTTTTCCACAAGCTGATATACTTCACTCCAAAGGAGAGGGGACAGACAATAGACTTCATTAACATGGTATAAGAAATAGACTTGAATTCTCCAACCTCTGGTCCAGGTGGAGCGGATTCACCTCTAATCAAAATTCTGATTAGGTCAGGATCCCTTGTTTATAGCCACACCTGTTGTCAACAACTTTGAAAGAGCAAAAATAGGCTCAAACTCTCTGACCTTTAGTCAAGGTGGAATAGGCTCACATCTGTGAGCCCTCATAGGGCAAGAGGCATGCATAATAGTGCTGACCTACAGGTGGTTAGCTTCCTTCACCAGGCTGTCCGCTCTGTTCCTGCAAGGTGGTCCACATCCTTCATGCATGGAGAGCAAGATGGTTTTGTTCCAAGGTCTGGTCTCACTCTTATGATAATTGCTGTCATGGGAATAGGGCTATTTTATTTTGAAGGATTTACGATTCTTGAAATCCAAAACAAATGCAGATTGGGACAATGCCTTCTCTGTGTACCTTGAGCCTAGAAGGAGGAAGAGATGAACTTGATACACATGCCTTGAACAATTAACAGACCATGGCAAGCAGACGACCCCGAAGTCAAGGGGACAGGCAGAAGATGAGAGCAGAGACTCAGGTTTCCATGTGTATGCAGTTGCCTTGTGAACCCAGGTGAGGAATCAAGGCTTGCTAGCAAAATCGGACCCCAGGTTCCTGATTCAATTTCACAATACACTACTACAGTGCAAGTGTGTCACAGGGCAGGTGTGTCCCTCTGTCATTGGCAGGTGTGTCCACGGTCAAATATTCTTTTCAAATGCATATGGGAAAGAGAGTTTATGTTCGGGGACACCATCAGTGAAGTTGGTATTTCTTTGAAGATCAGGACAGTTTACAAATCACTTTTACTTGTGAGGAAACAGTGATAAGGTTATCTGGATTACTGATAAAACAAGAACACTAACCACAAATCACGACTGTTCTATGGAGTCACATGATGCCACTTGTAACTCCAGAAGATATCATTTCAGATGGTATATTCCTGAATATTGAAATCCCCTGAGACGAAAAACTCTAAAGTTAAAAGTTCCTCAAATCGCAATTCTGAAAGATGAAAATCCTGAAATTTGAAGTTCCCCAGTAAGAAAATACATACTAAATGTGAGGGAAAGGATTGGTTATGCAATATATCAAGGAGAAAAACATCAGTTTAAGAATGTATCATTTGGGGCTGGAGAGATGGCTCATTGGTTAAGTGCATTGATTGCTCTTGCAAAGGACCCAAATTTGATTTCCAACACCCACATAACAGCTCACAACCACCTGCAATTCCTGTTCCATGGGATTTCAACACCATTCTCTGGTCTTTTCGAGCATTTCACACATGAGGTGCACAAATAGACATTCAGGAAAACACTTACATGTTGGCAGAGGTTGCTTGTTTGTTCCCAGCCACCCAGAACCGAA
Source organism: Myodes glareolus (assembly GCF_982192425.1). NCBI lineage: Eukaryota > Metazoa > Chordata > Mammalia > Rodentia > Cricetidae > Myodes > Myodes glareolus. The sequence continues at coordinate 11,415,153 of NC_142028.1, forward strand.
ATAATCACTCAGAAACTATATTATTTAAATAACTGCTTGGCCAATCACTTAAGCATATTGCTAGCTAGCTTTTACATCTAGAATTAAGCCATTTCTATTATTTTATATTTTACTACTAGGTTTATGGCAACCTGGCAAGGTTCCAGCTGGCAGTTTGTGTCTTTCCCCTCTGGTGGTTATGTAGCATCTCTTTGACTCCGTCTACTCTCTCTAATACATCTCTTCCAGTCTGGCTATATTCTGTTAAGTCATTGGCCAAAAGCAGCTTCTTTATTCATTAACTAATAAAAGCAACACATATACAGAAGGACTTCCCACACATGTGTATAAAAAGGACACTTATACACATAAAATAATAAAATAAAAATTTTAAAAATTAATACATAATTTGTATGATTTATCATTCTTTCCAGTCAGTAAAATTCCAGGAGGTTTTCATGACCTAAAGCTGCATTTGCCTAAGGAGTTACAGATTAGTTAGAAAATAATGATGAAGGAGGACAGGCTGTCGCATTTCTATTTGGTCACCCATGTCATCTGTGTAGGAGCATATATAGAATCCATTTCCTCTTTTCAGAGCTACATGGAGCATCAGACAGAAGTTAGAAATTTTCAAAGGGAATGCTCATTTGGGAATATATTGAATAATACAATTTCAAAGCACTAAGCCACATAGAAAATAAATGTGAATGCATTGTCCAAGGAGAGTCTTTCCCTGAAAGCACAAGCTATTCATCATGATGAAAGATTTAACCTAAGTCAAGAACTGTACGAACTGGGCAGTTGTTACAGATGACCTCCGTAGTACATTTTATATGTATGCTGAATGTTTACTGTAAGTTTTTGTTGTTTTTTTATTCTATGACTTTCCCCCTGCTCTTATTTTATTTTAAAGATATATTTATTTTTATTTTGTGCATTTGGGTGTGTGCCTGGATCTATGTGCATGCACCACATGTGTCCAATGTTTATGGAAGCCAACAGAGGGCTGGTTTCCTGAAACTACTGTGAGGTAGTTGCAAGTCATCTGATGTTGGTGCTAGGAACAAAACCCTAGTTGTCTGTATATGGAGAAAGTGTCATTAACCATTGAGCCATCTCTCCATCCCATCTCCCCACTATTTTAAATTGTTAGCACTAATTATTTTATGTTATATTTTCCATTCTTTATTGTTGTAAGATGAGTGAGCTGCAACCCACTGCCCAGATATCTTAACCCCCGAAATAATCACACAGAAATTGTATTCATTAAATTACTGCTTGGTCCATTAGCTCTAGCCTCTTATTGGCTAACTCTCATATCTTGATTAACCCATTTCTATTGAATCTGTGTATCACCACATGACTGTGGCTTACCAGCAATATTCTAACCTATGTCCATCTCAGGCAGGAGATTCACGGCATCTGCCACACTGCCCTTCTTCCCAGCATTCTGTTCTCTTTTCCACACCTATCTAAGTTCTGCCCTATCAAAAGGCCAAGGCAGTTTCTTTATTCAACCAATGAAAGCAACACAAATACAGAATGACCTCCTACACCACTTTATAGTTCATCCCTCACATCATTTCCAAAAGAGAGGCATGACCTGTGAAAAAGACTTTTAGAGAATTTAAATCATTTCATTGTTTTTGAAGTTGATTCCATGAAAGTACATTGTATCAGCATTGGCTTTGCCTATAACCATTTTCCATGTGTGTAAAGCCATGAAAATGTCTACAATAAATGAAAGCATTTGGGGGGATCTCTGCCCTTTGAGTGAATATTATCAAAAGACATGGGTTGTTGGTCACAAAATATTTCAGATGACTAAAGTCATCTCCCAAAGGGCTTGCTGGTCTCCTTAGCATTCTGATTTGCCTCAGACCACCACCATCACTATGCCAACTAGAACCTGAGTCCTGATTACAAGGCCTTTGTATGGCAGACTGGCTAGTGAGGCATTGTCTTTTCATCAGAACACCACTGGCCACCCAGTAACAGGGTCAAAGCAGGACAGCAAATGTGGGAGAAATCACCTCTGGACCTTAAACCGCATCATTGAAAAAGTGTCATTCTTCTAGTTCTTTCTGGGTCTTGGTAACTTAGCTGCATCTCTTGTGAAAAGCCTACAGATAGAATTCAAAATATACACTTTAATAATTCCTGTCTTTTAAAAGCTACATTTATATATTCTTTTACATTTGTACATTTCACTCATTTCTACACCCTGTACTTTTGGTTTGTTCTTTTGAGGTGTTATCTTGCTATGTGACCTAGGCTGGCCTGAAATTTGCTATGTTGAGCGCTTTGGCTTCAAACTTGTGGTTTCCTCTAATCTCCACTTATTAAGCACTGGGCTTAGTATATCACCAGACCTGGATCCCACTGTATACTTTCTATTTAGTTCTTAAGTCTTGTTTTTATTGACTTAAATATATGTCTGTCCAACTAGAGAATTATTGAAATTGGTGGTATCAGGATGGCTTAGTGTGCAAAGGCATTGCCTCTAAGCCTGATGGCCTGAGTTCTATCCCCAGGACACACGTGGTAGAGGAGAGGCCCAATTTTCAGAAGTTGTTCTCTGACCTCCACGTGAGTGCTGTACTATGGTATGTGTGCACCCATACACTCATCCACACACATCATACATGTACATGAATAAATATTTCAGAATTTAATGGATTGCTGCCTAATGCCTTGCAATGAAGGCATCGATTAGAGTGAATATAAAGTCTATTCCTTCGCTTCTTTTTCTTTTCTTGCCTTCTCAACCTCTCTTCTTTCCTTCCTATCCTTGTTGTATGGTTGGAGAATGAAATGAAAAGTATGCATGCTGGTTAAGGGCTCTACCTCTGGACTTTAATTCCAGCTCTGTGCATGCTGGGTAAGGGCTAACATGGAAACAGAGTGAATGACACAAGGTGCTCCCTTTAGAATACAAACAAAACAAGTGATCTCTCTCAGTGGCTGCCCTTGCCCTCCTCAGTGTCTGGTACTGCTCTACATCACTGGCTCCAGAGGATGCTGCTTTGGGGTAAGTTGTTGGGTCAAAATTATCTCAGGGCCTGTATCTTGAGGTCTATAAGACAGAAAAAAGCCTGGCTCGAGTTCAGGGCCCACACTTCGAGGCCTGTAGAACAGAGAAAAGCCTGGCTTGAGTTTGACTGAAGATGAGACAGAAAAAACTAGGTAGACACCCCTCTAGCCAGAGGAAGGGTTTGGCTACCTCTCATTGTTTGCAGGTACCCCCATATCACAGGGTGTCACTTACCATATATAAGCTGATGCTCACAGTAATAAACTGAGTTCCTGCTCTGACTCAACTCCATATTGCCTTTGTTGTGAAGCTGTAGAAAGGAAGGATAGTGCACCCACCTTTTTCTGGGGAATAAGGAGGCTCAGGAAGCCTAGCAGTAAGTTTCCAACACATGAATCTGAGGTCACTTGTAGATTATAACTGTGCAAAGAAAATTCACTCTAGAAGCCAGGAATAAAGGCACATGAATGTAATTATGTGCTGTGTGATGTCTTTCTAAAAGAAAACCATGCCCATAGGGCTAGTCACCTCAAATGTCATTGTCTAAATAGATCGAGCTCCCACAACAATCACAGCACTTGGGAGGTGGAGGCATTCACATGAGTGCAGGGCTCCTGGAGGTCAGGAGCATGTATGGAAACAGAGTTACAGGTGTTCGTGAGCACCTGATATGGGTACCTAACTTGGATCCTCTGTAAGAGTAGCATGAACTCTTAACCAGTTAGCCATCTCTCTAGCCCAGTCATGTCCCCACTACCATCTCAAGAATCTAAAAAGAAACTCCCTACAGCACAATGTTAAATGACTGACTGGCTTTTACTGTATCTTGCTTCTAAAGATGCTAGATTTGTGCATGACAATATTATTGCCTGTATCTTTGTGCCCCATTCTGTGGTAATACCTTCAACACAAATTACCTCCTGGAGGAAAATACATTTTGACTTATTTTACAAAGGTCATCGGGTTTGTTCAGGGACTAAGCAGTTGTTGAGACCTTTGGAAGCTATGCTAAGATTTGTAATTTTATTTCCTTTACTGCAGAGATGCTCCCCCTTCGATGGTAAGCCAATTATCTAAGATAAAAATGCAGTATCTATGATACTGTCAGAGGTACAACTACTCAGTCTGCTGTAATTCTTCAGTACAACCGAACAACAGAAACACAGACTTCACACTGCATTCTTCAATGCGGTATACTCATTTTTAATTGTATTCTCTATAGCTTTGGGACCTGTCCTGGAACTAGCTCTTGAAGACCAGGCTGGTCTAGAACTAACAGAGATCTGCTTGCCTCTGCCTCCCAAGTGTCAATGCGGTATTTTTAAATGTCTGCTTTCACAGATTCTCTCTTGCTCTCTATGAAATAATTACTTCACAGAAATTAAAAGTTTTAAAGATATGTCTTTAAAATTTGAAAATTTTTCAGTTTCGCTTTAAATTCATTGGGGTTGAACAGTTTTTTGTGTTGGCTTAGTTTCAATTGTTTTTAAATGTACTTACAATTTAATGAGTAAAAAGTAATCAATTTAGTACTTTTTATTCAACAGTCTGTTACCCTCTCTTACTCTCTGATACTCACTCGTGGTAGTTCTGCCCACTCTAGTCCCCTCTACATACATGTCACATATATAAAACCTAGATTCCCATATGAGAAAAACCTGTGGCATTTGTCTTCTGAGTTCTACCTATTTCACTCAGTATGGTATGAGCCTCAGTCCCAGCACTTTCCCTGCTCAGCCACAGTTTTATTCTTCTTTACGGCTCAATAAAAGTCCACCATACAAATGTACCACATGTTATTGATCATTCATTCAGTCAGTCGCTCCCTCACTCACTTATTTTAACTTACCGTGAGAAGCCTGAAGATTGACTAAGCAAGCAAACATATTTTTTACATGTGTTTCTGTATTCTCTCTCCTATCTATCTATCTATCTATCTATCTATCTATCTATCTATCTACCTCTGTACTGTGTGTGCACATGTGCACATACACACATGTTCATGTGTATGCATATGCACAGCATATGGTGCCTATGTACATGTCAGAGGACCCTTGCCAAAGCTGGTTCTGTCCTTCTACCATGTGGGTCTTGGGTATTGAACTTAGGGCTTCAGGTTAGGCAGGAAGAACCTTTGCCTGCTGGGCCACCTCACTGGCCCTACAACTGAGCACTTCAAAATACAATTTAAAAGTATCTCAAAGCTGTCTAATGTTTTCTAAGTATCCATTGGCAAATGGATCTCTTGGGATGGTGGTCAAGATTAACTACTGGAGACATTTTCTGGTTTTCCATGGAGCATTCTGTGAATCGTTAATAACAAAGGACTTATGGCACACTGTGTTCTTTCCCTACTAATAGCATGGCATGGACAGCAAATCGGCAGTACAAAAAAATAGTGACTTTGGTGAAAATACTAACCTTGGTGTTAGAAGAATTCCACTATGTTTCAAGAACTTGGACAAACTGCTCAACCTTTCTTGATCTTTTATTTCCTTGACTATATAAAATGGGAACAAATCTGATGGCTATTCAAGGAATGTTTAAGAATGTGCTTTTGGAGTCAAAGCAATTTGTAAATTTAAGAATTGCACAAACTCTAATGGCACACGCCTTTAATCCCAGCACTCGGGAGGCAGAGGCAGGCAGATCCCTGTGAGCTCGAGGCCAGCCTGGGCTACAAGAGCTAGTTCCAGGACAGGCTCCAAAGCTACAGCGAAAACCTATCTTGGAAAAAAAAAGAATGGGCAAACTCTGATTTTATATTTGTCTGTTTGTTCTGTATCACAAGCCTGGTTCAGAAGAGGATGAACAAAAGAGATTCTCTGGGCAGCACACATTTTCTGTGAAATACATTTAAGCTTCATTTCAACCTACAATGAAGTTAGGGAAACTACAGAAAAGCACTCTTTTGATTATGTTTATGAACAAAATCTTTTCTCACCAAGTTAATGACATAGTTTTCTTGCTTCTTTCCTATTTTTGTCGCATCTAAAGTCATATCTACACTTACATCTAGACTTAAAACCAATTTACACAGAGGCTAGTAGCCCTCTCTAGACAGAGTGTGGCTAGTTTCAGCCTTAGGTCTGGTGCAGGTAGGTGATCCAAAAAGGTGAGCAGGGACACTGGGCAGGGAAGATTAGCCCTAAGCCCACAGTAGAAAGACAGATGAAGTCAAGGGGACACACAAGAGGAAAAGAACCCTCTAGAAAGTAAGGTCTCTCCCCAGCTGAGAATCAAGAATGTCAACATAATAGCAGGTTTTGCTATAAAGATTGATTACATACAGACTATATTCTCTTCTTCATAGAAATAATTCAAGTAGGAAAGTTAAAACATCAACAATCGATGCTTAAGGCCCAAGAGAGTTTAACCTTCAAGTTTGGTCACATTATGACCTAGCTGTAAAACTGGTAATTGTCTGTAAATCTCCTATCAGACTATAAACTTTGTTAATAATAAAAACATGCCTCAACTGCCTTGTGACTTTATGTAGGTCACATGTGACCTCACCCCTCTTGGTCCATAGAACCACCTTACCATCTCATTTGCTGGAAAGGAAGAGATTTAGATTCAGGATGTAACTTCAAAATCATATGCATGTATGTATGATCGGAAACCTGTGCCTACACTAAGGGATTTACGATTCTTTGCCCTAAACATCTCTTGCTCTATCCCAGCCCATACTTCAATGGCTGTTAAAATCTTTGCTTAATAAACTCCAACTCTGCTGCATTCTGACTCGTTCTGAAACTATTTTATGGTGAAGTCAAGAATTCCAGTCTCACCCGAGTCAGGAAATCTGTGAAAAAGTCCCTCAGACAGCCACAGCAGGGAGCTGCCTCCAGCTCTCACCTACTGCTGTTGACATTATATGTCCAATAGTTCTCTGATTCCTTTTTGTTTTAGTTCAGATAAATTTCTTTATAGAATAGGTCACTAAGTTTGTGAGGCTAGACTATTAAAGTACAATCTATTTTTACTCACTGATGGTAGGATTGATACCGATAAGTAGGAGCACACACACACACACACACACACACATACTATACTTAACACACACACACACACACACACACACACACACACTATACTTAACCTATAATTTGTAGCATCAGTCTCAGGGGTCAACAGGGCAGAAATTAATTTTCAGGATAACAGGAAAGAGCCACTGTGCATACTGATAGAGCTCATGTCTTAGACTCAAGCTGCTAAAAGCTGTTAGGAATATTTTAAGAAGAGCCTCTCCGCTGGTGCAAAAAAACCTCCAACCAAACCAGATTAGACCAAATCAAAAATGCCCATGTTTAATAAATGCCATGATCCCAGGAGGCTGGGAGGGCATGGCAGGGAGAGAGGGATGAGGGGGCATGCAAAACCCAAAGCCACATGTTCCTTTTTCCGAAGCAAATCCATTTAAGTGAGTATATACACAGAGAAACTTTAGTCTGGGCTAAGAAAACATCTTTTCTGAATGGAATGCTGAACCCTGGACTTCTGTTTTCCTACAAAGAGGAAACAGGCTAAAGGTGCTCCTAACCCCTCCCCCCAGAAGGTTTTATCTCCAATGCCCTCTTCAGATGGGGCCAAGTAGGATTATGAGAAAAAAACAACAAGAAGGAAAGGAACAAAGGTCACCAGAACTCAGGAGACTGGAGAGCTCATTCCCAGAGACAGACCTGAGCATAACCTTGGAATGGTCCCACAGACAAAGCCTTAGAGGACTTTCAGAAACTCGAACATGCAAGTACCGAGAAAACTAGCATGGATGGGTCCCTCTTAAGTAGCACACATGAATCCGCGTGTCTGGAGACTCACCTGCATGAGACTGCAGACACACATGCAGAAGCTTATAAAAATGCTGGAAGGAAAAAGGGAAGTATAATGATACTATAATCTCAAAAAATTAAATTTTTAAGAGGATTGTAAAACAAAAACAAACAGTGCATGAAAATATTATCTATACATAAAAAGACCAGAAACTGCCTGGCAACTAAGGCATGACATCACCTGACTTAACCTACTGAAATATCTGATCCTCTCCTTACTTGCCTGATTAGTCTTGTTTTAAATCTTTTCCTTTGGTGCTGATACCAGTACCCTGTCCCCATGCCAATACCATGGCATCCAGTCACAAAGAGCTACTGGATTGGGGTCTCAGATTTCCTTTATGCAATAGTAGCATTCCTTTGGCTCTGACCATTCTTCACATCAACTGCCACGTAACTTGGTTCCATCTGTCATCCAGCCACTCTGGGCTTACTTCTTCGTTTCAGCTGCTACTGTCGTCCCAGACTCCCACCTTAGTGGAGGGAGAGAGTCCTCCTCAGGGTTAGGTTGGGTTGGCAGGTAATCCTCACATCATATTTGGTGTTTCAGACACACTGGTTTCTCATCCAGTCTGATTAGCTGCCTAGAGTTACGTTCCTTTAGCTGGGGTCCTGAGGGATGGGAAGATACTCTGTGTCTTTCTGGGCCTACATTCAATGCCATTTCTTCTGGGAGCCTTTCTTTCCATGACTCACCTGATCTAAATTACTCCATTCTCTTGTCTTCCCAGAGCATTTTGTTGGTGTTCCTTGTGTTTTTAATAACCTTGCCGTTTCACAAATCCAACCCAAGAAAATGCTCTGCTGGCTCTTGTGGCCCCTGCCAGGACCTCTCTAACTTTCTCCTCCGTCTTCTTCTGTGTCCAAGACACCCACAACAGATTGAAGTTTCTCAATGAGGGATGCATTTCCTTCTGTTTTGTATTCTCTCTACTGAACTCTTGCTTGGAAGGCAGCAGGATATCAACAGATTGCAGTGAACCATCACTGTTGGTGTGAACTTTACCCACATTGCTTCCTTTGATTGTCATGACAACAAGTAAGAAAAAAGAGAGAGTAGAGATCCTCTCAAATAGAGGAAACTGACTCAGAGTGGCTAATGATATAGTTTAATCTCCTAAAGGCTTGAAACAAATATGAAATCTAACTGACTTCCTTCCTTCCTCATCCTCTCCTTCCCTCCCTTAATGCCAGACATTCAAAGGCAAATAAAACCTAAAAGTGTTCGTAGACCAATAGTGAGGATATAAAAATCAGGTGTGGTGAATCACTTGGGAGGTTGACACAGGAAGATCACTCTGAGTTTGAGGCCAGCCTGACCTATACAGCAGTTCCAGGTCAGCAAGGGCTATGTAGTGAGACCCAAACTTTACAAATCAACCAACCAACAAACAAACATAGTAAGTTTGGATACAGGTACCAATAAAAGCTTTAGTTTTCAAATAATGGACTGATGGACAGATGTGCAAATTCTGAAAGTAATCTTATTATGGACATAAATTCCATCAAAAAATATTTTGTTTTAGTAATTACTCCATTTAAAAATGTATTATGTTATTTATTTATTCTGTCTCTGTCTTTCTCTGTCTCTGTCTCTGTCTGTCTGTCTGTCTGTCTGTCTCTCTCTCTCTCTCTGTGTGTGTGTGTGTGTGTGTGTGTGTGTGTGTGTGTGTGTGTGTGTATCAGACAACAGCTTGTAGGATATGGTTCTCTACTTCTACAATGTGTGTCCTGGGATTGAATTCAGGTAATCAGACTTGGCAGCAATTGTCTTTACCACTAAGCTGCCTTTCTGGTCTAGAAATTACTTATTAACATCACACAGTAAACAGAATAATGCCTTTCCCCAAAGTCCTAATTCCTGGAATCTAGGTATGCGTTCCCCACAGAGCCAGTGGAACTTTGCACACACTACTGGGGTGAGGTGCTTTAAATGATTTTTTTTTCGTACAGTGTGTCCACAATGGTCCTCAACAGGAAAGAGTGAGGCAGAATGTTGAGCGGTCTAGATGATGCAGCTTCAAGAGCTGGAAGGAAGTCTGTGTTGTTGATAGGAGGAGCCTGTAGACAACCTAGGAAGTGCAGACAACATCTAGACCCTGGAGCTGCTCAGAGAAGGCATTCATCCCTAGAGCCTTCTAGCAGAATGCTGGGTGGGCAATGTGTGAACGTGTAGCCCAGTGAAACTTGCTATAGACTTTGCCTCTTCAAATCTGTGACCATTTACTTTTGTGATCTTAGACCACCATGTCCATGCTCACATGTAACAGTGATCAAAAATGACAGTCAGCCTAGCTCTCATGGGCAAACACACTAGAATTTTCAGCAACTGTCTTAATCACTATAAATGCATCTCTTCAAGCATGATGCCAGGAATATAAACACACCCTAAAAATTTAGACCCAATTAACTAGTTATGTAGTTCATTCATTTTTGAACTAATGATTTCCACACAAGAAAGTGATCAAAACTCTAAATTCTGTCAAATAATCCTGCCAGGATTTTCAGTGTTGATCCATGAATTTCCCATGAGGACTGTATCTTTAAAGCCATAGTCTGAGAGATAACTAAATGAATTGTTAAACAAACATGGAATAAAAGAGAAGGGACATATAGAAATATTAGCCATTCTTGAGAGTACAGCTTCATGAATTGTATAGAACACATTCACCTGCCTGTAAACAAAAGGCAAACCAAGAAATAGAGCATTAGCTCTCGAGAATTTTTTCTGCCATCATTTTGCCAGAAAGGTTACCAGGGGTACACCTAAGACTGCAGGTCCACGTGGTCTGTTTTACAGATGTATGTAAGTAGCTAGCAACATGCAGTCTGTGCTATTGCGTATCTGATCCAGAGCATTTGAAATATTTAGAAATCATATGATGTATATGCAATAGTGTGCTTATTTTCATTATTGTATAGTATGCCTTTACATCTATATTATTTTTGTTAAAATACATAAGTTATATATAATTCTTAAAATAGTACATTTATAATATACTTTTAGGCAACATAATTTTATCAGGAATTTTTGGGAGTCTGGTGGAGCACTCTCATATTAACTGGGAAAATCAGGGTCCCCTGTTGGAATATGGACTCAAAGGGAGCTCGAGGACAGTTTCATTAGAGTTTAAAAGAAAACCCCAGGGGCTGGAGAGAGGGCTTAGCGGTTAAGAGCCCTTCATGTTCTTGCTGAAGATTCCAGTTCCCAGGACCCACATGTTGGCTCATAACCTCCACAGGCTCTTGAGCACAAATAGTGCATGAAATACACTCAGGCACACACACACACACACACACACACACACACACACACACACAAATAGCTAATTAATAAAAAGAAAAATCTCAAGGTTGGAAAGCTATATTTCTCCATGGCTACCCAGAGGAGAAAAACAGAAAAGGAACGTTGGAGTTAAACAGGCATGAAGGATAACCATAGAGTAGAAAAGCAATCAAATGATCGAGACAGGGGCTTTAGAGAAAGAGTGAAGCCCCAAGAGTTAGGGAAAGCATACTTAGAAAATATGTATAATATATAAATAAGAAAAGGAGAAGTTATGCTTTTTTTTTTAGTAATTCCAAAGAGCAAATGCAGACTTACATACCTGCATGATTGTAGGTCTGTAAGAGACCACATGAGGGGATTAGAATTCTGGGATGGAAAAATGCATTACCTCATTGAAGGTCTAATTATTCCTCCCATTTCTTTAGTATGGCTTAGGTTGAACCTGCTGTCTTGAGAGGTGGTCCCTTGGCCAGATAATTAGTAGTCCCAGCTGGGCTAAGAGAAGAGACAACTGGGGTGTCTCCATACAGAGATAGATCAATTATGATGATGATGATGATTATGTTGGAGGAAGCCACTTGTTGGTTCCTAGCTGCTTGGCCCTGAAATAATCACACAGAAACTGTTTTAACTAAATCATTGCTTAGCCTATTAGCTCTAGCTTCTTATTGACTAACTCTTACATATTAATTTAACCCATTTCTGTTAATTTGTATATGGCCACGTGATTTTGGTTTACCAACTGAAATTCTGGCATCTGTCTCCAGTGGGGCTACATGGCTTCTCTATGACTTTGCCTCCTTCCTCCCAGCATTCAGTTTAGTTTTCTCCACCTAGTTCTGTTGCCCTATAGTTCTGCTATAGGCCCAAAGCAGTTCCTTCATTAACCAATGATATTCACAGCATACAGAGGAGAATCCCACATCATTATCATTGCTAAGAGGCAACAACTTTTCTTTAACGAACCTTCACTATTACTGAAGACTATATATACAATATCATACATGCATAAATACATGTATAATTATATATATTTACATATGTATAGTAATAGTTCTATAACTGTGGGTGAATTGACAAGCTATAGAATTAATTCTCCTATATTAAAATGTACAGATACTAGCATTTTTTGAATTTGTACCAATTCAGTCTTAGATGCGATGAATGAAGACTTCTAGTTGCTACATATTCACACCAATAACTACCTGGTGTTTTATTATAATTAATTTAGTTCATTTGAACACTTATTTATTAACTTTGAGTGGTTAATTAATTTGATAATTTGATATTAATTTATTATATTTATTTTATTGATTTAATCTGTTAAATATGGCCTATTCATCCTGATATTTACCCAAAGGAGCTGAATGTCCTTTACGTCCGTACAAAAATCTGTCCACATGTGTTTAAAAGCATCTTTAGTATAATTTCCTAAATTTGGAGGTAGACTAGCAATCCTTCTATAAGTTAACAGACAAGTTGGTACATCCAAACAATGCAGTGTTATCCATAAAAAAGCAAGAAGAAAACTGCTTAGTTTATATTATATGACTCCAAAGACAGGACATTCTGGTAAGGACATGATAAGAGATATCATGACCATTGCAACTCTTATAAAGAGAAAGCATCTAATTGGGACTGGCTTTTAGTTCAGAGGTTAAATCCATTTTCATCATGACAGAAGCCTTGCAGCATGCAGGCAGACATGGTGCTGGAGAAGGAGCTGAGAGTTCTATATCTGGATCTACAGGTAGCTGGAGGAAAGACTGGACTAGATTTGTGTCTTTGAAACCCCAAAGCCCACCAGCAGTGATACACTTCCTCCAATAAGGTCACATCTACCCCAACAAGGCCACAAGCCACACTTCCTAATGTAACTTCCCAAGCCTTCAAAAAGATTAGCTTATGGAGGCCATTCTTATGCAATCCACCACAGCATAGAAAAATGAGCCATCAAGGATGTGATGATGCAATTTTCCAGGGAAAAATCATAAAATCATAAAAGTGTTTTGTCGTATTATTTAAATCATAAAATCTTCTAAAGAGCCTTGTTAGTTGCGTCTTTGGCTAGAGGTGTTTGTCTTTTCCTTATTCTTCCCAGGAATGAAGGAATCTGATGCTAGGCTTTTCTTTCTAGAAGAATTCAGAGCCTTGCTTGCGTCTTCAGACCCTCACTTTCTCAAGTTCCTTGGCTTCCTCCAACACAGTTTTTTTTTTTCAAACCCTTGCTTCTGAACAATTTGTGCTTCCACAGACCATTAAAAGTTTTTTTTTTCACTAATTCTTAAGGCCACCCTGGTGCCCAATTCAGCTGTTCTGAGTTTCAAGCACCACTGCACATTCCGGAATTATCTCAATATAATAGTGTAGAAATATGCCATGAATTAGGATTCATTTGTGGTTGAATGGCTGGCTGCAGTTACAGAAAGAATTTCACACCAGATGAGGGACGGGCAGTTTGATCCTGCCAGGGGGCTTACTTTCTCATTCATTTGCCAATTACCAGTTCATTTTTAAAAGGTGTTTCTAAACTCTACTAGGTCTAATCCACCCATACAGCTGGGAAGGTGCCAAGAGGCTGCAATTGCACTGGGCAATTTGTTGGCTATTGTGTGTGCTGGGTAACATTTCTGAGACAAGAGAAATGATGATGGTTCTTTGTAAATTAGAAAGGAATCTGTATTACCACCCACCAACTTCTTTGCACAAGGCTTTGATGGAGCCAACAATTGTTCAGCTAAAACATACTACAGAAGATAGTATTTTCCTTCAGTTGACAAATGCTGCTAGGGGCACTGGAGGGTCCAGAGTGACGGCAGTTGTTCATCTTTTTCCCAAACACTGAAGCCACAAACATTACTCACAGGGTCAGGGAACAGAATAGGGAGAACTGCTTAATGGAGCTACATGCGAAATGTCTACATGGTGAAAATGTGGGAACAAAACAAATGGCAGGGCTGGCAGACTGGAAAGATCCCTCAGTGATTAAAACCATGGCTTGCTCTTGTGGAAGACCCAAGTTTGGTTCCCAGCACCCATGCAGCAGACTCTTGCCTTTTGTGAATCAATTTCCAAGGGATCAGAAAATGTCGTCTAGCCTCGAGGAAACTTGCACACATGTGCACACATTCACACACAGATGAACCCACATATACATTATTTACAAATAAGATAAATCATCTAAAAAATATGAGATGGAAGATCTATTCAGTGGTAAAGAAAACATAGGGCTTTACCTTTTTTATATCCTTCCTTTTTTCCTGCTGTGATTGTCAACCTATTGGTTGTCAATTTGACTATATTTGGAATGAACTATAATCCAGAAATGAAGGTTACACTTCTGATCCAGAAATTGATTTCAGGGCTGGAAGGCATACCTTTAATCTGGGCCCCACCTGCTCTGAAAGAACAATGAAATAAATAAATAAATAAATAAATAAATAAATAAATAAATAAGTGTATTTGTTATTCCTTTGTTTGTCCTCGCCGAGTCAGCACATCCATTCCTTCACTGCCATTAGAGTCTACTTCTTTGGAATTTCAGCATATACAGAAGACCAGTTGAGACACCCAGCCTCATGGGACTGAGCAGCTACTGGATTCTTGGACTTTCCAGTCACAGCAAGTCATTGTTGGACTGCAGCCTGTAAGTCATTCCAATAATTTCTCATTTTTGGAGAGAGAGAGAGAGAAAGAGACAAAGAGAGAAAGAGAGAGAGAGAGAGAGAGAGAGAGAGAGAGAGAGAGATACTAGAGAACCCTGACTAATGTACCTGTCTGGCCTCCTTCCTTTTTCATTCTTAATTTTCAATTTTTGATACAAGATCTTATGAAATTCCCCAAGCTGGCCCTGAACTCACTCTGAAGTCCAGGTTGGTCTGGAATTTGTAAGCCTATCAAGTAACTGGGATTGGCCATTGGTGCATCCAGGCTCATCAGAGTTCCTTTTCAAAAGTTTATTTAGAAAACAAATGAAGAACAAGTAAAGCATTAAAAGAGACTTTGATGTTGGAACTATTTTTAAGATAGCTGAGATTTTCTTGCTTATATTTAATGACCCCACCCATGTCGGTATTCCCCTGTTAAGGAGAATCTGTGCTCAAGTTAAGTGTTCTAGGTAGCTTCAACTGTCAACTTGGCAACACCTAGAGTCCCCTGAGAAAGAAGTCTCAATGGAGGGACTGCCCATATTAGAATGATGAAGGCATATGTCTGTGGGAGATTGTCTTGATTGATAATTGACCTACGAGAACCTAGCCTACTGTGGGTAGCACTAGCCCATAGGCAGGTGGTCCTGAGTTATAAAAAGAAAGCAAGGGAAGCGTGAACCGCTGGAAAAGCAAACAATCAGGGTTTCTGTTTTAAGTTCTTACTTCAGTTCCTGCCCTGACATCTCTCAATGATGAACTGTAACCTGGAAGTATAATCTGAATAAACTACCTCCTCGTCTAAGTTAATTTTGATCAGTGATTAATCATAACAGAAAGGAAAGAACCTTCACTAATGTAGCTGATTACTGCTTCTTAAGATCTCAAGTGTATTTCTAGTTTATCAGTTTCATTTGGATTCAGTCAATAGTATGAATTACACACATGACTGGGTAGATATTAAAATTAGTTTGCTTATATATTTATATTGTTATAATCTGTTCTGTTCCTGAAAATAAGAAAATTTGAAGTTCTGGCAAGATTCTTAAAAAGCAGAGGTTTATAAAACTCTAATTAACCCAATTAAAAAATGGGGTACTGAACTGAACAGAGAATTCACAACAGATGAACTTCGAATGGCTAAAAAGCACTTAAGGTCATGCTCAACCTCCTTAGCGATCAGGGAAATGCAAATCAAAACAACTTTGAGATATCATATTACACCTGTCAGAATAGCCAAACTCAAAAACACCAATGATAGCCTATGCTGGAGAGGATGTGGAATGAGGGGAACACTCATCCATTGTTGGTGGGAATGCAAACTTGTGCAGTCACTGTGGAAATCAGTGTGGCGGTTTCTCAGGAAACTGGGAGTCAACCTCCCTCAGGACCCAGCAATTCCACTCTTGGGAATATACCTTAGAGATTCCCTAACATACTACAAAAGCATTTGTTCTACTATGTTCATAGCAGCACTATTTGTAATAGCCAGAACCTGGAAACAGCCTAGGTGCCCCTCAATAGAAGAATGGTTAAAAAAAGTGTGGAACATATACACATTAGAGTTTTACTCAGCGGTAAAAAACAATGACATCTTGAATTTTGCATGCAAATGGATGGAAATAGAAAACGCTTTACTGAGTGAGGTAAGCCAGACCCAAAAAGAGGAACACGGTATGTATTCACTCATAAGTGGATTCTAACCATAATTAAAGGTCTTTGAGCCTATTATTCGTGAACCTAGAGAAGCTAAATAAGAAGATGAACCTGATGAAGATTATTTAGCTATCCGCCAGGAGGTAGGAAATAGACAAGAGTCCCAGGTAACCTCGGGTGCATGGGGGGGGGGGGGGTGGGAGGGTTGTCGGAAAGGGAGAGGGTTAGAGAGAAGGGAATAGGGGAGGATTGGGGAAAGATCGGGGGACTGGGATGGGGGGGAGGGAGGAAGGATGGATATGGGATCAGGCAGGTATATACCTCAACTAAGGGAATCATTTTAGGGTTTACAAGAGACTTGATTATAAAGGGGATCCCCGGTCCAAGGAGAGATTCCCAGATGGTTCTCTGGACAGAGGAGAGGGTGCCTGAACCGGCCTTGGCCCACAACCATACTGATGAATATTTTGCATGTCACCATAGAACCCTCATCTGGCGATGGATGGAGATGGAGGCGGAGAACCATGTTGGAACACTGGACCTAGCTCCCTAGGTCCAAATGAGAGGCAGAAGGAAAGAGAACGTGAGCAAAGAAGGCAAGGGCAGAGGAAACCTTCATCCGACGTTGGATGGCGATACAGATGGAGACCCATATTGGAACACCGAACTGAGCACTCCAGGGTCCAAATGAGGAGCAGAAGGATGAAGAAAATAAAAAAAGTAATCAGGACTGCAAGGGATGCGAGCACCTACTGATACAAGGGGACTGATATAATGAGAGTTCACCAAGGCCTGTTGGACTGGGACTGAACGAGGACGTGATCTAACCAGATTCTCTGAATGTGGCTGGCCCGGAGCCGTTTTGAAAAGCCATTGACAATGACACTGGGACTTGCTTCCTCTGCATATACTGGATTTTGGCGCTCCAGTCTGTTTGGACTCTCACCTTCCCTGGACCTGGAGGGAAGGGGGAGGAACTTGAACTTCCCACAGGGCAGGAAACCCTGACTGCTCTAGGGGATGGAGAGGGAGGAGGAGAGGGAGTGGGGAGAGGGAGTAGGGGGAGTGGGAGGGTGTTGGGAGGAGGGGCTGAAATGGAAACTTTTATAATTTAATAAAAAAAAATACCAAAATAAAAACAAAACAAACAAACAAACAAACAAAAGCAGAGGTTTAGTTTGGAATACCCACTGTCTTAGTCACTGTTCTATAGCTGTGAAGAGACATGATGACCAAGGCAACTCTTAGAAGGAAAACATTTATTTGGAGACTTGCTTACCATTTCAGAGGCTTAGTCCATTATCATCAAGACAGGGAGCATGGTGGCAAGCAAGCAAACATGGTGCTGGATAAACAGTTGAGAAATACATCATGATACACAAGCAGAAAGAGAGAGAAAACCTGGGCCTTGCATGGGTTTTCAAAATCTGAAAGCTCACCCCCAGTGATGTGCTTCCTCCAACAAGGTCATAAGGACATAAGAACATAAGAACATAAGAACAAAAGAACATAAGAACCACACAGCACAATCAATATGAGGATGTCTTGAAATTTCTTCTGCCAAAGCCATTAATCCAATACTCTTCAATTTAGCCTCAGTAAGATTTTTTTTTTTGGACAAGGACAGAAAGCAGTCACATTCTCTGCCAAAATATCACAATAATGGTCTTTAGGCTACTTACTAATAATATTCTTCCCTGCGAAGCCTCTAGCTGGGTCTTCATAATCTACATTGCTCTCGGCACCACTGTCTTCCATGCTCCCAGTAGCAAAGCTCAGCAAACTCCACTAAAGTGTTCAACCATTTTTCTAGTCTAAAGTTCCAAATCCTTCCATATTTCTGCAATAAATGTATGGTAAGGAATATCATATTAATAATCCACTCCCTAGTGCCAACTTCTGTCTTAGTCACTATTTTATAGCTGTGAAGAGACACCATGATCAAGGCAACTCTTATAAAAGGAAAATATTTAATTGTGAGCTTGCTTATAGCTTCAGAGTCTTAATCTATTATTATAATAGCAGGGAGCATGGTGCTGGAGAAGGAGCTGTGAGCTACATCCTGATCCATAAGCACAATTAGAGAGAGAGAAAGAGAGAGAGAGAGAGAGAGAGAGAGAGAGAGCACCTGGGCCTGGCATAGGCTTTTGAAACCTTAAAGCCTACCCCCAGTGACACATTTCCTTCAACAAGGCCACATCTCCTAATCCTTATAATCCTTTCAACTGTGAGGACCTGACTTTGCAGGTGCCATTTTAAAGAAGGGTCTTCATTTTAAGCCATATAATGACTGGGGTCAACATCAGTTCCAGGAATGTGCTGCAATCGTGGAATTTAAATGGACACCCTACAAATATTCAAATAAGGAGCTAAAGAGCAGTACCATAAAAATTTAATGAGGACCAGATGTCTCTGAAGACATTCTGCTCTTGCAGATACTTTGTCAGTGGTTCTTTCTTAGTTTTTGCACCTAAAAATTAACCAATGGTTTTAGAAATCTTCTTACTCTATATTCCCCCTACCTAATCCTAAATCCCAAAGATATATACTCCCTTAAGTGCAGCATTTCCCTTTTAAAAGCTTTTCTTTCTCTCTCTCTCTCTCTCTCTCTCTCTCTCTCTCTCTCTCTCTCTCTCCCTCTCTCTGGGCTTAGGACTGCACTTTCCTCTCATCCACTGTGACAGTGAGCTGGAGGTTTGTAGTCCAAGCTTAAGCTTGCTAAATAGAGACCCTTTTGTATTTACATCAGAAACTAGCTCCATGGATTCATTATGGTTCAGTATCTTGGAGATAACACATTCCCTGGTGACTAAGCTTTCAAAATATATGAGCCTATTGAGTGGATTACTAAAGCCACCACATCCACTTTCTCTAAATTTCTTCATATGTCTTTATTTATAATTTAGGCAAGTTAATCCAATGGGAAATGGATAGCCTGGAAGTACTACATGTGTGAGCATCTATCATTGAAAGAAAAGGTAGAAACACTTTTGGTAGAGAGTAAGAAAAAATACCTTCCCATTTATTTTGCTCAAGCTAACTCTACCTTTGTGCAACGGTGTCGGTTGAGTCAAAATAATTTTTGTGGAGAGGAGCCTGCTTTGCATGCATCAGGCTGTGGGTTTGACTCCCAGCATCATAGAAGCCCACAGGGCATGGTGTCACATACTTGCAATCAGAACACTCAGGAAGTGGAGGCAAAAAGAGCAGAAGTTTACGACTACCCTCTATTACATAGTAAGCTTGAGGCCAGTCTCAGCTACAGAAGACTCTGCCTGCCTTAAAGAAAAAGAAGAAAGAAGGAAGGAAGAAAGGAAGGAAGGATGAAAGGAAGAAGGAAGGAAGGGAAAAAGAAAAAAAGAAGAAGAGAAAACGAAAAACAAGATTCGATGAATTGATACATACATATATTCTTTGGTGACTCATGTTAGGACTTTAAGGCAGACATAACTAAGTACAGCCCATGGCACTTCATGTACAGAAAGTTTATCTGTTCTCCTCTTTAGGGCTTTCCATTTCAATAGTTTTTTCCACTCAGAGCAGCTCTATCAGGCAACTCCTTTGAAAATCTTTCCCTCCCACTCAACCTCATCCTTTTAAAATAAACTACAAAAACGCTACCAAGTATCTTGTAGAGAGGGCGTGATGGTGAGGGAGTTTCCTAAATTCTGATTGCAAGAACCACATGTCTTGTTATCCAGGTTTCCCTGCTGTGGTTGCCACCCAGCCACATATCCCCAGAAGCCAGGGAAGGCTTCATTAGCTCTGGAAAGCTCTCCCTTGGTTCACATTACCCTACACTCACGGTCTGGAAACCAATGCTGAAGTTCATTAGTAGACCCATATTCAAGGCATTTAAACAGTAAGCTGAGATTTTTTTTTTCTTTTCTGAAAAGAAAATCAAAACCAGTTAGTTGCCTGCAGATACTGCCAAAGCTCAAACACCGAGCAGAGGTATCAAGCCTGGAACCCCAAGAAGGGCTGCTTTCTGGTGGTGTCTTGATGGAGTCATCACACACAATCCAGGCACAAACCTTGAAGTCTGCATAGAGTTGATCAGCAGTGGAAGGAAAGATTTCTAATCACTAAAGCTTCTAATCACTGAAGGAAGACCGATTCACTAACAGTAGCCAGTTAGTTCATTCAGAATATGAATATTGATGGAAAAATGATTCCTCTTTTTCTGAAGGAATATATCAACATGGGAAGAAGACAATGCAGAGAGAAAACGGACACCTACAGAGCGAGGAGGAAGGTCCCAGAACAAAGCAACCCTGCCTACTCTGTGATGTTGAACTGTTTTAGAAGATCTGGGTTTAGTTCCCACCACCCACATAGCAACTGATTAGAAGACTGCCATTCTAGTTCCGGGGGATCTGATGTCCTCTTCTGGCTTCTGCAGGCATCATACACACATAGTTCACACACACACACACACACACACACACACACACACACACACACACACACACACCACTCACACACACACCACTCACACACACACCACTCACACACATAAAATAAATATTAATAAATATTTTAAGCTATTCTAAAAGTTAAAGATATGACTCAGTAACTAAAGAGAACTTGCTGCTCTTACAGTAAACTTGAGATTCGTTCACAGCACACTTTTCAGGCAGCTCATAAATGTCATAACTCAGCTCCAGGGGATCCGACACATTCTTTCTGGGGGTGCTCTCTCCACAACATTCTTAAAAGATATGCCATCAGTTCTGAACTACATGAACAAGATCCCGTGATAGAATTTAGTCTTTTTGAAACAAACGTTTTCATGTTTGGCTGTAAAAGTCCCCCAGGACTCTAGCACGACACTGGTTTATGTTAGTGATAGTCTTTGCCACAGTCTGATTGCTTCTAGCTTGTTTCAGGATTTGGATCCTGTTCCAAACTTCAACTCCCTGTCATTCAAAATTTAGAAAGAGTTTGATAAGTTATTGATTCGGTTCACTGGAAACTTAAACTAAGCCTTTCCCTTGGATTATCCATGCTAATCATGGATGTGCACTCAAAAAACTTACCCCTTACGTTTGGGCTGGCATCATAGACATTTGCTTTAGTATGAATTAAATATATGCGAGCTGCACTTTTCACAGTCACTGATAGGCACATACTGAAAACCGCTACTGTGCTCCTGGGTAGTTCTGGCTCAACTATTAGAAAATCCAAGAGATTCTGCATGTTATTATATTTCAGTTCTGGAAGTTACTTGAATCTGATGGCTTTTGTCTTTTTCCCATACAGAAAAGTTGTGGTTATCTTCTCAGTAGCTTGAAGGAGGGAAAAGCCAGAAGCATACCCTGTGAAGTCCAGACAGAGGCATGAATTTTGGCTTTCTGAATACTTTCTGCTTTAATGTAACTCAGTTTTAAAAGATGCTTGATTACATTTATGAATCTGTGGCCTGGGTGGACCTGGGTCATGGTGTGCTGGTGAGGGTCAGAAGACAAACTGGCTGCAGCCAGTTTTCTCCATCTATGATTAGGTTCTCAGGGTTGAATGCAGGTTGTCAAGCTTGGCAGAAAGCACCTCTATTTACTGAGCCACTTCACTGGCCCTAACTGAGCCCTTCTAATTTTTTTTGAAAGGGAAGAATAATCAAGCACCCAAAGAGATCACTTCCATGAGCTGTTTGAGAAAAAGATCTTTGATGTCACCCTGAGAACTGAGCCAGGAGGGTGTTGTCTTTAGCAGGGTCAGCAACTGAGGCATGGGTTCCATCTCAGAGAAAGCTGTAGTAGGTATTGTGCTTAGGTTGGACTTGGGGGGCAACTTAAGAAAACTGAGTGAATAGCACAGAACTCTTCCAATAAGTGACTTGCGAGATATAATTAATGACACAAGCTGAGAGAGCCTGGTTGCTTTCTGATTTCTAAGGAACAAAACACATGACACAAGTCAGAGCGAGGTTCACAATCATGGGATATGAGACTCCACACCTTCACATTCATCCCTAGTCACCGCTACTCACAAAGACCTCAGTGCAGCTCTGTGCTTGCATGTAGTGTCACACATGCTTCTAATTTGCTCTTTTGGTTAGAGTACATGCTCACTGTAAAAAAACAAACAAACAAACAAAAAACCACTAAAGCTGGAAAGGTAGCTGAGGGGCAAAGTGTCTGTCTAGAGTGCACAGATACTGAGTTTAATCCACCAAACTGCAGAAAGGGAAGTTCATAAGCAAGGACGGAGAGCCACTGTATTGTCTCATACCTGTCATGCTTGAATTAAGAGTGGGGCAACAGTGGTGGCAGCTAAGACAGGAGAACTGCTACCAGTTAGAGGCTAGCTTGGGCTATGTAGTGAGACTTTTTCTTACACTTACTCGTCAAGTGGAAAAAAAAAGAAGCCAAGCAACAATTACAAATGGAATGAGAGGAGAAAATAATGAAGATCTTAATATGAAGAGGGAATTCTTATTCACACACTGACGAAAGTCCCTCTGCACACATGTGTGAATGTGGAAAACAAAGGGAGTGCAATGTTATTAGAAAGAGAGAGGAGCTGGGGACTCAGCTCAGTGGATACACTTGCTCTTCTTTCAGAGGATCTAAGCTCGATTCCCAGGAACCTGTGGTGGGTGGAGGAGGATGCTAGGTCTTCTCATGCCTCCCTCCGTATGACTGAAGCCAAGTTATCAGAGGGTAAATGCTCTGTTCCTCTGAACCAGCTCCGTTCATAAACTAGAGGCACTGCCTGAGGGGAAGAACAACTTTTGCAACAGGAAAATATGAAACAAAAAGATCAAATCCATTCCCAGTAATGTGACACAGATTAAAAAGCATTCTAAATGGAACACAAGAAATGCAAACTTTATATCCCAGAGACAACCATTATTGCAGCACTGAAGGATATCTGCGTGAGGAAAGCAAAACTTGTTTGTGAGTCAGAAGGTGACAGATTGTGAGTCAGGTGTGGTGTGAGCACCTGGAATCCTAGCACTCAGGTGATGGACAGAGGAGGCTGATGAGTCATAGGCCAGTGTGAACTATGTACCAAAATTCTGTCCTAATCGCAACCCCACACTTTCAAAAGGGAAGACTAGAGGCTGAAGAGATAGGTCAGCAGTTAAGTGTGCTTCTTGCTCTTCCAGAGGACCTGAATTCAGTTCCCAGCACTTTTGTGGAGCTGTTGGAGCGTACAAGACTATACAGTGAATGCACCGCTGAAAGACCACTGAGCAGATCCGTGGGAAGTGTATACGCACAAATTCACATGGAGCAACCCGTCTTGCAGAGCTGCGAGAACACTGGTTTCTTGAAATAGTCGCTATCATATCTTTAAAAACCTTGTGAAGTCATGATTTTTCCCTTCAAAATGGGATTCATTCACAGAACACCTCAGCAGTGTAACCTCGCGTGGGCAGTGGCGTGTCCTTGCTCCATTCCCCCACACCAGGAAGCCTTGGAGCAATGGCATTCACTCTTTGTTCTAACAGCCAAATTTACAGAGAGTCAGTCCCACAAAATTACCTGCTAACAGACCACACAGAAATTCCTATAGAAGACAGTCACTGAACAGGAAGACAGCATGCCCCACCTTTGCTGACAAATCTGGGCATCCTCAAAGCTGGTTATCACCAAAGAGATTAGAAGAGGAGAATGGGTGAATCCAGCAATGTTTAGTAATTTTATCTAATGGTTTGAAACATCAGGTACTTCCCATTGAATGCTGGCTCTACCCTGAGTCTGGTCACCTGTTCCACAGTACTGCTTTGTCAGGCTCTACGTGCCCTCTTTGTGATTTTGATATGCATATTATCATTGTCCTTGCCTATGAAAACTTCCAGATTATGTCTGTAAAAACTAGAAACCTCACGGAGATCAGCCCTTACTCTTCTTCTCCTCCTCACTACTTCTACTTCTTCCCATGCTCTCCTTCCTTCCTTCTCCTTATTCTTCCTCTTACTCTTCTTATTTTTCCTCTCCTCTGCACCCCCTCGACTTCACTTTTTTCCTTAGAACGAAAAATAAAGAAGATACAAAGCTAATGTACGTGAGTTAATTTTTTACTTCAGATCCTTGCCTGCCATATGTAGATGGAGAGGCGGTGGGCCTGCTTTTCATCTCGCCTGGCTCCTGCCTGGCTATCTTAGCCCCAGAAATAATAACACGGAAACTGTATTCATTTAAACACTGCCTGGCCCATTATTTCTAGCCTCTTCTTGGCTAACTCTCACATCTTAATCTAACCCATATCTAATAATCTGTATATCACCACGAGGTTGTGGCTTCCCGGTGTGAGTCTAGCCAGCATACGTCTCAGTAAGGGGAATCATGGCATGTGCCTGACTCTGCCCTTTCTCCCAGTATTCTGTTCAGTCTACTCCATCTACCTAAATACTACCCTATCAAAAAGCCAAGGCAATTTCTTTATTAACCAATGAAAGTAACACATAGACAGATGACTCTCCTACATCATTTCCCCTTTTTCTATTTAAACAAAAAAGAATGGCTTTCACTTTAACATGGTAAAATTACATATAACAAAACAGTTATCAAGAAATACAGTTGCAACATTTATATCTATTTTATCTTTAATCATAATTAAGGAAAACTATAACTATCTATCCATTCTTCAACTCCATCAAAGACTCCAGAAGGATATAATACTACATAAGTAAACAAAAAATAAGCAACTTCCAAACTCTAGAAATGACAGAGATATCTCGCTGCCTGGACAGTCACCAAAGTTCTTTTGTACCGTTGGAGCATCCATCTTCAGCCTTCAGGCCCATAGTATCCAGCAGACATTTCCATGAAGCAGTAAAATTCAAAGACAGTTCAGTCACTTTCTTCTGTATCCTGCAGAATGTCTCATAGGCTCTTTCATGAATCAGAAACCCCGAAAGACCATCTCACCTTTAGGCAAGTTCAGCAGTCCTCTCTCTGCAGTTTCTTCGTGTCCAGTCTTACATTAGTCCAGGCAAGAGCAGTTTCTTGCTCAAATGGCTAACCAACACCATAAAGAGCCTCTTCGATGCCCATCTTCCTCTTGAAGTAGATTGGTGCTGCCAGGAGCAGACATGTCTCATTGTCATGAAAAGCCCTAAGTTATTAAAACATTTTAAATGTCATATTCTGTTGTCTTTGAAAGATATGAAGAATGTCTATATATATGAAATATATCTCTATATATCCAGAAAATATAACTAACATGACTACAGGCTTGACTATTATTGATGATTATCCGTTAACAACCTATATTTCCTAATTATACATTACATTTTTAAAATGAACTTCACCATCACAATACCTTAATCAAGATCAGAAAGACATATGCATCTAACAAAATTGACCTTAAAATCCATACCAATGCAAATTATTCATATCTATATCATATCCCCCTTTAAACGTAAAAGAACAATTACGAACAATATTTGGGAATATGGACGTAGTTATTTCTCTCCAAACTTCTCCCTGCTGTATAGGGATACTGTTAATTAGATCTTTCATGGTATAACCCGTCTGCTAGGTTCATCTCAATCAGCAGTTGAGCAAACTAATTTTTTGAGGGTGTTCACAGCAACCTTTCAGGAGGGTGTGGTTTATCATACCATATTGGGATAGAAGCAATCCACAGGGTCTCATCCTCTGTGAAAACAAAAGAAGAAACTCCTTTCCAAAGCATCATATCCTTAGATCCAAATTCTGAAGTCAAGATAGCTTTATAATACACATGTTGGATTAGCTTAGCAGACCACACAATGAAATATCTCTCTGTATCTAGCTCCTTGGCAGTCAAAAAATTCAAAGAAAATACAATATACAGAATCCAAACTGTGAATTTTCCATTTTTACATGGCTTATTTTTCTTTATTTCTTTTAATCTATAACTATTTGTACTCTGTTTCTTTAAAGACTTTATCCTTTTATAAGGCATTAACTTTATTCTCTATATTCTTTTTCTTCTCTCTCCCAAGTCTATGTACATCCATCCAACAATGTTACCCATTTAGAGATCTTTTATGTTTGAATCTGTCCTATTGTGAATCTGTAATTTTTTACTATCCAGGAGCACTTCTTAAAATGGTAATCACTTCTTGAAAACTTTAGCTTGAGCCACATAGGGGTAATATGGTACCACCTGTTTCTTGCCCAGTCTAAACCTTAACTGCGCTGCTATTATAATAATTACGACAGTTCATGCCTGACATCAGCACAGTTCAGCAAGCAAGCAGATCCATTTGGTGCTCCTGAGCCAAGAACAGTTCCAGGCACACAGCAAGTCCACATTGCCACCAAGCAAACAAGCATTTTACTCACAAAACCCGATCCAAATTCTCTTTCTCCTGCAAGAGACAAAGGTCGCAGTAGGAACATAGGCCAGAAAGCTGCCTATTTTAAAACTGTGCGGATTTTTTTTTTTCCACCTCCAGGTAGGAGCCACACTCAGCACTTTAACTCTGAGAATGAGCATTTTATCTCAGTTACAGCCTAATCTGCCAGGCACAGCACTGTGCAGCCTGGAAACATCTCTGTGTATGGCGGCAGAAATCCACCATGCTCTCACCCCTGACTAAGCCTGGTTCCGCTGACTGCCCAGGCAGGAAGAGCAGAGCCAAGGGCATGGTCTCAGCTACTTTCCTCCAGATCCCGAGCAGACACACAAACACCCAGGCCCACAAATGCACCATAGCACCATAGCCGGAGTTTGCACTGGCTCTAGGGCCCAGGAAGCCACGTTTTAACATGGCGAGGCTTTTTTTTTTCCCGTTGCTTTTGCTGAATCAAGAAATCTCTCTACAGCATGCCCTAGCAAACGGCAAAAAGCTGTCTTAAACTCTCTATTTGTGTCTAGAATTCCTTTTTAAGCCCTCTCAGGTTTTATGTGGAGTTCGTTACCATGGTGGGCGCCACTCATCCAATTCTGATCCCTGAGGGAGTACTGAGGCTGGTACTCAAGGACCCCCAAATGGAGCAGCTCACAAAGGAAACACTAGAAAGTGAATTAAGACCTTGCAGTAAGATGTCCTAGTTTCCATCACTGAATTATTTTTTAGTTAAAAAAAAAAATCACATCTGTGATTCTTGGTTTATGATATTTCAGAGAGAAATGTGGGAAAACCCACATTACAGCTCCATATAGTTTCATAGAAAGCATCATGTGTGAAAGTTCTGCAATTACATACCTTTGCTTTTGTTCCTGTAACACAGGACTTTAACACTTCATATTTCTGTCGCCTTTGTATTGCCACTTGAGGTGGACATGCAGTAAGTCACCTGACTTCATTAGCAATATACCCACATTCTTATTAGCACAAGTGGTACCGTATAGAGCTTACACACTTCTGGGTTCTCCCTTCTCTTCCCCTTTCTCTTCCAGTTGTCATGCTGAGGCTGAACCCATCTATGCCCACACACTCCATCACTGAGCTGCATTCCCCAGCTCCAGCATCCCAGTTGCATCTGTTTGCAGCGTCACGGAATTTAGCAACACCCTGGCATTGCTTATGGAGAAAACTCTGTTCACTCTTTACAAAATGATTTTTTTTTCTGTAGAGAAAGATGTGATTGTGTCATGGACCTCTTAACACACTTTTACTATGACACAAAGGCTGATTTTATGCTGAGACAGTGAGATTTTGGTTTTCAATAAATAAAACATGAATTCAATTCTTCAGTGATTTGGTAATTGGTGAAGACTGTAGTATGTGGCCACAGGCGCAGGAAGATGTTACAAATACATTTGGCAATGTGGACATAATCCCTAGTGAAGAGCTACATTTTTTTTTATCATGCTCAGACTTTGGCTCAATGTGTACAAATATCTGGAACTGTTCTATCTCACCTTTCAAGCCAAGTTTGTAATCATCACCATATTAAAATATTAATCACCCAAACCTGCATGGCTGCTGCAGACTCTGGGGATAACCAAGTGTTCTCTTCTCTGAGTTATATTTCTTGTGTAAATTTCAAGAGCTCTAGTCCTACTTTCAGAGCTATGGTGGGTATTGAAGACCTAGTTAGAAGCTAACCAATTGTTTTGTTTTGTTTTAATGTTCCATAATGATGATGGCTATCCCTCATTGCTGACTAAACAGGATTTAACACCAGCATGGAAAGGAACCTTTCCATGAGGTGAGGGGTCATCTGAATCGGACTGGTTGAAGACCCAACAAAAATGTGAGTGACCCTCAGCCTGACTTTCTAAAATAGAAAATAGCTGAAAAATTAAGTAAAGGAAGATGAGTACCAGTCTTTATTGATCTCTACTTCCTGCTTGGATGCAATGTGACCAGTGACATCCTTCCCCCATAACAGTACCTCTACTGCACTATAAGCCAAAATGAACCACTTTTTTGACTTGCTATTGTCAGGCAGCTGTTGCAACAACCACCAATGTGAGTAATTACTATAGTGAGCGGCCTTACAGCATGAGTCAGTGTTACCGTATCATGGTTAACTAAGACCCGGGAGAATTGTTACCTGATAAATGACATGTTGTGGTCTAATTCTTCTGTTGCTTGGAAGAAGGAGTCAGAAATCTGTGTCACATAGTTTCTTCTTCTGCCGATGATTCTGATTTAATCAACAAAGTAGGAGAAGCCTATATCTGCTGCTCTAGCTAATATTGAGGACATCAGACATTCTTTCTGAAGTCAGGAGATGAAAGCCTGCAGGATGGTTTCAATCTCAGATTTGTTTACCAGTAGTTGATAAGATGGAAATACACAACCGGGTTATCATCCCCACACTCTATATATTCTTGGGAAACAGAACGAGAAGGCGCTCAGCTTTGCTGACACCAAGAGTCTCTTCTTAGACACGAACAGGCAAGATGTGGTCTATGAATGCCATGGAAAAGCTGTTGGTAAAAGCAGGGTCAAGGCCTTTAACAGTGAGCCAGTGGAAGAGAGCTCCCCAATTCATACAGATTTGATTCCAGAGGCTTCTGGTAGACATACTCCCAAATAATGACACAGAGACTTCTTATTAATTATGAAAGCTTGGCCTTGGCTTATGCTTGCTCCAAGCTAACTCTTCAAACTGAAACTAACCAATTTAATTTCATCTACATTCTGCCACAGGCTTCACCACCTCTCCTCAGTACAGTACATCTAACTTCCTCCACATCCAGCTGGCCAATTTCCCACCTCTCAGATTCTTTCCCCAAGTTTCTTTCTGTCCCCAGAAATCCCACCTATCCTCTCCTGCCTAGCAACTAGCCAATCAGCTCTTACTAAACAATCAGAAGATACCTTAGGCAGGTGAGGTTAAACAGACATCTTTACGCAATGTGATCAAATATCCCACAACAGAATGTATATATCACATACATCTGATATTTATACACATAATGAAATTCCAAGTGAAACATCAAAAGACTATCTATAGGCTACATAAAACATTACAAGATGAAACTGCCTTTTCCAGGCTATTAATTTTTGGTCAAACAAGGACAATAGAAAAAATGTTTTCAGTGAGACATTTAGCTAATTTTGTCATTATTATTATTGGTAGCTAAAAATATTGATTTCTGGGGATACAGCTCAATGTTTTATACTTGCCTAGCATTTACAAGATACTATGTTTAGTCCTCATCAGTACCACTAAAACAGCAACAACACCATAGTTCCAGGCTTGGTCACACTGATAAACTGCCTTTGAATATTGGGTGTTATGAGATCACATGGTAGCATCTGGCAGAAGTTGTCTCATAACCATTTGTTTTCTTGCTTAGATATCTAAAAATTTAGAATAAGGGAATATAATATATTGCACTGTTCTTAGAACTTGGGGATGTTAATGAGATTTGAGGCTTAACAAAACTGAGTCTTCTTTTTTAGGTAATGTTCACTAATGTACACATAAGATTGTTTATTCTTCTATCCTTTCTAAACCCCAAACCGTTTGAAGTTGGAAAGAAACAGAAACAAGAGTTTGCATGCTGAGTTTGCATGAAGATGAAGATTGTTCATCTTCCTCTTGGTCACCTCCTCTCTTTTGTCTGCTCTGCCTTTTTTTATTTCTGGTGGTGTTTAGAACCATAATTTCTCTTCCATGTGCCTCAATTTCCTCCTTTTTTACCCCAAGTCTAATTTCAGTTGCCCTGACACACCATATTAGAAAGCTCACTGTCATCCAGTATGTCTTATCCTTCTTCCTCTTCGACTATAGCAGGCCCTGACCTTACACAGCTTTTGTTCTTCACTGATTTCAGTATTGGGATGCATCTCAGAGTTTCTATCAAGGAATAACAAAGTCTCTTAGAGAAGAAGGACATGATGTGCTTCAGATGCTGCAATAGAACCATCAAGTACTCTTGTTAGCGTAGGTGTTAAAGTGCAGAAATACGTTTCCTTCATAAATCTTTCCTGATCACTTTCTTCTCTCTCTCTCTCTCTCTCTCTCTCTCTCTCTCTCTCTCTCTCTCTCTCTCTCTCTTGTCATCTGGCATTTTTCACTGATCTCCATCTAGAAAATTTATCAGTTTCCAAACAAAGCTTCCCTATCACTCTCATTTGTTGGGGATGAAAATCAACAGGACTGAAGCTTGATGGCTATCAGAGTTCAGGTAAAACCTGGGCAACTGTGGCTAGCTGCTTCTGTGTTTGGGCTGCAGATGACCTGGCAAGATCTAACTCAACTTTCCAACAACACAGTCCCGTGTGATCCCTCTGATTCAAGATGCTGCTTCTCTAGAGTATTATGTTTATCAGCAGTTTCTCTGGTTCCCTGCTTTCTGCTCCACCCCTCCATCTCGGGACCCTATGCTTAGTCAGATAATGTGTACAAAAGACCACTCCCGAAAATATAAAGTGATCATCTGGTTAAAAAAGGTTTGTATTTAAACATGAAATTAAGGCAGTTTTTCATAATGCTGGAAAGAACCCTTCATCTCTGGTTTGGAAATCTTTGTTGAGCAGTGGTTCTCAGCCTTCCTAATTCTGCAACCCTCATGCTGCAGTTCCTCATGTTATGGTGGCTTCATAACTATAATTTTTCTACTACTGTGAATAATAACATAAGTATCTGATATGCAACTACAAAGGGATTGAGGATAACAAACTTCAAGATTTTATTCCCATTTTATCTGTCACATAAAACAACTGTGATGTTCAACCAATTGAAAGGCAAATTTCACCAGAAGCATAAGAAGGCATCTTTCAAGGTCTTTATACCAATTCTCTTCTCTGAGTAAAAGAGGCATAGCAAAGAAAAAGTCAGACCTAGCTGTCTGATTCAGTGACTATATCCAGTTTTACATTTTTACTCTTTGGGGACATCTTCAAAGCCGATCTTACTGAATTTTCATCTGGAAGAATGGAAGTTGGAAGCAGGACTCTTTTTGCCACATCATGTGATAGCTGCTGTGTTTGGTCTTTCCTGGGCACTAGAATCAGGCAATAGGGCCTCTGAGAATAGGGGTGTCTGTTCAAAAGAAGCCCACTGCACAGAGAGCAACACACCCACGCCCACTGTAGACAATTCTCATCAGCCAACATAGTATGTCAACTCAATGCCAACTTAGCACGGGATTGGAGGATTGGGAGCATATGCAAAATTTGACCAAAACTCCCAGGACAGCAGGCCTTGGGAACACGACCCATGTAAACAGGGAAAACCATTGCTGACTTTGATGAGAAAGTAGCAAGATTCTAGAATTTTCTTCCCACTGCATTGTTCAAAAAGAGTAAAGCAAATTTCCTGTGGGTTAGAAAATGTATGATGAGTATGTGAAATGTTAAAAGATGGATACATGGAAGTTCAGAAATGTGCCTGGAAAAGATATCTGATACCATAAAATAAGGTAAAGGCAAAACATCACAAGCTATCAGATGTGATATATAAATGCTTACATTTCTATGCTTCTTCATATACCCTTCAAATGTTCTCTTTAGAAAAAAAGGATTACTAACATCTCTCCAGAGAGGAACAGGCACCAGCAATCTAGACAGAACATTGAGTCTAGGCTTTTAGGCTTCAAATGTCTTTTAGCTCTGTTTTTACCTCACCATTCTCCTGCTTTCTGAACATATTTCCTTTTAAAAAAGATAATCTTACTTGTGTGTATTTGGGTGTGCCGACATATGGGCTCGTGCCCCTGTAAGTGCAGATGCCCATGGCGAAAAGAAGCATGGGATTCCACAGGAGCTGGAGCTATGGCAGTATGAACCAGCTGACCCGGAAGCTGGGAGCTGAACTCTGCTCCTCTACAAGAGCAGTAAATGCTCTTAACAGCTGAGTCATTACTCTATCCACAAACACATTTTCTTACCAACCAAAAGGAAATAGACAGCTGTAAATCAGAAAGCCAGTATGATAATCTATGCTAAATTGTCTGAGTTTTGCGTAGTTGTTTTGTATCACTATACAGGTAGTGCATTATGTTCTCATTTTTTTGTGATTTCTTTTAAATTGTGGAATTAATTTCATCTGTATTACTATCTCACCACAGTTCAATCCAACAGAACAACTGAACAATTTCACCCATTTAGTCATCTAAATTTTTCATAGTCTGTATCATAAATATCTGTCTTAAATGCAAGAAACATAAAGTCCACTAAGGCAGAATCTTTATCCCTGACTAGGATCTATGCCCTGTATTGTGAGTGAAAAGGATTAGTAAATTAGTGGCAGTCAGCACCTGCAGAGATACTCATTATGTCACTGACACATTGAAAAGAAGCAAAGAATTTGAGGTGCATTCTTAGAAAGCTGAAGTGTGGGATGAGCCTTCTTGAGGAGGTTGGAAACAGGACTCCTCTTCCCAGACCACAGGAATCATGTGGTAGCTGCTGTGTTTCATGGGTCTTTCCTGAGCCCTAAAATCAGCCAATAGGACTGCTGAGGATGGGGATGTGTGTCCAAAAGAAGCCCACTGCACAAGGAGCAACACACCCATGTCTACTGTAGACGATTCTTATCAGCCAAGCTGTAGATTCAGCCTAGGTGTCTGCAAGCAAGAAGTGGGTAAGCCAGGTTCACCAGCCATAAAGAAGAATGATTTAGTTGTTTTAATTTGTGTATGTACATTTTGTTTGCATTTATTTATGTGCACTACATGTGTGCTGGTACCTGCAGAGCCAGAAGGGGGCATCAGAGCCCCTGAAACTGGAGGTACAGATACTTGTGAATCATCATGTGGGTGCTGGGAACTGAGTACAGGTCCTCTGCAAGAGCAGCAACTGCTCTTAACCTGAATGAGCCACCTCTCCAACCCTTATACTCTACACATTGATATGCTGAAGTAATACCTATGCTAAATTTTGACTAGTTATAAAAACTACTGTTGAAAATTAGATAATTCTGAAGAAATGGAAATTAGTTTAGCCAAAGTCCACTCAACTACAATTCTTTGTGGCAATTTTTTTTCAAGTGACCAAGTAGAGATTTGATGGTTTGCACACATTTAACTATTTCTCAACATTCCAGTACATTAGAACTGTGAAAATGAAGTAAGTTTGACCTAAATCTGCTGCCATACTTGGATAATCAGTTTTGGCTAAAGCTACCTTTTCACATAGTGAATTTTACCTTAAATTTGCATGTGAAGAAATTGCAACTTAACCTGACACTGTAGACCCCTGTATCAGAGCAACTGAGTCCCTGCCAATCACAGCATCCCCTCCTCAGCATGTAACAGCCCACCAGCTAAGTCTCAACCCATGGCAGCATCTGCTCTTCAGCTAGTCACGGCTGCAGACTAAACTGACATGTCCATATAAGGCAAACCCGGCTGCAGCCAATCGGGCTCCTTTCCTGCCTAGAAACACAACCTGTACTTCTGACAGAAAGGGACATTTTGAACCTTCTTGGATGGCTGCCCAGCTCTAGAACCTTTTTTCTTGTTCAAATAAACTTTGTGAACTTGGGTCTCAGTTTTTCCTTTACTGATACCGTTATTTGTGGGAACCAGTTTTGTTTTCTCAAAGAATCAGCAGGCTGAGAGAGAGAGACTAGAAGAAATTCACTTCACAGTTTATAAGCAGTTTGAGAACTTGAGAACTGCACTCAGATTGCTATGGCCTTGCTGTGATGTAGATGACATGTTACAAACAGCAGAAGGGGTGCGAGTACATGCGTGCATGTGTGTGTACGTGTGTGTGTACACACACCATGCCCACAGAGACTAGAAGATCACGTCAGATACTCCAGAATGAGATTACAGGTGGCTGTGAATTTTCAAATGTGGAGGCTGGGGATCAAGCTCAGTCCTTTGGCATTTCACTAAGCGCCTCAGCTTCAGAGCCACCCCTCTAGTGGCACTTCCAACTTTAAAGTGACAGTGTTACGAATCCACTTGGTCACATAACCATGTCTTTAGGAAAAGGGCATTGAGTGAGCTGTGTTCTGGGAACCACTCGGAATGTGTCAGTGAACGAAACAGGTAGAGACTTCAGCTGTCCACCAGCATCTATCCCAAGGGGACTGTGACAGGTAAAAATGGTCCATAAACACAACAAACAAATTGCTAGAGGATTCTGTCATAAACTAAATTGATAATTCAGTTCCATCCTAATCCACATTCCCACTAAGGTTAAGATTTCCTTCAGTAAAGGGAATCTGTGTCCAATAATGTTGAAAAGAAGCAAAGACTGACCTTTTAAAGTCCTCAGTAGTTGAGTGAAGGGCGTACAACAAGGACATAGGTAAATATTATAAAAGG
Organism: Myodes glareolus; assembly: GCF_982192425.1. Classification (NCBI taxonomy): domain Eukaryota; kingdom Metazoa; phylum Chordata; class Mammalia; order Rodentia; family Cricetidae; genus Myodes; species Myodes glareolus. The sequence continues at coordinate 11,450,223 of NC_142028.1, forward strand.
CAGATTTTCCCAAGAGGTTTAAAAAAAACATTACAAAGGGTTTCAGAAGGCTCAGGGAAAATAATTTTTTACTTAAATAAATGAGATGACAAAAAATGAGGAAATGGAATATTCCATCAGAGAAAGGAAGTGCTAATTTTAAAGATCTTAAATAATAGACATGACCAGTCTCACTTAAAGAAAATATTTCAGCTGTGTAATAAAAATACATTTCCCAAGTTGAAAAATATATTTTTTAAAAAAAAAAATACGGCTGACTTCAAACCTCAAAGAATGACAGCTCTGAGCTTTGACTGGTCCAAAAGGAATATTTACACAAGGTTTTGTCAACCGCCCGTGTCCTTGTTTTGAGATTCTTGACTTTTGGTCATGTACGTCTCCTCTCACAGCCGGCATCACTCAGCAACTCTGCTTTTGTGAACTATAAATTAAAATTAAAATCTCATTTTCTTAGATTAGAGGTTGTTTCACTTGTTAAGTGAAATCACTCTTGAAACACAGGACAGCATTAGGTAAAGATGGGGGCTATGTCGCAACTGCCAATCAAACCAAAACCCAAGGTTGGAAGGGAATAAATCATGAATGAAGGCCCTGTTGTTAGGTTGATGTTTTCCTAAGGGCTGTAAGGAAAGATTAATTCACTCTTATTCTCTAAAGAAACGAGTCTTACCTAACTATAATTTTTTTTAAGCAACAGTTGTACAAACAAGGAAAGTGAGAGGAGCAAGGATGGAGAAAAGTCAATGTGGACAGAAAAAGTGTAGACAATCTTTGCGAGCCCAAGAGGCTGCGGGTAAGGTAACAAATACTGGACCAATTAAAAGACAACCTTGGAATTACAGTTCATTTTTGTATCATGCTTCCAAAGTTACAAATGTATTTCACAAACCACGATTTTTAACTCAAAACAATTCTCTACCTTCATTAATCATTAATTATTTATTAGTCACTATTATTCATGAAATAGGCACAATGAAACCCCACTATGGTGAAGTCTTGAGCTATGGTTGTTTAAAATCCTTCCTAAGATAGAAAGAAACATCATAGTATTCATGAAATAACATCAGATAAGTCCATTACTTATGGAAAGAAAGTTTTAGAAAATCAATTCATCAATTGTTCTTCTCATTTTCATTGAGTCCCACTTATTTGTTGAATCTCTTTGTGTTGGGTACTATGCTAACTGATTGGGATGAATTCAATAGCCTGGTCCCCATCCTCAAGAAGTTCATGGTTAAGGTGGAAAGCAGTGAAAGTGAGTCAGTTGCAGTGGAATAAGATGGTATGTGTATTGGTCAGGATTCTCTAGAGGAACAGTATCAGTAAAGAGTGTGTGTGTGTGTGTGTGTGTGTGTGTGTGTGTGTGTGTGTGTATTAATACATTTATGGAATTTATCAAAATGGCGTAAAGGTTATAGTCTAACTATTCTAGCAATGACTCTCCCCTGATGGAAAGCACAAGAATCTCATAGCTGTTCTGTCCATGAGGCTGGATGTCTCAGCTGATTTTCAGTATATGCTGGAATCCTGAAGAAATAAAATTGCCAGGAAGAGTGAGGGCAAGCAAAGAGAAAAGGCTTCCTTTATCCATGTCCTTTATACATGCATTACATAGGCTGACATCAGCAGATGTGGCCCTGATTAAAGATAAATCTTCCCATTTCAAAGGGTCTGGATTTTGGTTTGATCTTCATACTTCAAGTGATTCAAACAAGGAAATTCCTCAAATGTGTACCCAGCCACTTGCATATTAGTTTTTGCAAATGTAGTCAAGTTAACAACCAAGAATAGTCATCAGAGTATGGGAATGAAACAAAGGTTTACTATTTCACAGAAATTCTAAATATTTTCAGAAGAAGAATCCCCTTGGCAAGAGGGGAAGTCAACAAGTAGAAAGGAAATGAAGCAGATTGCATTTAGAGACTATAGAGTTTAATGTACTCAGTGTAAAGTATATATTTGGGTGCAGAGAGAGATGAAGTTGGAAAGGTAAGTTGAAGATTGCGTATAAAAGGCTTTATAATACACAAAGTATTTTCATTTCTCCAAATAGCTGGTTGGATAGTAGCCAAAAAGGTTGAGGCTAGGAACTGCTATCAAATTTATACACTAAAAAGCAGTATAGATTATGTACTGTAGAATCAAAGAGATTATCAGAAAGTGACTGTAGGGCCTGTAGAGGTGATTCATTTGTTAAGAGCACTTGCTATTCTTACAGAGGACCTGGGTACAGTTCTCAGCATCCACACTTGGTGGCTCACCATGCCCTATAATAACTCCAGTACTGAGGATTCTCAATGCCATTTCCTGGTCTACTAGGGAGCTCAGGAGTTCCTGTGCAAACACAAACATAAATACATACACCTATACATAAATTATAAATATTTTAAAAGAGATTGTAATGCTGAAGATCATCGCCTGGAAAATGGGATATATATTAACATCATGCATTTAGTTGGCACTTATAAAAGCACAATTTTGGTGGTGGGGGTACAGGAAAATTAATCATTTGGGCTTAAGATTTGTCAGACATTAGAGGACATAATTAGCATTAGACTAATGATTTGAAAAGGAATGCCTTACCCATTCCACTACTGGTTGTGTGATCAATAAAAATAAAAATGTTTTCAAAGAAAACTAAAAGTTCATAGTCTTACATAATGTGAAAATTATTGTGCATTGTCCAAGTAGATAAAAAAGATACTTTTCTACTTGGCTTAGTTGGCTTGTGTCCCACAAGTTGGGAAGGAGATTAATAGACTGACAACTAAATTTATAGCTTCTAACATTCAGTTGATCCAAGTCGTTGAGGCTGATGACTTCATGTTCTTGGACTGGACTCTCACCCAGTTCCTGAACCCCAGAGGGCTGACAGTTTGCACAACGTTTTCCCATCTCCTCTGTTGGGATATTATCATGTTTTTCCCTCTATTGCTCTCTGGAGTTTTATTCAAGCTCCTATCACAAATAGCTCAGTTGCTTGAAAATTTTACATTAATGTTAAGATATTCCCAGCTATTGTCTCAGAAGCTATTAGAAACACAGAAAAGACAAACTGAATGTTAAGAATTCCCTTGGGTTGGGGGAGACTGCTTGATGGTCAATTCCCTGCCGGGAAAGAGTAATAAACAGAATTGGATTCCCCAGGACCCACCTAAGTGCTGAGTGGATGTGGTGGACCCCCTGTAATTCCAGACTCAGAAGGAAAAAATGGGTCCCCAGAATAAACTGGCAAGATCTAGGTTTGATGGAGAGACCCCGTCTCAATAAATATTGTAAAAGATCAAGGCAGAACCTCAACACACATACACATGCCCTCCCACATGACTCTAGCCGTACACATGCATACATACATATGCATGTCTCACACACACCTTCATGCATGTAAATGACCAAAAATGGGGGAAAAGAATAACAAGAATCCTTTTAGGTTCCCTATAGTAAATATACTAAGCTGTCAGACCACACTGAAAGAAATTTTTCTGTGCAGGTTAAATATTGGTTATCCACACAATTAGAACAACATGCTCTGGTCTCACTGCTCGCAGACACTTGGAAAAAATTTTCTTATGTATTAAAAACACACCCTTGGGCAGCTGAGACCTTCGAAAATTTTAAAATTAGACTTGGTTACTCTACAGCTTACTGAGGAAACTGATAGCAATGGGAACCAAAGGCTGAGATGAATGTTACTGGATTCGACAACCTGAGTTTATTCAACCACACGTGACACCCTTGCTTGCTCTCAAGCACACAGACAGATACACATAAAAATAAACCTTAAAGTATTAGCATGTAAATATACATATAATATACATATTTGCTGAATATTAGCACCATAACAGCATTACTTTTCTTTATTAGCTGTTTTTCTGTTTAACTGTTTATCTCTGGTATGTACATTATAAATATATCTGTTACATGGAGACAGTCATTGAATATTTGTTGAATGAATCAACACAAGAAGCATTAAGACTTCAAACTGTAGTCCCAAACCTATCACTTCTTCCAGATGTATTTTTAAAAAATTCAGCTAAAATCCATGACATGAAAAGTTGGAATTTTATTATTCCTTAGGCACTAATCCACATTTCAGAGAAAATGGTAAAAGGAAAGACAGGTACCAAATTGGGCAAGCCTGGAAGAAGTTCAAGGAAAGGGGGAGCGTGGGACTAAAGGCAAGTGTAAAGATCAAGGGTAAAGGAAGGCTAAACAGTGAGTGTGACAGAGTTCTCACCCACCAGAGGGGCCAATTGCAGTGTTTCCTTCCCCTAGGGTCCTTGCATTGTTGCATGCTCCTGTGCAGTCTGTCCGAAGGGGCTAGTACCTTGCAGTAGTTTTAATTAGAGATAACAGGGAATGAAAAGTCCTCCCGTGCTAGATGTTGGAAGACAGCAATGTTGGGATCCGCCCCCACCCTAAAACCTTGCATCATTTATTTTACGAAGAGGGTGTAAACATTTCTGTTCTGCATTGTAACAAAAGCTAGATTTCCTTGTGAGGATTTGCTGATTACATCTGGCCAGATGGTGTCTACATCCTGCATTTCCTCCCTGTGCTGAGCTTTGATGATCCTCAGCTGCACAGGCCCCAGGCCCTGTGGTCTGCTTAACCTTGTCCCATGGTGCTTTCAGCTGGTAAAATGGTTCCTTATGGACCAAGCCCTGGACAAGTCATTTTATATCATTGTGTCCAGAGAAAGAATTAAAAAGAAGACAAGAATAACGACTGAACAAGCCTTTACAGAATTAAAATTTAGCATAGGATGACCTATTTTGTTTTGTTGTTGTTGTTGTTGTTGTTGTTGTTTTTAATGTCTTGAAATAGCAAATGGTTCCGTGGGTAACAGGACCTGCTGCCAATCCTGGCGACTTGAGGACCTGAGTTAGAACCCTGGAAACCATATGATGGAAGAAGAAAAGCAGCTCCCACAAGTTGTCCTCCTGCTTCCCTACATCTGACACAGCACTCAGAAGTGCATGCATGTGTGTGGGCACACATGCACACATGTACATAAACACACAGAGAATACAAAGAATATTTTGTAGGTAATAAGTATTTCATAAGCACAGCACTTGGAAAAGTGTCTTGTTATATATTTAATAATTTTTAAATTTAAAATTAAATTTTATTTCATGTGTGCAGGTTTTCTGCTTAAATGTGTGTCTTTGTAGCAGTTGTGTGCTCATGAAGGCAAGAAGAGGGCGTTGGATCCCCAGGACTAGTGTTACAGATGGTTGTGAGCTACCATACGGGTGCTGGGAATCATACTCCAGTCTTCTGGAAGAGCAGCCAGTGCTCTTAACAGCTAAACCATCATTCTAGCCCTAGTATTTATTATCTTTACTATCATGCATCATTAAAGATAATTATTGATAGCTGATCTATTTTATATATGCAATTAGTGAATATATATATTATTCATATGTGATATCTATCAACCTATATAATTAAAACAATTGATGCATGCTCACTGACTGGCAGAATAAATTGTTTATAGAAAAATCTGTTTTTTAAAATCTTGTACTTATTGTTTTTTTCTGCCTCAGCTGTCAAGTCACTTGTCACATGAACACAGCTAGCATGCATCTTCAGACATGAGATGCCTGGTCTGGCAACATTCTCCTTCCTTCTTGCTTTCTCCAGGACATTGAGGAATGTTTTTAGAGTCCAGAATTATTTCTCTTATGCCTTCCACCCGATTCCTTGAGCCTCGTGAGAGATGATGTCGTCTATCTCCATTTGCTTCCTAAAGTCTTTTCCTTTGAGAAGTTGTTGCTGCCTGCAGTAATGATTCATTCCAAGAGGGCCTGAGAAATATCTGACACCCCAGAGTGCAGCTAAAACTAGCAGGTTATCATTTCACGGGAAGTTCGTAAGGGCTTCAGGAGCAGAGCTCAGAACTTTCCCCTCTGGAAACCATTCACACATCAGCACACACTCACACAAAACTACTGAAACCAGACTAAGCATGGTATCTTTCCCAATTGTCACACCAAGCAACTGTGCTGGTACCTTGAATGAGTCCACCATCCCTCCCTCCCTCCCTCCCTCCCTTCCTCCCACCATCTTGTTACCAAAGAACCAGACAATTGCTTCCAGCTACTCTTTCGATTTCCATCAACCCTTCCCACAACAGAATAAAATAACCCTTCACATTTATTTATCTCATTTGTTGTTGGTGCCAGGAACTGAACCCACTTATAAAGCAAGTGCTCTACCACTGAACTACATTCCCGACCCCTGTAATTTTTACTGTTTAAAGAATTGCATTCATTATCATCAGCATCTTTATTGCAGAAGGGGACACTGACCTCTCCCTAAGCAAGCATGTATCACTCCTGTGTTAGAAAAGCAACTCTCAGGTTTGAGATAACATTGGCTCCCATCATTCCCAGCTCCACCCCCCCACCACACACACACACACACACACACACACACAGACACACACACACACACTAAAGCCACTGCTATGAACAAATTTGGGCATGTGGCTTGCTGTTCAGTTAGGCTAAGGGTACATTTCCTGGTTGTGTGGGACATGCCCCTGTATTCCACCAAGGTCTGTTTCAGCTCAAGTTCCGTCAATGCTAGTAGAAAGAACTGCCTTTTTCTAAGAAAACGGCAAGACACGAATCTTGTGAATGCATTTTTGTGCTTCACTTACAAGAATGTCATCGTAACAATTCCGTAAAGTGTTAGAAAGTGTTGGCGGAAATGTCAGGGGCAAACAAACTAATATCTAACAGCTGAAAAATTCTCTGTGTCTGCATTTCTAAATGTTTGAATCATGTGTAGAAATTTGGAAGATACTAATACTTGGAATCCATCTCCAACAATTCTGCTTTCTGTGGTAAGGTGTGGTATGTCCCAGCACGGAAACACGGAAGTTTCTACATAAAGCTCCACAGGCAATTTTATCTGAACCACAATTAAGAAATATTGCAGAAATGTGTGTGTGTGTGTGTGTGTGTGTGTGTGTGTGTGTGTGTGTGCTCATGTGCCTCTATGTGGGCATGTATGTACTTGTATTCATGTGTGCCTGTGTTATTGCATATGCCTATATGTGTATGTATGTGTGTGCCTCTCTCTCTCTCTCTCTCTCTCTCTCTCTCTCTCTCTCTCTCTCTCTCTGTGTGTGTGTGTGTGTGTGTGTGAATCTAAGAAAAAAAATGTACTTACATTCCTGTTCTTGGGACTACTAAAAGACTCTAACTTGGACTACTACTGCCTCTTGTGTTAGAAGAATATGCATTTGGTTGTGGATTAAAAAGTTCTGTTTACAGCTACTGGGAGTGTTTGGTTTACATTACTGTTCAAGTCAGTTGTTTGCGGATTTCTTTCTCCTTGACCTATTTACTATGGAAAGCATGGTTTTAAAGCTTCATACTATTATTACATTGACCTCAGCATCTTTTTGAAGATCCACCAATTATGACCTAGTCAAATACATAAGATGTTTGCAGTTGTATGTAAGATAATTATATTAGGCATAATTATGGCCTGTTTATTGTTTCATTTGGAAATAAAGCATGACATAAGGAAATGTGATTTTGTGTCACGTTAACAAGGCGTGGACTTGTAAGGGACTTCGTTGTCAACCTGACCTCATCTGGATTTACTAAACACCCAAGCAGCTGGGCACACCTGTGAGGGATTCTTCTTGATTGGGTCATTTGAGATAGGAAGATACCCCCCTAAGTCCGGGGCTATACCTTCCTGTAGAATCTGATATAAATGATGTGGAAGAAGGAAGTCTTGCCTGCTTACCCTCATTCACACTGGCAAGTTCATATATATCCTGCTGCTGAATAGTTGGAGCATAACATGTAAGTCACTCTAACAAACCCCGTGTGTGTGTGTGTGTGTGTGTGTGTGTGTGTGTACATTTTATCTGATCTGTTCCTCTAGAGAACCCTTACTAATACAGTATGTGTTTATTTTATGTTTATATCTTTTTATGTTGGGTATGTGCATATATGCACAATTACTGTGTCTTTCCTTTGAATTACCCACCTGTTGTCCCACGGCCTTTGTATCTTGTAACAATGTCTACATTTTCTGCAACTACACTTACACATCAGCCTTCATTTGGCCACTGTTCATGCACAATGTCTTTTTCTATCTCTCATCTTCCAGTTCATACATAACCTTCATAGGAAGGGAGTGCTCTGTAGAGTATGCCATCGAATCCTGCTTATTTACGTACTTTATATCCTGTGGTTGGAAATCTTAAACCATTTATCCTCAAAATGGAGACTTTCTGTCAGTACCCAGAAACTTTACAGACCAAGAGAGACTGGAATCACTAACACAAGGCACTGAAAACACATGTCACTCAAAATACTATCCCAGAGAAAATTAGGGGATTATAAAATCTCATAATAGCAGGTTTAGAATTGTCATCCCTAGTAGTTTCTTGAAATGCTTTAAACAATTAAATTAACTTTTTCATCATGTAATCCATATATTTCAATTTTGTATGTGTGAGTTCCTATAATTTATTGTTCCTTTCGTGGTTTCTTATTTCCTAGTATTGCTTTGTGCTCTTTCTGCAGAAGTGGGGCTCACAATGCTACCAGTTGTGAGGAGGCTTTCAGCATCTCTGGATCTCGTGGACATAGTGGTGTGAACTTCAAAGCTAGGCTCTGCATCAACAGCAACCATGAGGATCCTCAGCAGCAAAGGCTCCTGGGATGCCTTTGCTGCTCTTTCCTCCTGCCTGGGATGCACAGCTGAGGATATCCCTTTCAGTCCTGAGTCCCGCTGCTCTGTGGATGGGGTGACATAGGGTAAAATGAAATTGTTCTCCATTCTCTTCCATGCAGTTATCCCTGGGTTTGTTTTTACTACTGCATTTCTGTGGCTCCTTTGGTGAACTCCAGGGCTCTCCTGTAGTCAGTTTCATCCATTCACAACAGCTAAATTGTTTTCTGTTGTGGTGGTTGTTTGGTTTGGTAGTTTGGGTGGTTGTGTGTGTGTAAGAAGAGACCTACTTTTTAATTCATCATCTTGCTAGTGCTTTTGCCACTGACTTAATTATCTTATAATTCTGTAACAATTCATGCTAATTTTCAGAAATATATCAATGCAAGCTATTCCTTTCTGATAACAACATAAATGATATTATGCTTTCAATAAGCAAGCCACTCATATCTATGTAAAATTTTATAAGCCAAATATTGTAGTTTATTTGTTCATCCACTCATTGATTCTTGATGTAATTGTAGCTCACTTATTTGTGCATCCACTGATTCTTTACCTATACAGCATTAACTGGTTTTGCATTTAATACCACAATTGCAAATTTCCCCTTTTATATATACTCATATTCACATTTCTTTCTCTTGTGTGCATAAGTGTGTGACTTTAGTTTTCTTTTTTTTTTCAGATGAGGTTTAATTTTGCAGTGAATTGACAGGAATAGAAATTTCCAATATAGCACTTGCCCCAATCCTCCACTCTGAGATATACAACCACCTCTTTGGTGCTGCGGGAGCTACTTCTGCTCCTTCAGCCAATAATCTTTAAGATACCAGCTCCACATGGGCACCATTCTATAACATGAGGGCCTGCTTGTTGGGGTTTCTGTCCTGCCCAATTCCCACAGTCGTTAGGTCGAAAAAAATCACACAAAAGGTCTACATCAGTTATAAAACTGATTGGCCCGTTAGCTCAGGCTTCTTATTAACTCTTATAACTTACATTAACCCATTATTCTTATCTATGTTAGCCACATGGCTCAGTACCTTTTTCAGTGGGGCAGGTCACATCCTCCTTCTTCGGTGTCTGGACAGGACTACAGAAAGAGCTTCCTTCTTCCCAGAATACTCAAAACCATCCCTTTAAACTTACCCCAGCAATATACACCCTTTACAACCAACACGCACAATCACACAAATCTACATGGACACACCATAATCACACAAAGTCCAGAGTGTACATTATTTATGTTCATGCTCTTCTAGAACAGTCCATGGTTTTTTTAAACCATAATTACATGTTGACATGGTTTGAATCAGACATGTTCCCATAGGCTCAGATATCGAGCATCTGATCTCCAGTTGGTGGTATTATTTGGCGAGTTTTAGGAGATGCATCCTTGGTAGAGGAAGAACACCACTGTGGGTGGGCTTTGAGAATTTAAAGACCTCTTCCAGTTTGATCTCTGCTTTGTGTTCTGTTTGCATTAAAGATGGGAGCCCTCAGCTTCCAGTCCCTACCACCTGATACTATGCTTTCCTGTTGTGATGGATTCTTATCCCTCTGGAATAATACGAGCAAATTAACCTTCCTTCTATAAGTTGCCTTGGTCATAGCACTTTATTGTAACAGAACTGTAACTACTACACATGTATTGAGCACCACAGTACAACAGAAAATAGTTTCCCTTCCCTGAAAACCCTATCACCCCTGCTTGTATATTTGTTCATCTTACTCGCCTCGAAGAACAGCCAGTATCAGGCCTTTCCGGGTGGCTTTTCCTCCATGAGAATGCTATCAGCACATCCCTTTCCTTCACAGACTGGCTTCTATCACCAGGAACACACATTTTCCTTTTCTCCATATCTTGTGTCGCTTAGTTCTTCATTACTTCTCACTAATGAAACATATCCTATTGGCCAGATTGACCACACACACTTGGCTAAAGCAAGACAGGTTCAAGTCTTGGTAACTATAAATAAATAATAACTCTGATAAAGATTTACATACACATTTGCCTGTGGGTAGAATTTTTCACCTCTTGTGGAGGGAATCCCATGGAGCATGGTTACTGAAATAAAGGGTCAAAATGTATTTAGTTTTATGAGGAACAGCCAGCATGTCTTCCTGAGTGACTGTTCCCATCTGTATTATCAACAATGATGGCTGGGAAGTCCTGCCCCTCTGCGTTCTCACCAACACGACATGTCACTGTTCTAGATTTGAATCATTGTGGCAGATGTGGAGGTGGTGGCTTGTCAGTTGTTCTCATTTGTTTTTCTGCTGCTGTGACAAAATATTCTTACTAAAGGAAAATAATGAAGGAAATCATTTATTTGTCTTACACATCTGTGTCAGAGTCCATCACTAAGAGAAATCGTTGCAGGAACTCAGGGCATGGACCTGCAGAATAAACCATGGAGAGAAATGCTGCTTGCTGGCAACCTCTCTGGCTTGCTCCCTAGTTCATTCTTAGCTAGATTCCCTATATAGCCCAGGAACATCTGCCTAACCATGGTACTGCCCACAATGGGCATCAATCCACAGTCAAGACGACTCTCACGTGCATGCCCACAGACAGTCCTTTCTGGGTAAAGCATCAACTGCGACTCTCCTGTCAGATGAGGGTAGGAAGCAAGAAGTTCATGAAAACTAACTGGGACATTAGCATTCTGGGTTTGGACCATCCTAAAAGCTGTGTCTAGGTAGCACCATCATAGGAAATATTCCATCCATGCTTTAGATCCAGACCATCCCAGGAAGCACCAAGAGAGATCTGATTCTTAAACAGAGTGCCAAGCCCCAATAAAAACTAACTTTGCTGATTCATGTTCCCCTACTTTTACTTTCTGATGTTAGAGGTTTTATTTCTATGTTCTAACTAAGTTACTTTCTGGTTTATATAGGGTAACAGAGAAAAAGAAATATGATTTTATGACTTGACCTCTTAATGATTTCTGAGGCATAAAAATGGATTTATTCTTCACTGGATGAGAGATGTCGGACAGTTTGATTTAGTGACCTTTTCTGGTGGGTCTGCTAAAATCAATGGAGAACATTTTTCATGCTTATTCCCAAGAAGAAAGCAAATTAGAAACAAGACCAAAGCTTTGAAAGGAAGACAGTGTCTTTGCGTTAAATTTTGTCTTATGTATAATGCTAAGACTAGAATTACAAAACCTCTTTCCCTCTCCCTCTCTCTCCCTCCTACCCTTCTCTATGTGTAACTGAGAAAAGTTTTCAACTCTCAGCATATGTGAAATATTTTCCTACATTAGAGAATATTTATATGTTATATTTTTTTAAAACTCTCTAAAATTAAGGTCTATTCTGAGAAGAAACGGATATAAACCTAATTCTAATATCCACTAAAAACAAAGGCATAAAACTTCAGTTATTTAAATTGTGCAACCATTTGAAGGAGAACAGAGTGGAGGAATGAGGAATGAAGACCGGGAAGAAGAGGAGCAGAAGGGGAGAGAGAAGAGGAGGACTGGGGAGGACTTTTTGTGGTTAAGCATTATCTAATCCCTGTATTTGGTTTCTTAATGGAATTATACTGCTCTGAACTAGCACTTTAATTGAGTGGTTAGGTGCACTGGCTACATTTTCAGAGGACATAGATTTAATTCCTTGGTGACTCACAACCCTCTGTAAGTCCAGTCCCAGGGTATCCAATGCCTGTTCCTATCCTCAATGGGCCCAAGCATTCACATGATGCACAAACAGACATTCATATACAGAAAATAAAAATGCATAAAATTATAAATTAATAAGTACTTTTGAAACAGTTCATATTTTGGACAAACTAAAGCAATTTGATAATTTTGAATTAGAAAATTCCCCAGCATGATGTCATTTCTTTGTTTTCATCAGTACAAAGGAAAATAATACCTTTATAAGGTTTTGATTTGTTTTCTCTTAACAGCATCTGCTCCCTGAGTTTCCTCAGCTTCTTGCAACGGATATCCCTGCCCTTCTCATCAGCCCTTCCACAAACCTAGCTCCTCCTGCGCTCCCTTAGTATTACCTGCCACCCTGATGACGTCTCAGAAACATTCCTGACACTTCAGAAACTATGCAGCTAATTTTGCTTGAGCAAATAAAATATATGTTAATAAACATGTAACACCTGCGATACATTTCCTTCATATACCTCCTTTGAAGATCGTGTTTTATGATGTCTACAGTATAGAAACCATTTCTTCACCTGTTTTGGAGTAACTCTCTATTGCTTGTTTCCCTGCTTGCTCAGATATCTCACAGGCAGAAGCCGTGCCTACCTTTGCTCAAGACTACCTTTGCAAAGGTCTTTGTGTAACAAATGGCCTCGGAAAACAGCAGCTTTCTCGAGAGCAGAAGATAGATTTGCATACAGTCATCATGGTAAGGATAATGGCTTCCTCTGTAGAAAATTTTACTTCTTTTCCTTATAGCACCTTCTGAAAGATACAAGTCTGTTTAAATCTTGGTGTCTTGGCCCTGATTACAACTCTCTCATGTGAACAAGACTGCCTGGCCCCTTTTACACGGGTCTCTCTATGAATAGGTTGGTGAGGGAAACAAATGCCACCATGAAGGTCACACTGCTTGCTTTGCCTTAATAAATAGCCCTTTGTCTCTTACTTAAGAATTTTGGGTCCTCTGCCAGGACCCATGAAAGCGTGACAGTCCGGTTTGTTAATGTACAAGCAGGATGACAATTCATATCTCATAGTAAGTAACCTTCCAATTTTTCAAAGCTATCAGGGAGCCAACTGAAGCTCTTTCACAGAAATATTGAAAAGAGGGGGAAAGCAGAAGTAATTAGCAAGACAGCATTTCAGATTTACATGAAAGGAAAGGGAACCCCAAAGTATCTCTATACCTGGACAAAAGTCTACAAATTATCCAGTGGATAAAGCAGGGGGGAAAAAGTACAAAATCTGCTTGAGAGATAAACACTGTACTTGCTGTAGGAGCACATTCTGCCCCTTCAACCAATAGCCTTTAAGATATTAGCCCACTTGAGTGTGGTCGCTTATAGTTTAAAAGGCAGTGGGAACCGTGCACCTGTCCGCCTGCTAGACTCTGTTCCTTTTTATGCTCAGAGGACAGTTGTTTAGGACGGTGATCTTTAAGTTTTCCCCTTAAATAAAAAAAAAACCCTTTTATTATCCATTCTTCTGAACTGATGTGGGATTGTTTTACAGCATCAGTACCTAGGATGTTTACTGTACACATTGAAAGATTCATTGAACTAATTCTTTAGGGTTTGTGGTTCCAAAGGTCAGGAAGCTGAGCTCCATCTCTGCAAATCCCCACAGCACAGTTACATGTGGTCCTTAATGAACATCGCTCCACTAGAGCCCTGTTGGTTACTGGAGGAAATTGACCACAGCTTTTCACTTATCTCAAAAGGGGGTTGAGGATTTCCTTCTCTGTTTATCACAAGACTCTGTAACGGGCCAGGGATCTGGTTTTTGAGAAAGAAAACTTGTCTGAGAGGCTCCTGAAGTAGCATGGAATAGGTGTTCTGAACATTTCTTCCCTGGAGAACTGGACTCATCAGCTCCGGCTGTGGAACTGAAGGTATCATTTAGATGATGGTGAAAATGGCATTGGAAGACAGAGTAAAGGTTTGTTGGAGATTTTTGTTATTATTGTTGTTTTTGTTGTTTTTAATTCCAGAAGAAAACAAACTCATGGAAGCGTGCTATCACCCAAGATCAAGAGGAACACTGAGTAATGATACAGCACTGAGTTATTTTTCAGGTTTAAAATAAATCTGTTTCAAAAGAGGAATATCATTCTACAAATCAGTTGTACAACCAAGGGCATATAAAAGAAAGCCCTGCTGTATTTGAGAATAAATATTATTCAATCAAAATTATAAGCCTAAATTTAAGAAAAAAGGGGATGTCATTTAGTTCTGGAATGTAATTGTCCAAGGAAACTGGTCAGTTACCTCAATTAATTATAGAATCCTAGCTGCAAGCTGAGCGGTGGTGACAAAAGCCTTTAATCCCAGGACTCAGGAGGCAGAGGAGAATTTTTGTAAGTTTGAGGCCAGACTGGTCTACAAGAATTAGTTCCAGAACAAGCCCTAAAACTACAAAGAAACTCTGTCTCAAAAAAAAAAAAAAATAACTCTGTCTCAAACAAACAAATAAATAAATAAATATAAAGAAAGGAAAAGAATCCTAGCCACATAGCTGGTATAGAAGCTCAAATGATATCTGAGGAGACAGAAGATTTGGGGAGCAAGATTGCAAAAATTAAACTTCATGCCTATGAGGGTAGGAGGCCCATGGAAACCAGTACCCCACTTTGCTCCTCACCTACCCAAGGCATAGAAGACAAAGTAAGAATGATTCTAACCCAAAGCAGTCTTGTTCTGGAAGGTACTATGTGTGATACTGCAGCAGAAATGTAATTGTCAGTCTTACAACCGTGCAACCATGCCATGAATGTCACAGGAGTTGCCAACTACTTATGATTTAGGATCCAACTCCTTAAGATGAAACCCTTACCTATCGTTGTTATCAGGGCTGAGAAACTGAGGTTGGAGAAGATAATAGGCTATGGAGCAGGGCTTCTCAATCCTCCATTAATGCAGTTCCTCTTGTTGTCATGACTCAATCACGAAATTATTTTTTCTGCAACTTCATAACTATAATTTTTCTCCTGTTAAGAATTGTAACGTAAATATGTTTTCTGGTGGTCTTAGGTGACCCTCCAAGGTCAGCACACACAGGTTGGAAACTGCTGCCCTAGAAGCTAGCCTACTGCTATTATACTGCTAAATAAACATAGTATGTAGCAACTCTTAATGGCTTATTGCTACCTATAGATTAGTGCCTCCCTCAACCTTCATGAGAGAAGTGTCTTTCTGCAATCGATGGCAATTAACCAAGAGACCCACAACTAGTAAGGGTATAAAGAATTTAAAGACTGTAGAATACTCAGAACCTTGAACGAGGCATCTGTATCCCAAAACTCAAGTGAAAGATCCTAAGAGCCAGAGTCAGTGGAGTACCCTAAGGAAACAGTGTCTTTGGGTCACAACAGAGCAGTTGAACATCTGAACTAACAGTGTTTATGACTGAATGCATGAAACCTGCACGCAAAATTCTGCCAGACCAAATTCTATCACGGGAAATCAGGTGGGCACAAAGTCCCATTCTTAGCTAACTAAAGACTATTATGGAGGGGGATTTTTCTTTTATCGCGTGAACCCTGCTAAGTTAGCCATACTCCAGTTGATGCCCACACACCCAAGCATATAGGCAGCAAGACTGGACTCAATGGACTTCAAAGAAAAAGCAGACCCAAGTAGGGAAGGAGGGTTCTTCTTGGAGGGGAGAGTAATTAACATGATCGAGATACATTGCATGAAATGCTAAAAGGATTAATAAAAATGTAAAAGTACTTGTGAAGTGCATCACGAGAAGGCTTTGTGAATCTTTACCTGTAACTGGACAAAACAGCATCACAAACAAACGTTTTGCCTTGCTTAGAATAATCTGCAGTGTTTGCTTGGCACCACAGTGAACTTTGTCTAACCTTCCACACGAGCCATCTGAGTGCCCCACTGTGCGGGGAATTACTACTTATGGTCAGGAGGTTGTTCTACACGTCTCTTGGGATGTTGTGGTCACGGGGCCGACACAAACATTAACAGCCATGCTGATATCTTTCTTCTAACATGCAAGATTGGAGCCCAATCATACGACACTTTGCCACCAAGCCTGAAGACCTATAGTCCCATTTCTGGAACCCATTTGGTGTAAGTTGACAACTGTCTCTTGGAACTTGTCATCTGATCTCCACACATGCATAGTGGTACAATTGTACCCAGCACTACAAATAAATCAATAATTAAACCAAAGGGGAGATTTAAAGGAGGTTTAAAACTGGGTGGCTTTTCTCCCTTCCTCCTTCCTTTTCTCCTCCTCTTCCTTTCTCTTGTTGTCCCAGGAGACAATATTCTATTCTCTTTCATGTGTCACTCTGCAATCTTGTTGGATCAGCCACTGTGCTTTAGTCTCTTATTCTGTCTTTGAAAAAAGCTTCCCTCTCCTTGTTTGCTCATTGTGCTCAATAAATCTTCAGCACGTTCTTTCCTCAGAGGAAAGCCATGTTTTTCAACCTTTGAAAATTCTATCCTGGCATTGTTGAAAGGTTAAAGCAATAAGGTAGAAGTCTAACCTTTGACCTGCAGATTTATGGCTAAAGGTAATTTAATAGATATATACAACCTACATGTTTGGTTGACCATGTGCATTTTTTGTGAACTCTTCCAACTTACTGGCCTTCAACCCTATTTCAGACTCTTCACAAAGCACGGTATTTTATGTGGTCTCTAAGACTTTAGTAATTCACTTGACTATATAAGTGCTTTGCATTTTAATGTTGAAAACAGGTTTTAGGACATTGGCACATGGAAACTCTATACATACATGCTGTCTAGGTTTTGCAGTTCACTAAAAAATAAGATGTTTCTCTCAAAACTTTCAAAATTTTTATATTTTCATGATTTATACAGCCATCTTTTATAAAATTATTTGCTGAAAGAATCCAGATATTACCATTATAATCCATGCTATAAGTAACTAATACAATTTTTGAAAAGTATGACAATAAAATCAGTGTAGATGAGGTTATTATTATTTTGTGGGATTTTAGGGGTACATGCCATGGTATTCACATGACGATCACAGGCCTGGTATGGTGGTTTACATCTGTAATACCAGAATTGGAGAGAATAATATAAGTGAATTGTCAAAGTTCAAGGTCAACCTAGACGACACAGTGAGATCATACAAATGAAGACAGTGCTAGTCTTCCAAGATGCTAGAGATTATGAGCTGACTCCGTCTCATCAGCTTGACTACCACTAACTAAAACAATTGTGAATGGGGACAAAATATCACTTCTGGGGCCTCTGAAGTTTGAATGAAGAACTAGGAAACCTCCAACAAAGTAGAAATGCTTGGCCTGCCTGATAGAGAGAAGAAAATCAAAGAAGCTGAGAGAAATGAAATTCCTCAATGAATCTGTCATGAAAGAAGTCCCATCAGAGGACGAAGGTCTATGACAGGGAGCAGAGGTTCTGTCAAGTAGGGGTGACACTTGCATAGGTAGTCACAGGGTGAGGCTTATTAACATATATGAGAACAATGTTTAGTACCCCGAAAAAACCCATCATCATTTTTTTTTCTAGTTGATCCTATGCATGATTTCTAGACTGCCGTATAATTCCATACAATTTAGGATAAGGTCTTTTTCAATGTGGGCCACAATTTCCATGCTGACCAGCAAGACCAGAAGATGAGCTGAGAAGAAACTAAACCAGTGTGACCTATGGGGACATGGGTAGATGACTGTAATCGTGATATTCCTGTGAGAAAAAGCCTTGGGCAGCAGCAAATGTTCCACTCAGGAAGAGAGGAGAGACAGTTAGAGGAGAGAAAGGCCATGAACAAAATGTCAAAAAGTTTGCTCAGTTACCACAGCTGAAAGGATTTTTCGGTTTTACAACTTGTTTTAGTCAGGGTTCTCTAGAGCAGTAATGGTTCTCTTGACCCCACAGGGCCACATATCAGATATTTACAACTCATAACAGTAACAAAATAATAGTTATAAAGTAGCAACATCTGGGCAGTGGTAACACACATTTTTTAATCCCAGCACTTGTGAGGCAGAGGCAGATAGATCTCTGTGAGTTCAAGACCAGCCTGATCTACAAAGCAAGTTCCAGGACAGTCAGAGCTGTTACACAGAGAAACCCTGTCTCAGTAAAAATAAAATAAAATAAATGAAGTAGCAACAAAATAATTTTATGGCTGGTGGTCACCATAACAGTGTGAGAAACTGTTAAAGGGTTGCAGCATTTGGAAGGTTGAGAAGCACCACTCTAGAAGAACATAAATGGTAGAATGACTACATACGCAAAGGGCTTTATTAGACTGACTTACACGATATGGTCTGGGTAGTCCAACAATGGTTGCCTTACACAGGACAGGCTGAAGATCCGGCAGTTGCTTAGTCTGTGAGGCTGGGTGTCTCAGAAGCCCCAGTCTGGCACCGAAGGCCTAGAGGATTCCTGGAGAGGATTACTATATTCAGTCTGTGTTAGAGTCCCCTAGAAGCTGGTTCTAATGTCAGCAAAGGAATGCTACAGCATCAGAAGAGATGAACTTGCCAGTGAGAGAGAGGGCAAGAAGGCAGAAAGCAGTTCCCTTTTCCATGGTCTTTATCTGAACCGCCACCAGACGGGGCTGTAACTGGAGGTTTCTCATCCCGCCTGGTCCCACAGTCATTTTTAAAATAACCACTCAGAGGCTTATTATTAATTACATACTGTTTGGACTATTAGTTCAGGCTTATTATTAACTAGCTCTTACAACTCAAATTAACCCATTTCTATTATTCTATATTTTACCACAAGACTCATGGCATGTTACCTTCACATCTTGCTACTCTGGTGGCTGCTTGCATCTCCCTGACTCTGTCCTCTTTTCCCCTATATCTTTGGTTAGATTTCCCGCCTGACTCTATTCTGCCTGGCTATTAGCTAAATCAGCTTCTTTATTAACCAATGGTAATTAAACATATTCACAGCATACAGAAAGGCATTCCACATCCAAGGGCTGCCTACATTTAGGGTGGGAGTCTTGATTCAAACAACCAGGCCAAGGAAGTTCCTGGCAGGGATGACCAGTGGCTTGTGTTTTTGTTGATTTCAAATCAGTCAAACTGGCAATAAAAACTAACCATCATTAACAAAATCCCAAGTACTCCTTAGAAGAAGAACCCTATAATAACATGGAAAGGGCATAGCTCACTAATTTTCTAAGACTATTTCTAAATGGACATCTGATTATCAGTCCCAGACACTGTATCCCTCAAAGCAGAAACAATCACCTAATACTTCAAGAATTATTAGATTTAACATTAATCAGTTCATTTGATACTGCTGTGCCGAGGAGAAAGCCAGTCACAATCTGTTGTCCTACTTAGTCTCTTTAGAGGATCTTTTCGAGAAATCTCTGATGAAAAGAAACCCATCGTCATGTTTGTCGAGTTGATCCTAACCATAATTTATAGACTACCGCGTAATTCCATACAATTTGGGATAAAGTCTTATTCAGCCCTTTAACATCTGGTATGGCAAACTTGTTCCCCGAGTCTTGTTTTCCAGCAGACACATGGTGACGATTATATACAAAGAAATCTAGTATTTGGCACTGTCTACTGCTCTTCTCTGATGCTCTTGCCCCTTCTGTTTGCTTCAAAACAGTCACATTTAGTCTCACTGTGTTTTAGGAGCCCTTGGTTCTCAGGTTAGGGCCCATTGATGGAATCTCAGTCTCATGGCTTTGCCATCTGACCTTGCCTGTAGTCTCCCCTAAGACTAAAGAGGAGTATCTAGAAAAATGCTCTGCCCCTCCCAATGTGGTAGTGAAGCTACTACAATGAGAAACAATTCATCCCTGAGGACAGATTCCCATGCAGGCCTCTCAAATGATGGCTGATTTCTCTACCACAGACCTACTTGCTCCAATGTATGGGTGTCGGCAGGTTCCTTCACCGGGCCTTTCCCCTAAACTCAGCAGTGTTAACACGCCACAGCATCCCGTTGTGCATAGTGGCACACACCCATAAGTTGTGCATGGTGGCACACACCCATACGTCCCGTGCTTTGAAAACTAAAACAGGGAGAGATCAGAAGTTCAGGACCAACCTGAGCTATAAAAGACCTTGTTTGTAAAGGAGTTCCACGCCATGAGAATGGGCCACCATTCCCTTCCTAATCCTCAGCCCTCTCCAGTCTCTGTCTTCAGCAAAATGCAGCACTCAGTGCTTATTTTCACTTCAATTCCTCTTCTTGTATTCTCGATTTAACACAATTCTCTCAAGCCTCCAGGCCCTGTCTATTGAAACAGCTCTTCTTGATGCTAGGCATCACCTCCTACTGCTGCATGTTTTTGCTGAGTTCTCTGTTCTGGTATCCTGGGGTCTTGAAGCAATTTTTATGACGATGGATTCATCTTCCTTCAAATATCTCTTTCACTTGGTCTGCAGATACCAACTTCTTCTGCTTTTTCTCCAAACTGAATGTGCATTCTCTCTGATTTTATCTTCAATCCCACACCAGCTAAGTCTTTGACCTCCTCTTATCTAACACTAGGACCTCCCTCAGTGAGCTCCTCCAGCCTTGGATCTTTACATACCACCCCTAAGCTGATGGGACACTTCTTGGAGCACCAGCCCTCCACAGCTAGACACTTTGTGTCTCCAAATGGAATTCCTAATCTTCAGAACCTCCTTTTCCAGTTCCCTGCCATTGCAGTAAATGCTAATTCTATCCCAGTGGCTTGGGCCAAGGAGCTCTGTGGGACCCTGTTCTGTCTCTTTCTTTGCTATGGCACATCAAGTGCCTTGACAAATCTTAGCAATTCTGCTTCAAATATTATCAAGAAAATAACCACTTTTGATAGCTTTACTACTAAGAGCTCAGTCAGCCCCCACCAGCCCTCACCTGAATCACTGGAACAGCTTCTATCCTTGACCACGGACACTTCACACAATATATATTTTTTTTTAGCAAGTAGTGAGAACAATCTGTATAGCATACAAACTTAATCTATTCATTCTTCTGCTCAGAACCCACTAATGGCTTTCCAATCTCAGAAAATTCTAGGACCCCAAGTTTACATGCTTTCTATCCTATCTCTCTGATTTTATGAAATTCTACGCTATACATCTTTAAATGCTATAACGGATGCTTGGTGTTTTTTTTTATGAAAAAAATAGGGGTTACTGAGCTTGTGACTTTCCAAGCTGAAGGTTATGGATGCAGATTTTACACTGAATGCAGGGCAGTGGTGAAGACAAGGGAGCAGAGAGAACAGAAGCATCAGGCCGCTCCTTCAACAGCCCTCACCATAACACTCCCTCTCACACCATATCCCCAACAACTTAAGGATGTCTCAGTCAGTCCCATCTGAGGCTCCACCACCTCCCAATAACATCAATCTGGAGACCAACTATCCCAGAACAATGGGTTCTAGAGAAACACACAATTTCCCTCTAGACCATGTATGACCATATCCACAGTAAAGGGTCAGCATTCTTTACTAACTCCTTAGGAGATTTGCACTTGAGTTCATTTTCACACACAGCCTCCTCTCCTATTTGAGAGGAATCTATATCTCTCTCTTCCCCTTCATAATTCTGGCCAGATGTTGCATAGAGACACAAAACAGAGACAGAGGAAGAGGCCAGGGTTTCACAGTCTCCTTTGAGGGCCTGTTCCTAATGACATAAGACCTCCTAATAAGTGCCATCTCTTAAAATCTCAACCTCTAAATGTTATCAAATTGGTAATCAACCCTCAAACATAGCTGAAAGCATGGAGCCACCTGCTACCATGCCTTGCCATCATGGTGGACTGTAGTCATTCAAACTGTGAGCAGCCCAAATCCTTTCTCTGCTAAGTCATTTATTGGAGTGTTACTTCTCCATCTTGGAACTGTTGAGAGGTGGTGTATTGATTTTATTTGCCTTGCATTTTTCTCAAAATAAACACCCAAAAACAGATAATGTAGATGATTCCAGTATTACAACACAAAAAGCAAGTCTCCCATAATATAATTGACCTTCCTAAGGCTGCCACAGTGATTCTTGCCTACAGTTTTAATTTCTATGACAAAATTCAACAAAATCTGTTGAACTCAATAGATAGTCTTTCTTTCCTTTTGAAATCCTGGCTTTTAAATTTAAATATATTTTCATAGTTATTGCTATTTGCATATAAGAAAGAGAGGGAAACAGAGGGAAAGAATGTGCTGCAGTGCATGTGTGGATGTCAGAGGATAACTTTCAGGACTCAGTTCTCTCCTTCCACCCTGGGTTCCAGGGACTGAACTTAGACTTATCCAGAAGGCACTTTTGCCAAGTGACCCTTCTTGTCTGCTCTCCACTTAATTTACAAAGCTCACTAGAAAATTCAAATGATCATATTTAAATGGCCTCCCACATGACACAGAATGGGCAAAAAGTGGATACCATTGTTAACACTTGTTTTGGTGGTAATGTTCTTCTGATGGCAGAATGCTTTTTTGTGGTTCTGTTCAGTGTGTGTGTGTGTGTGTGTGTGTGTGTGGTGTTTCACGAGTGTTTTTTTTTTGTTTTTTTTTATGATAAGAAGCTCATGTAGCATAGACTTGCCTCAAACTTACTATATAGCCAAGACTGGCCTTCTCTTCTTTTAAATACAGATATAAATATACATATATACTTAAATACCCACCTCAGAAGCACACATTTAATGAAAAGTGGTCTCCAGGCAAAGCAACTGTCACCACATACCTGGTTTGGTATCTTCATCGAATCTCTGCATGACCAGCTCTGAAGATGGTGACAGAAAAGTCAGTCGGGAAAACACCTTTCCGCAGGACACCATGGGGAAGCCAGAATAATGAGGCAATAGAGATGCTAAAGCAAGCAAGACAGAGGGCCAAGAATGGCAGTGCAGAGAGACAGGGGAGACACTCCATGTCCACTTACAGCTTACAGCTCCTTGCAGATGCTGGGAGACACAGAGAACTCTTCGCAGACAACATTTAAAAGTTAAAGCCAGCCCAGTGGAGATGACTCAGTTGTTAAAGACATTCAGCAATTCACCGCCATCCTCGGCTATACCGGCAGTCTGAAGTCAGTCTGGGCTATATTGGGTCCTGTCTGCCCTGCTTAAATATGATTGCTAAGCCAAACATATGCTTACAGTCCTAGCACTTGCATGCTGAGGCAAATTCAAGGCTGGGCTGGGACATACAGAAAAGCACCATTTCATAAAAACAAACAAGTAAATTAAAAGGCAGAATGGCTTTGTTGTAGAATCTCCAAGATGTCAGTCATCCTTTGATGATTGGTGGTAATAAATGAGACTTACAGGTCTCAGAGGCTTCACAATACTCCTAACAGAATGCAGACAGGGAGAGGGTCAGACCCATGGGCTTATACTTTATTCAGGCCAGGGAATTTTCTAAGCAGTTTTCTGTGGGGCATTTCAGTTAGTAAATTTAAAACCAGCAGATGCAAGGTGTGGGAAATTGTGTAGTAGTTGAGAGGCCTGCCCATTTTATGCGTAACATGAAGGGCAGCAGGGCCAGTCATGTGTGTGGTATGGCAAGCGAGGGAGTCTCTGGGGAAAATCTGTACCCGGCTGAATGACACAGTACTGGAAGGAAGTATGGAAACAGAAACTGTATCAGCCAGGATGATGACCTCAGCTTCTTTCTGAGAAAGTACAGTTTATACCCAACATGGATTCCAAGGTGACAAAAAATTATGACAATTTACCACACAAATATAAATACATGTATACCCTCCCCACTACTGCTAGGAGTCTTAGCTGTGGTCATCCTTGTGGGTTCCTGGAGCTTCCCTGGCACGGTTCCTGGGAGTTTCCCGGGCACCAGGTTTCTCCCTAACCCCATAATGGCTCCCTCTATCAAGATATCTCTTTCATTACTCTCCCCCTCCATCTCGCCCCCAACTTGACCATCCTGATCCTCATGTTCCTATCTCCCATCCCATCCCTTCTACTCCCCCCATCAGTTTACCCAAGACATCTCTTCTGTTTCCTCTTCCCAGGAAGATCCTTGCGTCCCTTGTAGGGTTTTCCATGTTACCGAGCTTCGTTAGGGCTGAGGATTGTAGCCTGGTTATCCTTTGCTTTACACCTAATATCCACTTATGAGTAAGCACATACCATATTTGTCCTTCTGAGTCTAAGTCATCTCACTCAGTATGATTTTTTTTCTACTTCCACCCATTTGCCGGACTCTGGATGGTCAGCTAAGGAGCCAGCAAGGGACTGGCCACAGCACTCTCCATCTGGCTGACAGATGTGTAGCTCAGTCTTTTGTGGGTCCCATAACCTGTCCCTGATACATGATCTGGCTCTCTGGAACATATTCTCTATGGTGGGATGCCTTGTCCAGCCTTGATGCAGGGTGGAGGAGCTTGGTCCTGCCTCAACTTGATATGCCATCCTTTGCTGATGCCCATGAAAGGTCTTACCCCATCTGAATGGAGACAGAGGAGGAATGGTTAGGGAAAAATAAGGGAGGTGGGAAGGGAGGGAATAGGAGGAGAGGAGGGAAAGGAAACTGTGGTTGGTATGTAAAATAAATTTAAAAATGATGAATAAAGTAATAAATAAATAAATGTATACATAAATGTGACAGGTATTAGCTTATTAGCTTAATCCTGTTTTGTGTTATTTCATCCTATTTAAGTAAATCTGAAGAGCAGTGACAAGATTTTAATTTAACAGCCAGGAATCACATTTTTAAACTTTGTACATACAACAATGCGACCCTTTGCAGTATTCTTTTATGTCCATGTTCACCCATATAAGAAGTTAGGCTTCTACGGGTTGAGTTATCACAATGTGACCTAAAACTCCACAGTGTGGTCTTGGTCCATAAGTGAAATGTTGCAGAACCACTACAAATTCTATTAGACAATATAGCTGAATCTGCCACTTGTTCATAACACAGTATGTGATACCGCATTTCGTTTCAAACCCATTAAAAATACCTCAAGGGCTAGGGACGAGGGAGCCACATCAGTTAATCAAGTGCTTACCTTGCAAGCAGAAGAAGCTAAGATTTATTCCCAGAATCCATTTAAGAATGTGCGACCGGGTGGTAACCGCTGGGGAAGATGGAGGCTGAAGGATGCCTGGGCCTCCCTGGCTAGTCAATCTAGACTAATTGGTGAGTTCAGTGAGTGGTGTAGGGACTTCCTAAGGATGACATCTCAGGTTGCCTCTGGCCTCCACATTCATGTTCACACACGCTTTAGAGACTAGAAATCGATGAAATGATACATTTATGAAATAAAATTGGTGCTTTGTCAGCTGAAGTACAGAAAGGGCTGCTGGCATAGAGTAACCGTTAGGCAGTATGGAAACACAGCCTCGCCAAGCCACCTGCTCCCTCCTAGCTGTCAAGTCACAAGGTTTGTGTCTCTTTGCCCTAAAGGCTCAGCACACTTATGCGAGATTAAGGACAATGTCACATGAAGATTCAAAACTTAAGACACAACTGAGATCCAGCAGTGAACATTTAAGTGAACATTACATGTTTCCACATTCATCTGCTTAGAAGAAACCTTGTCTTCAGACTAATGCAAAATACAACTGAAGTTTCCACAGACTCTAAACACCTCCATCATGGGACCTGGGACCCGCAGGCTGTCAGCAGAGTCTGTGACCCAAGGCCAGCAGGAGACAGCTGGGAGATCTTTAACAGCCACTGATGAGCTAAGCCATGAGAGAGTGGAGGTGGGGGCAGTGGGAGAAGAGAGAGGGGGCAAACAGACAGAGAAAGGCGGAAGACCAAGAAAGAGCATGGCCAAAATGACAGGCTTTCATAGGAATCAGAAGCTTAGGGAAGGGAAGGGAAGTCCATGGACTGGAGAGGTTTAGGGTAGGGGGTCAGGTGAGAAGACTGAGGATGCTGGCCTCAGGGACTCTGTGACAGTCATGGGTAATGCTGAGAGAGCCTGTGGCCAGCATGTGCTTTGGTTTGCTAATGGAAACCACAGTTAGCCAATTGCCCTGAGTGTCTTTGGGACCTGACATCTACAAGCCCTGTGACACTCTGACACTTAAAACTTTTTCCTTTCCTTAAACTATTGCGATCCTCCAGCCTCAGCCTCCCCATGCTGGTAAGACTGGTCAGCACACACCACTTGGGAACAGGTGCCAGGTCTTACTGATGAATTCAGAGTTAAATAATTCCTTCCTCCTATCTGTCTCCACTGCCTGACAGGCTCTTGTAACCCCGTTCATCTTGTGGTCCACCAGATCTTTAAACCAAGGGCCAGCCCCTTCAGCCAGGACTTGCCTTATCTATTTACATTTTTAAAACCCTTGATAAAGCCTTTGGCCCAGGCAAAGTAGTCTTTAACTTAGGTTGCTCCCTGGAACAAAAGCAGACTCTAGCTTTTATTCCCAGGCTACTTTGCCCTGCTACTCTAAGGACAAAGTCTGAGGACTGATCTCAGAACTCTTCCAGACTTCAGCTCCTTCCTCAGCTGTCCCGATGCTGTTCCTTGCCCTCCTCCTGCCAAGTGTGGAGGGCACATCTTTCCCACTGGATCCCTGCCATTGTCTCCACACATTTTACGTCATGCGCTCCCTCACTGTTTGTGTGCATTGGGGCGTACAAAATTCTGAGCAAAAAATAAAACTCTGCAAAACACCTCTTTTGAGGTGCTTTCAATAATTCTTGCAGTATTTTTTTGCCATAGGGATTTCTGCTAGTTTGAATTTAGAAGTTTATTTAAATTAGATTTGGCCCGGTTTTTCTTTTGAAAGAGAGAGGAGGCATTTGTAAGGCATCATATGACCCAGGAAAAGAGAAAGAATTATCAAGCTTAAAAGAAAATGTAATCAGACACGCTGATGAAGCAAAAATCAAATTTTTAAGTAAAACCTACAAAAAGTGAATTCAAACACAGGCAGACAAGATACCACCTGAGCAGACAGGAGGGCATAGTAGACTCCATGGCTGCACCCAAGCCTGCCTGGACTTTCCCCCATCAATTGTCTGTTCTCTTTGAATTGTCACAGTTTGCTTCCCCTGCAGCTTTCCCTCCCCCATAAACACCTCAAGTTGCTCCCTCAGGAATCAATATTTCCTCAACTGCCCTACACTCCAGCTACTGCACCTTTTCATGTTTGATTTTCAAAAAATAGTTCATCTTACAGAGCAAGGGACCTACCTTCATGTTTGTTTGTGACAAGGTCTCATATTTCCCACAGAGAGAGACTAGGAACTTGAGATCCTCCATTACTGGGACTCCATTTTGACTCTCTCTTCCATTGCACAGAGCACGGAGCTGCGAGGCTACGCTGAGCACTCCGGCAAAAGCTAGCAAATTCTCTTGGTTAATGTTAGCTCCTTCTCTTACCTACACAACTCTGTTCACGTTGAACATTGTGTGTGTCTGTGTGTGTCTGTGTGTGTGTGTGTGGTGGGGTGTGGAGTATAAACACATATGTTCAGATGGGTGCACCCAGGCATGCCTAGAAGCTAGATGAGAAGAAGAAGGCCACAGCGGAGGTTAGGGATGCTGGTCTATCACTCTTCACCCTATTCCATTAAGAAAGGGCCTCCCCCCCACACACACACACGGAGATGGGCTGGTGACCAGCAGACTTCCTGTATCTGCCCCACAGCAGCCCTGGAGTCTCAGGCCGCTGAGCTGAGACTCTATGCTTGCACAACACGTTCTTTTACCCACTGAGCCGTCTCTTCTCAGCCCATAACTGTCTCCTGTCAGGTGCATAAAAATGTGCTTCATAGATTTCTCTCTATATTTTTAGAGGGAACCTTAAAAGAAAAAGTGAATGAATTGCCTGTGTGAAAGCACAGACGTGACTGCATAAATATTATTGGTGACTTATTTAAAAATAAAGTTTTCTAGATCACTTTTTAAGATGATACTGAAGAGGTGGCACCTGTGTTGTGATCAAGGCTTCTTTCTCCCAGGACATAAATCTAGACAGAAGCACATGTGAATACTGGTGACTGAAAGGATTTAGGGAGCTTTCCGATTTTATTGTTTCATTTTGTTTTTTTGTTTTTTGTTTTTTTTTTTTCAAAGCTGAGAACTGAACTCAGGGCCTTGTGCTTGAGAGACAAGCACTCTACCACTGAGCTAAATCCCCAGCGCCTCATTTTGTTTTTTTAATGGGGATTTTTGTGTGTTAGCTTTGTGTTGTATATGCACATAAGTGCAGTGCCCACGGAGGCCAGAAGAGGGCGTCTGATCCCCTGGAGCTGGAGCCACAGGCTGCAGTGAGCTACCTGGGTTGGGTGCTGAGAACCAAACAGGTCCTCTGGTTGGACAGCAAGTGCTATTACTCACTAAACTCTTATCTGCAGCCTGATATCAGAACCTTCAAATTTTCAACTATTAGAATTGCTGTCGAGAGTGTATGAAGATTCAAAATAGAATACTAGAAATGCTTGTCTCTTCTTTTTACAAAATTATTAATATATTTGTTTTGTTTTCTAAGTTTTATCAATTATGGCTGTTATTCTATCACTTTCTCTCTACTGAAAATTTAGTGACTATTATGGAAATATTTTATTAGCCAGACTGCTCAGTGTTGTGGAATACTACTTTAACTATGTAAAGGTGTGATACATTCGTTTATGTTGCATTTGTGTTGCTAGATAAAGAGGTATTCCATTTGTTTTTGGTACATTTGTTTAACTTTGTAAAGATGCATTGCTGTTTCACCTTGCCTAAGGCACCTGATTGGTCTAATAAAAAGCTGAGCAACAACAACTAGGCAGGAGAGAGATAGATGGGGCTGGCAGACAGAGAGAATAAGCAGGAGAAATGTAGACTCAGGAGGTGGGAAAGGACAGGGGAGAAAAAAAATGAAAACCCCAGGGACCAGCCAGGTAGATGCCAGCCAGGCGCAGAATAGGACGTAAAGAATGAAAGGTTAAAAAGCCCCAAGCAAAACATAGATGAAGAGAAACAGATTAATTTGAGTTATAAGAGCCAGTGGGACAAGCATAAGCAAAGGCTGAGCTTTCATAGTTAGTAATAAGTCTCTGTGTTGTGATTCAGGGTCCAGCCGTCCAAAAAAGCCTGCTACAGCTCAGTGCTCTTTAGATTAAAAACCCCAGTTAAATAACGTAAACCTTTGGAAGCCATATTTACAGCACGGTGACACATGACATGAGGACCGGGGCCCGCCAGTCTCCAGATTGTCCCCCACACAGAGGACTCTGGTTTACGCCCCTTGTTGAAGAAGCAGCCCCGAGATTCTTTCAAACGTGCTTCAGGAGCATTGCTAATCTTCAGGTTTTCTACACCTAGTCTCTGTCTTCAGCTTCTAAGAAAAGCGAAGGCTCTATGCTGTATCTGAGGTTGCCATTCTACTCCATGACTTTGAGTACACATGAGGGCTGTGTTCTTAGTTTTCCACACTCAGAGGGGCAAAATGGGGGCAGGAAGAACTATCTACATAAAGTTAGACCTCAATCTCTTGTGCAAATGTTGCTAGTTCGCTCTGAAAATCCACTTCTAAACCATGGACAATAACAGCACTCAGATCCCCACATTTATGGAGACCTCCACGGACAGGACACATTCCTAATTTAGTTTGAAAGGAGGCATGGCAACACTTTACAGACTCCAGAGAGGGCATTAACAGATAGGGCAGTTTGTTATTTTGGAGCAGGTAGCACAGAGACTGAAATTTCCGTCTTTTCATGATTTCAGGAGAGACAAAGTATGCCCTATGTGTGTCTCATAGTGACTTGGAATCCAGCCAAAAGACACAGGCTCCAGTTCCGAGGGTTAAATCATCACATACTATCAGCCCGAACAACACACTGATTCACGCCATTTGCCCTGAAAGCAGCTAAGAAACTCTAGCAAAGCTGGGAGGAACAAACACGCCATTGTTTTTAGCCAAGCAAAATTGTGTGATCTCAGTTTCTTGAGGGGCTCTGAAGTACGCACGCAAACCAAATCAGCATCAGATTATGAAAGGGCTTCCTTGATAATGGGTCATTGAGCTGTATTGGATGTGCCTTTCTGGCCACCTATTTCAAATACTTACTTGTAACTTTGTAAGAGTAACAACACAAGAAATTTCCAAGTTAGCAAATCCTTAACTCCAAAGTAAGCTAAAGGCTGAAAAGACATAACTTGGGTTTTGTAAATACTTCACAGATTTGAATTTATGATTAAATAAAAGTCAGTCTTGTTCCGAATGTCTGAGAAATCTTGGCTTTAGGACTGTTTTTCTTCAGTCTGTTCACAGGGGAGTAGCAGAACCATACTCCAGCAGCAAAGGGCTGATGGAAATCAGGTAAAGCGAACTAGCGAAAACTACACGGAGGTGGCTGGAGAGTGGGCCCTCCACCCACTTACTGCTCTTGTACAGGACCCTCATTCAGTTCCTAGCATCCATATAGGCAGCTCCAACCACCTATAACTCTATTTCCAAGTAAATCTGAGGCATCTAGCCTCAAAGGAGACCTATATTCATAAGCACACACCCACACGGAGAGATACACTCCCACACACAATTAAAAATAAAAATAAATCTTTTTTAAAAGACGTGGACCATTGGCTTTGTTACTTGTTGATGAACACCTCTCTCTTTTCCTGTGGTTTTACATCCACACTTGAGACGCCATGAACATGTAAACTAACAAATATGCAAACCATAAGAGACAGATATTTTCATTCCATATTAAGTGGCACTACTGAGTAACGACTTCCAAAACACATAGCATCCTCGTCACCGAGACCAAATTAAGGAGCTTGGGATGGTTGAATCAAGTGACCTGAGTGCCTTACCAGTAACCCCATGTGCAGTATAGGAGGCAGGCAGAGAGAGACCTGAAATAGTAGAAAAGTCACGTGGTGAAGGGAGAGCCGGCCAAAGTGGATGTCCCACCGCTGGCACGGAAGATGTAGGATGCGGCCATAAGCCAAGGGAAGACAAGGAATGCAGCTCTTCATGCCGGACCAAGCAAGAACTTCTGACCTGGAGCCTGTGGAGGAGCATTGTCCAGGGCATACTGACATGAGCCAAACCATTTCAGACATCTCATCTCTAGAAGATTCCCAGTGAGGACATCTTTCTGTTGCCTCCAACCTCCAACTGTGTGATGGTTAATTTACAATGACCACTGGAAAGATCTCTAAAAACACAGAAAAAGATGCTAACACCAGCAACCCCAAGGGAGGTACACAGTAAAAACACAAGGAGGTGTCACACACACTGACTGACTAGAATGTAGAAGGAGCAGTGGGCCGCTTCCTGCCGCCCACCTCCCAGCTAGCTTTACCCCTGAAATAATTACACAGAAACTGTATTCTTTTAAACACTGCTTGGCCCATTATCTGTAGCCTCTTATTAGCTAACTCTTACATATTGATCTAACCCATTTCTAATAATTTGTGTAGCACCACGAGGTGGTGGCTTACCAGGAGGATTCTAACCTGCAGCTGTCTCAGAGAGGAGAGTCATGGCGACTGCCTCATTGTCTTCTTCCTCCCAGCATTCTGTTCTGTCTACTCCACCTATCTAAGCTGCTGTCCTATCAAAAGTCAAGACAGTTTCTTTATTAACCAATGAAAGTAACACATAGACAGTTAACCCTCCTCCATCACTAGAATGGTTACTACTGCTAGGGGTAGGGGAGAGATAATGAATAAACCAATCAATATGAATAAGCTGGCTGCTTTGGGACACAATTTAGTAGTGCCTTGAAAACCCAGTCATTGGAATCCTATATCCTTACCCACGGTAAACAGTGTGAACTTCGATACAAGACTTGCACGAGTTTATTGCAGTTTTCCTTGCGGTAGGTCAATAGCAGAGTTGGTTCAGATGCACATAATTTGGGGAAATGGGGAAACAAGCTGTGGTATAGCTACCAAGTGGAATGAGGGTCAGAAGTTGGAAGGAATGGACTCATGTCATGTGAAAATCAAGGGTAAATAAGCAGAGTCAAAGAAAGCACATTATATTCTATTCCCCCAACAAAGAATACACACCGTGACAATGTTGTTTATATAAAATTTCAGAAAACGGTGCTGATCAGCAACAGAGACAAGAAAGTTGTCACCTGGAGGAGAAAGCACGCAGAGGAAGAGGGATGTGGGGAACTTTGTCGAATGAGAGACAGCTTCACAAATGACGTGAGTCAAATTTCTCACTGTGCTCATATGTAGTTTATTGCATGTAGATTAAACTGCAATAAAACGGTCATAAATAATATCAAATGTGTTTTAATGAGCAATTTCAACTTAAGAGGTAGACCTAATTCTACAGTAACAGAACATTAGTCATTAAAGCATTTCATTTCACAGAGCACATAAATTCTCAAGGCCTAACTTTGTGGCTAAGCAAGTTCATGCATCCAACGTACAGTCCAGTTGTCAGTGTAATGTTTTATATCTTGGTAAACTCATCTTATGAAATATTGCCCTAAGCATAGCATATGCTAACTTATGTGACATTAAGGGTTTGATTTTGAACCTACTCCAGGGTGAAATAAAACTGGTTCATTGCAATAGAAATGGAACACACACACACACACACACACACACACGGATTCAGAGAGATGCCTTGCTGGTTAAGAGTTCTCTGCTCTTCCAGAGAGACCAGATTTGGATCCTAGCACACTTGTGGTGGATCACAATCAACTATAACTCCAGCTCCAAGGGATTTGATGCTGTCTTTCAATCTCCACAGACAAGAGGCACACACATGGTGCACATACATACACACATGTGTATATTACTTATACACATAAAATTTTAAAAGATAAAAAGAATCTGAAAAACAATATGGGGATAAATTAAAAACCTGCTGGAAGTAAAGGAGTCAGAGTTGAGAGGCACAAACAAAACCCACAGTCCTCTGTGATCTAATCTGGAACAGAAATAGATTCAGTTTGTTATATGGCATGAAAATGAATTTAGAAAACAAAAGGACCACCTCTCCTACATCTCTTATCATTTCCCAGTTTTATTTGTAGAGAGCTGCATTTTCTCCAATACTCTACCACATGAGATTGAGTCTGGAAGCCTACTGGATGTAGCCAGCTCTGAACTTTAAACCAAATTCACACAGTTCCAAAACCCTCATTAAGCCCAAACCAGGCATTACTTCAAACATTTTGACCATTTGGGTAGACACTCTCTTCAAACGAGAGCCTCAATATACCTTTGAAATGTGCAAACTTGTATCCATTGACATAATTTTAAATTGTGAATTTTCCACTGTCCAACTATTTCACAAATCGTAATTCTAAATTCATAAATGTAAAATAATTTGTGTACAGTTTCACACTCCCTGATGCATTCCAACCTCGTCAGCAAGTGCCCTGTGGAAGGTGCTGCTCTGCTTACTCTGGTCATGCAGAACGGGAGAAATCGACTCACAGCATGCTTTTCCAAGAAGCTCTAGAAAGCCTAGAACAAAAGTGAGGATCATGTCTATCTGGTGACAGAGGCCTTATAAAATGAGACTGAAGCTGCCAGCAGTCATATTCCCATTCTGAGAATAAGCAATGAGGAAACTGGACGACAGTCCAGGTAGACAGACTCTGACCGATAATAACCTTTTCCTCTGCCCTTAATGTCTTGCTACCTTGACGTTTTTTTCAAAGTCAAGCTGCCAAACCTTTCTTGGGTCTGTGGGGGAAAAGTATTTGCTTCAATTAGTTCCTACTGTAGCTTTTAAAATTTGAGTTGCACATTAAACAAAAAGCTTATTCTTTGAAAATGTCATACATGTATGCAATGTATTTTGATTATATCCACTCTGACTACCTCTCTCCAGCTGCCCTCTGTGACTTCCCAACCTGTCTCTCTCAAGATTTCATGTCTTCTTTTAATATTATTATTATTATTTGATTGTGATCCTCTGTATGCTGTGAATACCATTGGTTAATAAAGGAACTGCTTTGAGCTCATAGCAGAGCAGGGCAGAAAGAGCTAGGCAGGGAAAACTAAAGTGAATGCTGGGAGAAAGAAGAGCAGAGTCAGAGAGAAGCCATGTAGCCCCGCCGGAAACTTTGGCCAGTAAGCCACAGCCACGTGGCGATACACAGATTAATGGAGATGGGTTAAATTAATATGTAAGAGTTAGCCAATAAGAAGCTAGAGCTAATGGGCCAAGCAGTGATTTAATTAATACAGTTTCTGTGTGATTATTCTGGGGCTAATCGGCCAGGAATCAACAAGCGGCTCTCTCCTCCAACAATTATTATTATTATCACTATTAATCAGAGTTCAGTTAGCACTGACCATATGTGTATGGGCATGGGGCTGATCACTAGGGTGTAGACTAGATACCACCACCACATCAACAAATAAAAGTGACTTTTCCTCAGAAGTCACCAACTGCCAATAGTTCTTGCTTTAGCGGTGTGCCTTCAGGACTCCTCCCTCACCCACATTAGAATGTTGACAGCCTTGACCTTGTGTAGACTCCACGCAGGCATCCATAGCTACTGTGAGTTGCTGTATGTGATGACCATGCCATGTCCAGAGGACAGCATTTCACAGCTCTCCTAAACATCCTTGCACATTTTATAAAAAAGAAAAAAGCAATATCAATGAGTGATCTCTTCTCTAAATATCAGATGAATTCTCTATATTAAATAAAATAGTATATCTTGGACTGGGAATGTAGCTCAGTGGTTGAGTACTTACTCAGCTTCTGCAAGGCCCTTGGATGTCATCTCACTATGGTAATTAAATTATGTGGGGAGAATACAGAGAGATGCTAATGCCGGAAGAAGGATCCAACAACCAGAATCATATGAAGTACCCCACTAAGTAGAGAAGGATGTTTAGATACCTTAAGATGCAACAACAGTTAATTTCAGATGTATAAATATTATAACTGAAAACGCAAATTAAAAGGTATGGGATTCTGTTAGGATATGGCACGTTTTTATATGCAGTATATGGTTCGTAGAAATAAGCTAAACTTAAACATTGAAAACTTAAAACAGGCTGAGATAGAGCAGAGGCTGTACCTCAGTAGCAGAACACTTTCATGGCACGCACTAGGGAAACTAGGCTTGATCTCCAGCATTATTCACACACACACATAAGTGGGAGGGGGGACCGGAGGGCAGGGGAGTGAGACAGGATGACACTTGTCATCCCAAAGCTGAGAAGGAGAGAGAGGCAGGTCCCGGGGCCCACTGGCCAGCCAACCTACTCAAATTGGTTAGCTTCAGGTTCAGTGAGAGACCCTGCCTCTTAGTAATAAGGTGAGCAGAGCAACTGTAGCTGACTTCCAATGCCTACGTCTGACCTACACACGCCTGCACATATACATACTCACATGAACACATATACTACTCCTGCTGAAAACTAAAACTGGGTCTTCTGCAAAAGCAGTCAGTACTCTTAACTACTGAGCCATCTCTCTAGCCTCTGATTTTTCTTTTCATCAGTTTATTTATTTTTTGGAAATTTACTTCATTTCTTGAAAAGATGCTTCTTCATATTTTACCAACCTATATGTATTTTTTTTCTTTTGTTGGTGGGTAGCCAATGTCCTGTTCTGTCTAGTGCACATGCAGACAATCAGGCACACACAAATACACATAAACAAAAATATTTTTAAAATGAATGTAATAAAGAAAAGAGCTGATATAATGACTCACACCTATAATCCCAGTATTTGGGAAACTTATTCAGACTTGGGTTATCTAGTGAGTCCCTGTCATGGGAGCTCAATTCGTTTAGCCAATGACTTTTGAGGTGAGCATGGTTTTCTCTGGAGCTATGACCATATAAAATTAAGAAAGGTCCTGTACACTCTGTTGGGTGGTCAGAGCTGGAACAAGACTTGCAGTTGGTCCTTATTGCCTTGGAGGAACAAAAAGACGGCAGCAGCTGGATCGGTGGTGGTATCTACTTTGTTCTGTATTCCTGAGTTTGCTCTTCCATTGCATACCTTAATAAACTGCTTAATAGACTTTTATGGGTTCTCACTTCATATGGCACCCAACATGGGGCTCGAACCCATGACCCTGGGAGTAAAAGTCTTATGCTTTACTGACTGGGCTAGTTCTACCGACTGAGACTAGCCTAAGGGTACAGAGTATAATTCTGTCTCACAAAACCAAAATTTAAAAAGTAGGATAAGGAAATAATTGTGTAGATCCAGGGCATGGGAAATGTATCAAAGTTATGTTAAAAATATTAAAACAGAAGATAAAAGATGGATAAATGTTGCGGATTTGATAAACAATGGTATCCTTATGGATGCAACATATGTAGTAATTTATGGACAAGGGAAGGTATAATTTGTATGTCATTAAATGAAAACATATATTCATACAGTAGCATAGTGTCAAGGCAGTATTTTCCCTCCCTTGTTTCACCCAGTGTTTTTTTCTCCCTTCTCACTTGTTTCAAAACAGTTTCCCTGGTTGCAGAAGGACTGCTGTGGGAATAAATGCCCTGTACCAGACCCCCTTCAAAGGCCCTTACAGACAAACTTGCCCAGTGGGATAGCAACAACCTCCAGTGGTCAGCCACAGCTGAGACACCCTCCTCAGTACAGGCCTGCACCTGGAGGCAGCGTGAGGCAGAAGCACAAAGGCCAGCTATTGTGGCCCAAATAGGGCAGAAGCTCTGGCGAGCTGGACTCTTTGGAGGACTCCCTGCAGACCTGAGAAGCTTTTACTAGCTCTGGGCTGTATTTGACTTTTGCTCTGCTAAGTTGGCTTCTCTCCATTTCCCTTCACAGGTGCTATTTACTAATAAGTGACCTGAGCACTCTCTCTTGGTGTTCTTTATAGACGTGTGCCTCTGATCACGGCTACTAGTCGTGTCCTCTAAGCAATGTATAAGACAGCATCAGGTTTTATCACCTGTCCGGTCTTTTACCTGTCTGAAAATAAGCCCATTTCCTTTTCTTTCTTACCACTGGTGGGGTTGCATGTACACATGTGTGTGTAGGTATGCATTCACATATATATACATGTGTGTGTGAAGCCTAAAGTAGGATCTTTATTGCTCTCTATATTATTTTTTGAGACAGGGTCTCTAACGAACCATGGAGCTCACCAATTGGCTCTGCTGGCTGGCCAGCAAACCTCACCTGAGTCTTCCTGCCTGTCTCTCCAAGTGCTAAGATTAGAGTTATGTATCAGTATGTTTGGGTTGTTGCATAGATAGTGGGGGATCAGACTCAGGTGCTTGTGTAGTGAGCAGTTTACCCACCGCACTATGCCCCAACAGTTCCATGTCTGTGGACAGAAGCCATGCAATTGCAGGCACAAGGCAACCATCGAGCTGCGAAAACATTTCCTGGTAGTGAAATAAGGTAAGGTAAGGTGTTGAATCTGGGCAGAGTGCAGGCTTGAGAGACATGCTAAAACTTGGACAATCTGTTCAGGAACATGAAAAGGAAGTGAAGAGAAAAAACAGGCTGGCAAGAACATGACAAGGTTGAATGATGGGGAAGTGTGGCAGTGAGTGGCAAGGGAACATGTGATCTAATGGAACAGAAGGGACGGAGAGTTGGCCAACTTCTCACCCTGTTCTGTCTATCCACTGAAAGTGATGCCCCCTAGGATCCAGAGGTGTTGCTCACTGGAATTTCATGGTGAAATAGATCTGAATGGACCAAGCAGTTGACTATAGTAAATGCAGGTGTGTGCCTCTGTTGTCGGAGGCTGCTTGGTTGTTCCCAGCCACTTAAACCCGAAATGATCACTCAGAAACTATTTCATTTTCAGTACTGTTTGGCCAATAGCTTAAGCATATTGCTAGCTAGCTCTTACATCTAGAACTAACCCATTTTCATTATTTTATATTTTACCATGGGGCTCATGGCCTATCGGCAAGGTTCAAACTCACAGCTTGTGTCTTTCTCTCTTGATGGCTCCATGGCATCTCACAACTTTGCCTTCTTTATCCCAGCATTCAGTTTAGTTTTCCCCACCTAGCTCTACTCTGCCCTATCACAGGCCAAGCCAACTTCTTTATTCATTAACCAATAAAACAACACATATACAGAAGGACTTCCCACACCATGCCTCTGAGGAAGGTTTTATTGCCCTGTTGAGGAAGATTCTGGGAACTAACCTTCACCTTCGACAACAACATTAAGCCAAACCCAGCTGAAAGACTTGCTTTTGGGGATGGATAGTGTCAAGTATCAATTTGACCTAGAATCATCTGATACATGGAACTCTGCACATGTTTCTTGGGGATTACCTTGATTACATTAATTCAGGCTGAAAGACCCTCCCTCTGTAGGGGTGTCATTCCCTAGGCAGGGAGTCATAGATTGTGTCAAAGTGGGGAGGGCAAGCTGAGCACAGGCAGGTATTCATTCTGTCCACTGAGAGCAAGAGTGACCAGATACTTCAAGCCCCTGTTGCCTTTACTTCCCCATAAAGATGGACTCCATCCTTGAAGTCTGATCCATAACAAGCCCGTTCTCCCTTAAGTTTCTTTTGTCAGAGTATCTTATCACAGAAACAGAAAAGAAACTGAGGCATTCTGTCTAGGTCGTGTGTTTCCAAGGCTTGCGACACTTAATGACTATGTGAAGTCACACAGGAAAGGCTTCTTCAAAACATTCACCAGCTGCTGGCCTGTCACAGGCTTTGTTGAGCCCACAGTGGAGTTCACTCTCTCACACTCTCTCTGAACCACCCTACTCCTTCCTTTTTCTCTTCAAAAACCACTAAAACCATGTACCCCAACTACAACCCTACATCTGGCCCATTTACAAACCTACAGCTTTCATGTGGAAACTCTTGACTGCACCTCATGCAAGTCTACCTGTGTAGCAGACATCCATGCCTTGACTGTTCTGCAACACGTAGAGAACTTCATTTGTCAAAATCCCAGAGACCAGCCTGTTAACCCAACTACATTCAAACCAGGAGAGAAAACTTCACAGTTTTCTAAATTTAGTTTAGAAAGCACAACGAAGGAGATGACTCCTCAAAGCAGGAGGAGCTTGAACGTAAGCTTGCATCTGTGCTCATTGGAGACATGTGAGAATGAATGAGTGGATCTGCCTGGTGTCAGGGAGAAAGAAAGGTTGTTTTTACTAGATTGAAGGTAGGAGAGGTAGTGTCTAAAGACCATTACTTACACTGTATATTACCTGTTCTTTCGAATAAGACTGCCTTTAAAAGTGAAGATGCTGGAACTAATATGCCTACCTTTTCTAGATTTGTTTTATTAACTGCGTGTGTGTGCATGCACACATATGTGTATGCAAAGGCACATGTGTATCTATGCTGTTTGCACCAGTGTGTATGGGGCTCAGAAAAGGCCATCAGATAAACCTGAAGTTACAGACATTTGTGGACTGCGATATAAGTGCTGGGAACTAAACTCAAGTCCCTTGTAGGAGCATCAAGTGCTGTCAATCACTTGGCCATCTCTGTACCCCTATGCCTTCTTCACATCACCATGCTGAAACTGCTTAACAATCTGACTGGAACAGCCTCACAAACTCTAAGGGTGCCAGTTTCTAGAAGAAAGGAAGATGGCAGAGGTGTTGCCGTACTTATCTTTCCTAACCTAATGTCAAACCCAATGGAGTTTTGACTTTTTAATGGATTTCAGTTGAGAAATCCTGGCTGGCATCATTCAAATGTGCTCTCTCTCTCTCTCTCTCTCTCTCTCTCTCTCTCTCTCTCTCTCTCTCTCCCTCTCTATCTATCTATCTCTATCTCTCTCTTTCTCTCTCTCCCTCCCTCCTTCCTTCTTTCTGAAATTATAGTAATGATGGAATCAACACTCTGGAGCTGTCAGAACAAGGATTCCTAATGATGCTTACAGCTTAAAGTTTGCAGTCAGTTCACTGAATTTAGGGTACAGGACCCTATCATGGATGCCCCCTTTTTATTCCCTGAAAATATAGCTCCACACACCTTTGATAGCAAAAACCTATTGATATGTAGAGAAACAATATTCTACACCACCTCATATAATAAAAATCACTTGGTTAAAACAAGGCATAGCAATCCAGTTAGCCTTTTAGGGTGCCCAGCTTCCCAGTGTGCCTTCTCTCCCCACATACTGTGGGTCTCATGGATGGTCATTGACATGTAAGGAGACATGACTCAGGACAGCAGCAAATCTAACTAGGAATGAAGATTTGTAGGTAGAGGACAGAAAGAAACCCCATATGATGTCCCTTTTCTTTACTCTATACTGAAGAGTAACTACTGACCAACACAGGGACTTGTCATATTTGGAAAACTAAAAGTAAATGATTTTCTTTGCCATGAAATAGAGGCAAAATTCATTGGAATCCAAGTATAAAGAGAGTCATAGACTTGAATAAAATGGAAAGTTTTACTGGCATAACCCTTTTCAATTTCCTGCCCCATGTTGGTCGAAGTTAAATGTATCCCACAGGGTATGAAGTCCTCTGCATTTCCCGCTTAGGAGCTTGGCCTCTCCAGGAAGCCAGCGCTCATGCATTCAACTTCTCCCAGGATGGAAACTCCTATGAAGAGGGAGCCTCTGTGGCCTCAGCGAAGTTAGGTCTGGATGCCAAAGCCACTGTGCCTCTCACCTTGGTGGGCATAATGAAGACTCAGCCAAAGCCCAGACCTCACATGGAGAGGCTAGAGCAGGTGGAACCTTGTAGAGATGAGAACTGAATGGGAGGACTTTGTGGAACAAGTAACCGACCTCAGGAGACTGTGGTTTGAAGCAAATAGGAGGAGATTGAAAGCCCAGGGACTGGACATTCGTTTTTGGGTTAACTTAGTTAAGTCACATATAACCATGTACATCGTCTAAAGGGAAGAAAGGGAGCAGAAGAAAGGAGTGTGAAAACGAAGCTTACTCCACGCTGACCTGCCCTGGATTGTTCATGCAGACAGACATGCATACGTGGTCACAGCAGCCAGAGGTTTGTCCATCCACCAATGGAGGTTGAGCTCAGGAGTGAAGTCAACAGAAATCTGCTACCACAAGAATAGAGTAAGGTGTGCAGGACACATAACTCACAAAAATAGCAGCCAAGGTTGGATTTGGATAGTCTCTCACCTTCTCCTATTTTAGATTGGAACAGAACTGGAAATGATTCTTGTCTTACAACTAAGTTAGTAATCAATTAAAATCAATAATCTCAACCAAAATGAGCATGTGTTTGTGCACATATGCACTCATACATGCATGCATGAGTGGAGGACAAAGGTTGATGTTAGATGTCTCTCTCTACTGCTTTGCATTTTATTTTTCTTTATTTTACTTTATTTATTTTGTGTGTGTGTGCGTGCGTGCGTGTGTGCGTGTGTGCGTGTGTGTGTGTGTGTGTGTGTGTGTGTGTGTGTACACATGCATGCACACTTAAGGGCACATGCAGATCAGAAGACAATTTTCAGGAATTGGCTCTCTCCTTTCATCAAGTGGACAGCAGGGCTTAAACTCAGATTGTCAAGCTTGGTGAAAGCTTCTTTACCAACTGAGCCATCTCAACAGGACTTTGATATTCTTTACATCAAAATCTTACTATATTTAACTTTGAATTACCTGCCAAGCCAAGCCAAACTTTCTCAGCTGAAGGTGGGTTCACAAGGCAGCTGCCTAGATGCCATGAGATGCTCCAGAAGAGCCCTGGAGTTGCCCCTGTCAGGCTCTCATTTTGATTTTTCCATTGCATTTCTTATGTCAAACAGGTCATTAACTGTGTTTATTCAAGCACATGGGAGAATAGTGAGACAATTACCTAAAACCCACTGTGGTGTTTTAGCAAATGCTACAGTGAAAGGGAGGAAATGGAGCTTGAATGATCCAGGATATTTGTTTTCATTGATTAAAGTCACAAAATGAACCTCATTTTGCTTTGCTTGAGCAATTCTAAATTCATGACAAATTTTTATCTAAAGCATAGCAAACTGTGGAGATCTGCATTTAAGTTTAAAATACTCATATAAACTCAGGGTTGTTTAAAGGCT
This sequence comes from Myodes glareolus, assembly GCF_982192425.1. Classification (NCBI taxonomy): domain Eukaryota; kingdom Metazoa; phylum Chordata; class Mammalia; order Rodentia; family Cricetidae; genus Myodes; species Myodes glareolus. The sequence continues at coordinate 11,492,453 of NC_142028.1, forward strand.
GAATCACAATGGATGCCTGAAATTGTATGTACTTAGCAGATGCTGACTTAGTAATGACAGCAGATTGACATTTACTACAATGATATTCCAAAATTTATGCTGTTAAATGATGAAATGACTTGTCAGTTTTTATTCAGCATCTTATTCATGATGTTAAGATTTATTCTGATTGGAATCAAAGGATAAATTTTAAAAAATGCCTAAGTTCCATGCCTGGGATTCACACAGGGATGTTTACTCCCAAAAGCTGTCTTCTGACCCCCCCCCCACAAATATATATATATATATATATATATGTATGTATATATATATATATTTGTATATATATACAAATACACACATAGACACAAACACACAATACACATACACACATGTACATATACATACACAAACTAAATTAAATTGAAAACTGACACAATTAGAAAAAAGTTTTAAAAGTCCCTTAGATTTTAAAATTTTATGTATGAATTTAAAATGTACCTAGGAAGAGGAAAGCAAGCTAGTTCTCACAGTGTGAGTAGAAAGAATACAAATACAAACACTGACCACATGGGTGGAGACAGACTTCAGTGAGGCCTGCTTTCTCACTGTGCACGGTGGATGGCAATGTATCTGGACAGGAACTCCATTAGTTGGGATTTTCTGTTTATGGTTTGAAAGGGGTTTTTGATTTGATCCAGAGATGAGTAAATATTCCCTGCAGTAAGATCTCATCTATGAAAACCTATCTCCTTGGATCTCACGGAAAATGGTCAGATCTTTTCACTGGTCACTTGCTGTTTGCTTAAAGACTAGAGTGGACAAAAGATTATAAGACAAGTCATGAGAAACAAATCCATTTTTAATGGAGAGGTCAGATTGGGAGGTAAAAATGGAAAGCACTGCCCACAGTCACTCTCGGAGGCACACACTTTGACACACGATCAGTATTCATCAGCTGGGAAAGGATGTTAGGGGCAGTTTCCAGATGAGGAAATGAGATCAGGGTGTCTTGCTTGAGCCGATAGTAGTGACAGAGGTCATGGTTTCAGCCCAGATCTATCTAATTTTTGAAATGACATTTCTCTGTTCTGAGAAAGAATGTGTGTTGAAGCAACTATCACAGTGGAGGTGGGGTAGCCATCTTTAAAATCTCTAGCTGAAGTAGGTATCTTTTTCTATCTTTACCATATTTTACCATATAAGATTGGCTTCCATGTTCATATCTAGTAAAAGAAACTAGAATGAGCATGTATTAATGAAATAATACAATCTTCTCAATATTATGTTAATTAATGACAATCAAGAATTCAGTTGAATCTCAGGCATTGTGGTACATGCCTATAATCTAAGCAACTGGAAGGTAGAGGCAAGAGGACCATGAATTCAAAACCAGTCTTGGCTACTTAATGAAGTCCAGGTCAGCCTGGATATATGAGACCTTACCTTAAAAACAAACAAAAATACTCAGAATGCTGGAGATGATCAGTATAACCCTCACTGATAGACTATTCAATATGTACTTGGTTATCAGAGTTCTCTCTGTGTGTCTCTCATGTCTCTTTCTCTTGCCCTCTTTCTCCTACTCTTCCTCTCTCCCTCCCTCTTTTTCCTTTTAAGATATACAAACAGCATGGTCAAGAAAAGAAAAAATAAGGTGTTATAAGAAGGTAATCAAAGACATATGCTTTTAAAGCAAAGAGCTCGTTATAGCCGGGCAGTGATGGTGCACACCTTTCATCCCAGCATTCAATAGGCAGAGGCCGTACTCCGCTGTCGGTCTGAGGCCAGTGTGGACTGCAGAGATTGTTCCAGAACAGCTAAGGTTGTTACACAGAGAAACCCTGTCTTGAAAAATGAAAACTGGAGAAAAAAAAGGGGGGGTGTTTATCATGTCTGGAGGCTGAGAAGACTCAAGAAAATAAACTGTGATAAAGATGATATTAGATAATAATAGTAAATGACAATTGTTTTTATTGAAAATATACAGGATTTGAAGGGGAAGAGAATAAGAGTCATTAATTTGGGGAAAATATGGGAGGAGAACCTGTGAGGAATCATTATACAATGGAAGGCACAGTAGGATCTGTTTTCAGGAAGCCAGCGAGGTGTAAACACAAAGGAGGAGCTATGCTGTGGTCCAGAAGAAAATGAAATAAAAAGAAACAGAATGTATAATACAGGCATGGAGAAAGGACCAAAAATGGTAAGGAGGAAATGGATTTCATAATGGGAAAAGAATAAATGAGCATCTGGGGAGATTGGAAATGAACTAATCTGATGTGGGATGTCCATCTGTATATGTATTGTCTTATTGGTTGGTGAATAAACCTTTTCTGACCAATGGTTTAGCAGCATAAAGCCAGGGAGGCAATCTGAACAGAGACAGCAAGAGAGAAGGCAGAGTCAAGGAGACGCCATGCAGCTGCCAAAAAGAAAGACTCCAGAATCTTACTGGTAGAATACAACCTCATGGTGAAACACAGATTAATGGCAATGGGTTATTTCTAGCTAGATAGAGCTAGCTAGAAATATGTCTAAGCTGTTGGCCAACAATGTTGCAATTAATATAGTTTTTGTTTGATTATTCAGGTCTGGGTGGCCGGGAAATAACCAGCAGTCTCTGTTTACACTAATCATCCTAGTTAGGTGATGCTGGCCCCGAACCATCAATATACCCTTGAATATAGAAAAGAAGTGGGTGGTTATTCCCCAGTCTAATTTAAAGGATAATTTAAAAGGTATGCAGAACACCAATAGCACAGGAACTAAGAACAATTAATAAACAATATTTCATGAAATGGAAACATCTTCACTATGGCAAAGGACACCATCATTCAGACGAAGCAGCAGCCTACAGAAATGGGAAAAAACCTAGATATGAAAAAAACAATTAGAAAATGGGGTACAGACCTAAGCAGAGAATTCTCAGAAGAAGAAACACAAATGTCAGAGAGGCACTGAAGGGTCAACATCCTTAGTGTAAGCAAGTGTTACAGCTCTGGAGCTGCAAAGGGACAGCTCTGGAGGTTGGAGGCTGGAGCTCCACCAGAACAGCTCTGGAGGGAAAGGTACCCTGACTCACTCTTCAGGAAGCCAAGTGATACCTGGAGTGGCAAGGGGACATCTCTGAAGCTGTGAAGGTCCAGTTCTGAAGGGAAAGGTAGCTGTACTCATCAGGGAATCAGGCTATACCTGAAGCTGGGGTGCAGTGGGGGGTGGTTTCCATGCAGGATGTAGCAATCCTGCTTCTCTTGTAGAGAAGTAGAGAACCCTTAACACTGAACTCTGCTCGGTACCCTAAGGAAACATACTAGGTGAGCTTTCTTTTGCTTTCTTTCTTCCTTTCTTTCTAGCTCTTCTCTCTTTCTTCTTCCTCCTCTTCTTCCTCTTCCTCTTCCTCTTCCTCTTCCTCTTCCTCTTCTTCTTCTTCTTCTTCTTCTTCTTCTTCTACTTCTTCCTCCTCCTCCCTCCTCCCCCTTCCTCCTCCCTTTTCCTCTTCTTTCTCTTTTTTCTCTTCTGTTTTTTTTTTTTATGCTCACCACCCTCTTAGGAAACATCTCAACAAAGGTTCTTCTTTTCAGTGCTGGCAAAAGAAGATCTTCACCCAAAACTTTTTTAAGAGATTTGCGAAGGAGGAGTCCAGGAGAATGACTATCTCTCCCAGGATGGGAAAGGACAGCCAGCAACTGAACTGGCAGGGGGACTTATATAGGGCTTCTTAGGGGTGTAAGTCTTTGCAAGCAAGCTACAATCTGTATAACCACTGAGGTCATGTATAGAGTAAGGGACTAGGCAGGGATGGTTGTTTTTCCTACAAAGGGGAAATAGAACTGACAGTTATGGATGAAGGGGTCAGGGACTGAAATGAGAGGATCAAATGAGGAGGGGGAGAGAAGAGGGACGTGGGGGGGGAATCCAGAGAGGGACAGCTAAAAGTAAGGCCCATTTGAGGGGTCATATAGAAACCTAATGTAGTAGAATTGTCCTCAAATATATACACATATGAAGGCGATCTAAATAAATTACCAAATAATAAGGGTGATGGGGCCCCAAATGGATATTTCTTGTCACTAAATGAAGCTCCCAGTATCGAGAATAGGTTTACTTCTAGTCAAGCTGTTGACCAAAACGGGCTCTATGAGACTCCCCAAACAACCTAGGCTATTGCCAAGACTATTGGCTCTTCTCCATAAACTGACAGTCAGGCTCTGTTGCTGGAGAACACACCTGAAGAACTCATTGATCACAAAGAAATTGGGCTGATGACTACCTAGAACAAGGGTTCTCAACCTTCCTAACATTGCAACCCTTTAACACAGTTCCTCGCACAGTGGTGAGAAACTGTACTTCATAAAGTAATTTTTCTACTATTATAAATCATATATGTGTGTGTGTGTGTGTGTGTGTTGTACAGGATAAGCAACCCAATAAGGGTCATGACCCACAGTTCAAGAACCACTGACCTGGAGCCTTCTCTCTCTCTCTCTCTCTCTCTCTCTCTCTCTCTCTCTCTCTCTCTCTCTCTCTCTCACACACACACACACACACACACACACCCTACAGACAGTGTTCATGGTAATGGAAGGTACCCCAGCATGCTACCAAAGGAGAAAGGTAAACACAAACACAGTTACAAACCCTTAGATCCACAATGGAGACCTGCCTGAAAGATATAATGGCCCAAATCTTGTGGGAGAAACCAGCCAGTACTTAAGTGTATTTAAAGCTCACTACATGAGATGGTGGCCAAGAATCTGAGACCAGATAGGCTGGGGATTCAGCGTAAAACCAAATACTACTGTCCTGCTAAAGGAATCCAGGAAGAAGATGACTCCCAATGACATTCTGCTGTACACATAGGTCGGTGGTTTCTTTGCTTAATCGTCTCCAGAGAAGCTTTCTCCCTCAGTAGATAGAAACAAATACAGCAACCCGCAGTCAGACAACATGCAGAGAGTGAGAGATCTTGGAATACTCAGTCCTAAATGGGATGACTATTAAATCCCTGTCGTCACAGTACAGGGAACTCTACAGTAGAGGAGGAGAAAAAAATGTAAGAGCCGGAGGCTGGAGGGCATAAGGCCCTCCAACTTCTGAGTCGAAGAGCTCAGAGACTGTGGCAACATGCACAGGGTCTAGAAAGATCTTTACCAGATGGTAAACTGAGAGAGGCGTGGACACAGTTCCCCACCCTAACTCAGAAGCTACCTCCAATTGATAACCACTTCGAGATGAAAATTTGGCTTTCAAGAGTCTCACTGTGTATACAAATCACACTTCAGGGCAGGGCCCGTGTGCAGGAGTAAAGGGCAACACAAGACAAACTCAGTGGACTCTTCGGAGTGTCTTTGCTGCATAATGCTTCGTCAGGGCTTTCCTTTTAACCTTACAGGTCTGTGTGTGTGTGTGTGTGTGTGTGTGTGTGTACATACACATATACATACACACTCATATATATTAGCTTCTGGTTTTGTTTTATGGGATTCCTGTGTGTACGAACATGTATATCTCAGTATCTATATGTGTTAGATGTGGTTTTTCTTGGGCTTTCTTGCTTCAGTTTATCCTTTTGTTTCATCCTTCCTATTCCAGTTTATTTTGTTTTATCTTATCATTATCCTTTAGATGCCTATTTGTTTTTTCACAAGAGACAAAAATAATGTGTCGATTTAGACAAGAGGAGAGGTTCTAGGAGGAGCTGGGGAAGAGGAAGTTGTAATCAGAATATATTATGAGAAAAAATTTATCTTCAAAATAATAAAAATAGAAAAAGGTGTGATCAAAACAGCAAACATAAAAGAGAAAAGATATTTGAAATGGAAAACCAAGGACTTCCACCTGAGTTCCTGTTGATTTCTTCAATGACACAGTCTATCATTTCAAAGTGTTGTTGTCCCATCTCCATGGCTCTGACAATCTTATGTAGCTTATTTTGCAATCCATTTAACATTAAAGAGATCATTCACTATGACAAAGTGGGTTTTGTTGTAGAATATAAAGATGGTTCAACATATAGAAATCAATAATTGTAATACATCATGCAATTTGTCTTAAGGATAGAAGTCAGATGATCATCTCAAATGATGTAGAAAGGGATTTTAATAAAATCCAATAGCTCTTCATGATAAAAGCCCTGGAGAAACTAAGACTGGAAAGAATACACATTAATACAATAAAAGATGCATACGATAAACTTAGATCCAGTACTATACTGTGAGAAAAACTTCAAGTAATTTCACTTAAAACCAAAAATGAGACAAGGAAATCCATTTTCTCTGTTTTTATACAATATTGTGCCTGAAGTCTTAGCTAGAGCAGTAAAGCAAGAGGAAGCAATAATAGGAATACAAACAGGAAAGGGAGAAGTCACAGCAACCATGTTTGTAAATGATGTGGTCACCTGAATAAGAGACCCTTAGAGCTTACCTAGAAATTCTTACAACTTTCAACAGAGTAGCAGTTGACAAGATCAACATACAAAAATCAGTAGCTTTCCTATATATTATTAAAAATACCACAGACACCTTAGGACAATGATCCCATTTACAACAGCTTCAAACAATACCTCGGAATAAAACTATCAAGGAAGAGAAAGATACCTACAGTAGAAAATTTACAGCACTAAAGGGAGAGGTCAGAGCAGTCACCAAAGATGAAAAGGTGTCCCTTGCTCACACTGAAGAATTAATATCAAGAAAATGGCTGTGACTAGAGTGATCTACAAATTTAATGCAAGGCCCATCAAAATGACAATAATATTCTTCAGAGAAAAGAACAAATAATCCTACTAAGGTTTAGAAGCAGTTCCAAGCCAGAAGAATAATCAGAGAAGAACCACACCATCAGCTTATAGTCCTAACAGGGAGCCACAGCAACCAAAAAGAATGGCATGACTACAAAGACTGGCAACAAGATCCGTGGTGTAGAACAGAGGACCCAGGAATAAGCCCACACGGCTCCAGCTTCTTGATTTCTGATAAAGATAAAACAAGCTTTGGAGAAAAAGAAAGTCTCTTTTACAAACAGGGCTAGGAAAACATCCTCATACAGAAAAATAAAACTAGAACCTTGCATCTCATCCTTTACAGAATGTATCGAAAGTGGATGAAAGTTTTACTAGGTTACCTGGATCTCTGCAACTGTTGTCAGAAAGAGCTTTGAGATGCGGTGACTACAGGCAAATGTGGGGATATTTTGTTTGTGATCTAACAAATAAACCTTGCCTGAAAAATCAGAGAAGCAAAGTAGCCAGTCCCTAGAGTTTTAAAAAGAACTAAAAAAGTAAAAACTCCTACCAAATCCTCAGACCAAATGGAGCAAGATTCTGTCTCCATGAATCAATCATCAGACTGAATGCCTTGACCTTCTGTCTCCTCCCACCTTATATTTCTCTCTCTGCCCTTATTCCTTCCTGTCTCTACCCCATGAGTGCTGGGATTAAAGGCCTGTGACTCGCAAATACTGGGATTAAAGCTGTGAACCACCACCGCCTGGTTCTTTCTTTTTTAGACTGCCTGGTTCTTTCTTTTTTAGACTGGATCAATCTAGTGTAGCTCAGAGTAGCCTTGAATTTATTGGTCTGTCTCCGCCTCCTGAGTGCTGAGATTTAAGGTGTGTGACATCACTGCCTGGCCTCTATGGCTAAGTAGTGGCTAACTCCATACTCTAGTCTTTAGGCAACCTTTATTTCTTACAACACAAACAAAATATCACCACGTGTCCCCTCTTTTTACCTAAAATAAAAAAGAAGGTTATAGTTAAAAGGGTCCAATAGTAAAAGAAATGAAAAAACAAAACTGACAAATCCAATTACATGAAATTGAAAACTTCGACACATCAGGTAGAGAATTACCCCAGTGAAGAAACTGAATGGAAGAAAATATTTGCTAGCTATATGTTTGCAGAAGATTCAGATCTAGAATACACAAAGAAGTCAAAACATTAAACACCAGAACATCTATTTGTGGTCTAATGTCATAACTGACAGTTCTGAAAGATGAAGAACCAATAGTCATAAGCTTGTGAAAAAAAATTAAGATCAACCTCCTGGGAAATACCAATTAAAACTCTGCTAACGTTCCATCTCACTCCAGTGAGAGTTCCATCATTAAGAAAATAACAGCAAATGCTTGTGAGGATGTGGGAAAAAAGGGAGCCAGCCCCTCTACACCGTTGGTGGTGACACAAACTAGTCCAGCCACTGTGGCCATCAGCATGGCGTTCCTCACAAAACCAAAATTAAACGGTGTGAGCCAACTACCCTGTTTCCAGTTACCCCTCAAAGGACACTCAGAGAGCACACCGCAGGGACATCTCAACATTCACATTTATGGTAACTGTAGTCACCTTGACAAAGGCATAGACCAGCCTCGGTGTCAATCAGCAGTCAGACAGCCATAGAAAAGATGGCGTATGCACGTGATGGAGACATTTTTAAGACCTGCTTATTTCTTTTCTGTGTATGTGCTTATACTAGCATGTATATGTGTGTCACATGCATGTAGTGATTATGGAGGTCAGAAAAGGGCTTTGGATCCCATGGAGGTTGAGTTAGTGGTGACCATGAGCACACAAGTCTTGTTGCTGGAAAAGTGAGGGCAGAGCCTCTCTAAAAGCAAGCGCTATAACTGCTGAACCATCTCTCCAGCACCCACAAAGTTGGATACAGGACACAGGAAGCAGAATTTAGGAAGCTATACTGGTGTGTGTGTGTGTGTGTGTGTGTGTGTGTGTGTGTGTGTGTGTATGTGTGTTATTGTTGTTGCTGTTTTGTTGTTGTTATAAAAGGATACATAGCCTGGCCTTTTATTTCCCTATAGCTATATTTCATAGCAGCAGAAGAGTACAAAATGAAAATATCTGGAGAACTATTATTAAAAAAAACTAGAAAGAAATTTAAATATGGGTTTTAATATTCAGTCAGGTTATCTTTCAAAAAACATATAAAACCTCAAGAAATATTGTTCCTTAGAGGATTTCTCAAGGCAACTACTATGGGCTGAAAAAGACAAGATGGAGCCCATAGCATCTGAGCTGACAGCACACTAAGACCGAAGCAGAGGCAGGAGTTGTGGTGACAGAAGGGAACGTCTGTCCCCTGGCAACAAAGAAAGGCAGGAACCAATGGAAACTTTTGAGGGAGGAAGGGTTAGGTCAAAGGTCGAAGGGGTGGGGTCAGATCTATGACATCATCTGTAATCCCTGGAGTCAAAGGGTATCTTTTAATGCTGGCAGATCAATTGATAGATGTTTGAGCACATTTAACAATACAAAGGCAAATAAGAAGAGAGATAGCACTATTGACTGAAGTGATTTGGAGGAAGAGAGGGCTGGCGGTGGAAACAAGTCACTGTTGCTGAGAGTCCAGCTAAGAGAAACTGATAAATCAGCACTAGAGCCCAGAGTTCCTAGCAGACCATTAGAGGAGGCTCATGGAGGCCCTATGCTGTTTTGCAATAGCTCTAAGCTATTATTTTCTCCTCTGGAGCATAGACAGTTGCTAACAAAAGATGAAATTGCTCACATTTTAGCAGAAGGAAAGTCATAGTGCTTGTTGTCTCAGCACTCACTGGGCTGCTCCTAGCTGTACACATTCAGTTCACTGTCTTTCCAGGTCTACCTAAGTACGTAAAGCTGTAGAAGTTCTTAATTTTATTACAGCTCAACTTTGAAAGACATGCCAATTTAGTGGTCTATATAACCACATGGGAGGAACACAGAACACCATTAGCCCCACCAAAGGTCAGTGATCTCGAGGCACGGCACTTGGACAGTCATTTCTCTGGTAGGAGGAGACAGCTTCTCTCTACAAGAAACACAATCTTTACCTGTAGGAATAATGGTCAGTCAGTGATTGATCTGATCCAGCATTTAGCAGATATGTTTTTGAAAACAGACCAACTCTCCACATTCAAGGAGAAACCATCAGCCAAAGCCGGACTTGAAATGCTGGGAAAGTGTTATCTTCTACTTTGGGCATGGGAGCTTTCTGCTACTTAAGGTATTCTTCTGATGAGGCCACTGGTGATACTAATAAGTGCCTTTACTACTCCTTAACAAGATACATCAATATTTAGAAGATCTGAATACCAGCTAACCAATATTTTCTAATGCCCACAACATGTGTTTTACATGGGAACATGAACCGAAGAGATGCATCCAGAACGCAGAGTCCAGACTCATCTTAGCATCACTAAACACAGAAATTCCATCAACAATTTCTAAGATGCCAACAAAGCAAGTACTGAAGGGCCAACTACATTATTAATATTCATTTAGTGAATATTATTCACTGCATTTTAGTGAAATGTCAGAGAAGGTTGTTTACAATTTTCTGGGATAAACAAAAAGGAACCTGCTAAGATCCACTTTACATCTATATCTGTGAGATCAGATGTCTTCCCAAATGCATTAACTAGGCCAAGGCACAGTGAGAGACTTCATACAGAAACACATCCATGGTGACAGATTGGCCCTAATATGTCCGACATCCATAGCAGGGCTTCTGTCAGTGTGAGTTATCTGTTTGAAATACATCATTTTTAAAATCTAAGCTACTTTTAATATAGGGTTATTAAAACAGTTTCTTGCAACTTAGAAATTAATAGATAAATATATATTTAAATATCTCAGTTGTACTTTTAAGAACTATTTTAGATATAGCCCAAATAAATAAACATAAACCCTTTGAGGCTCTCTATAATTTTTATGACTATCCCTAAGTTCAAGGTACACATACTAAAAGATAAGCATAACAATAAGTTAAGAGTGTTAAAAAGATCAACAGTTGAAAATTCCTCTCTTGGGAAAGTAAACTTTAAAATACAGAGTATATCTAAAAGCTGGTATTGTTTACTTCTGGATGTCACTCTCTGACTACAAAAGGGCAGCCTCTCTGGCTTTCATGGGTTCAAACAAGAATTACCCTGTGGCTGAGAGCTGGCTCAGTAGTTAAGAGTGCTTGTTGCCCTTGCAGAAGATTGGCGTTTGGTTCCTAGACCCCATGTCCAATATCTTACAAAGTACCTGTTCCTAATTTCCATGATTCTAGTGGGCCTCCAGGGGCTTCAATGGGAGAATGAATTGTATAGGCCTGCTCTAAATAGCTGTCAGTTAAATCAGAAAGCTTATCACACCAGAGAGAGAGAGAGAGAGAGAGAGAGAGAGAGAGAGAGAGAGAGAGAGAGAAGAGAGAGCTGAAACTTTAGAGGAGCAAGAGGAAGAGAGGGTGAGCGAGAGAAGGGTGGTAGAACACGCGTTGATGACTGCATTCCTTACTTCTATAATAACTGTGGTAAAAGATAAGAGTTCACCGTGTCAGGAGAGGTGTGCTGGCAGCAGAGTGAGGTGAGCAGTCACACCACATTCTCAGGCAGCAGAAGACAGGAAGTGGGGCAAGGCTATTCGAAGGCCTGAAGGCCCACCATAGGAACTCCCTTCCTATCCCGGGGTTCTGTTCTGCCCCTATAAGTTCCACAACCTTTCAAAATGGTGTCAGTAACTGAAACCCGAGTGTTTAAAAACACAGTCGTGAATGAGAAATGTTCCTCACAGTCTTAGGAATTTGAGTAATTGGTTCCCAGTTGGTGGCCCTGTTAGGGGAGACTTTGGGGTGTGGCCTTGCAGGAGGAAGTATGTCACTGGAGTGGGCTTTGAGAGTATAATATATATAATAGTATAATATATGCAATAGTCTCATCCTACGAGTTCTCTGTTTCTGCTTAGGGGTTGTGGTTAAAGCTCTCAATGCACCCTGATCACATTCATGTCCCCATCTTCCCAGGTCCACTCCCTCCCTTGGCAACTCTCAAAGAAAAGAAAACTGCAAAGTCCAATTTGTGTTGCCCATATACTCACTGCGGCTTGATCATGGTGAACTCTTAGTCCTCTGGGACCCTAAGTCAAAATAGACTCCTCTGTATGCTGCTTTTGGTCACAGTGTTTTTTTTCCAGTGATAGATAGGACTGTTTCACACATGAACCATAGCAGGGACACAGATGACAGAAAGAACACAGAGACTGTGCTGAATGGCTGTTCTCTGCTGCTTGGGTCCCTTCCGCATGTATGCTAAGCAGCAATGAATGCAGCAACTTTGGTCCTGTGCAAGCTGTGATCTGTTTTTAAGGCATGGTTTTCTCGAACTACTCTGTTTATCTTATCATTTCAAAGTGGTTTAATTACTGCCTATTTCCCACGGTTGGTAAGTAGAAACAATCTAAAAGTTGTCTTCTAACATCTAAAAATTTGATGCCCTTAGTATTTTTACAACACCCCTAGGAATTCCACTTGTAAATTCAGTCATGAAGACATATATATAATTAACAACCAAAATGTAAGATTATTGCAGAAGCATGGACACTCTGTGTATGGGCTGGTGCTCCCATAAAATCTGTTTGATTTCTACCATAAACCTACAGGGAAGGCAGATGAGCCAACTGAGGCTCAGCAAATCCTGCTGTCTTATTTGGTAGGAGGGGATTTTCACTCAGGTGACTTCTGTCTGAGCTTGTGGCCCATCCTGTACAAGCAGCTTTCCCTGAAATTGCACTTTGGTTCTTTCTTTAAAGTCCTACTCCAGTTTGACCTGAGATCCTGTACCCACTTTCAGACTCGAGTGCAGGAGAGACATCCAAGTCTTTTCTTCCAACCTTCACTCTACAGAGAAGCAACTTTCTTGCATAAACAATGAATGCATTGTCAACCGTTCATCACTCATTGATTCAACATCTTTGCTTGCAGAACTGCTGAAAACAGAGCCCATGACTTGCTTCTGAGCTTGTAGGATTCTACATCCTCAAACTATGAAGATGGCTGTGTCTCATTTCTCAGTCCTGGGCTGAAGTTTGTAACCACAGAACACAACTTCATAATTTCCACAAACCCCGCACCAGAATTTTTGAATAGGAAAGAAAGTTCAATGTCAATTCTGATGATAAAGATTTAAGATAAAATTCCATTTGCTATGCACATTTGATTTGTGGTTCATAACAGATTCTTGGAGTAATCAGGATTCTCTTGAAAAAAATTATAGCAACAGAATGAGATACGGACTGCGGTCACATTGCCTGGATATGTTTCCTGAGCTGTTGCTGGGTCTTAGAACTTAGTGAATGCAGTCTAGAGAACACAAACCTCACTCTGTATACCGCACCACGTGATGCCTATCAGGAAACAACAGAAAGCCAGAATGTGAATGTGAACGTTTGAAAACTAAATTAAAAACAGGTTTGCAAAAAAAAGGGCATTGTGGACCCGGAGAAGTCCATTATTCTCTCTAGCCCAGATTCTCGGCTATAAAAGAAATTTAACTCTATCTGCTTCCTGATTTCAAAAATCAGCATTGTATTATCTTTAATAGGCCTGCCACAGCAAGGGAAATTCAGATTTGACTAAATCTCTACACAAAAATGTGAGGTGGAAATATGTATAATCTTGGTTTAGAGACACAGCACAGCTAGTTGGTCAAGTGTGTGCCAAGCATGGGAGTTGCCCAATGTGGGAAACCTTTTGCAAGTCCACTTGTGAAAGCTTCCTCAACACGTTTATGGTAAGCCTGTAACTCTTGGTAACAAAAAAATCACTGCTTGTGAGTTTAAAACAAGCAGCTGGACTATAGCAACTGTCTCTAGAAGGCGAGCTAAGGTACATTCCTTTGACTGCTCCTCACATAGGCCTGCACCGTGCAGTAGCAGCGGGGAACCAGCAGGAACCAGTGCATTAGGAAGTGGAGAAAAGCATGAAAATTTCAAGTTTCTCCTCGTTTGAAGATTGTTTAACTTGTGTCTGCCCTATCATCAATCTGAAAAAGAGGAGAGGGTGTGGAGGAGAAGTGAGAGACGGCTCGAAAGACAAGACGTGCTGTTCTGTACAAATAAATTCACAGTCTCAAATTCAATATCATAAAATTAAACATAGAGAATTTTTCCACAGCCAGGGAAATACTGTGTCCTCATGTATACTTAATAAAAAGAGCACTTGAATTAGATACTACTGAAATCACTTACCACCCAAAACGAAGCATCAAATCACAAACTTGCCAAGATAAAACACAGGCTATCTTCAAAGGGCCAACAGTGAGGCCCAAAGTCAATCTCGCTAAAGAAAGAATGGACACCACAAAATAACATGAATGTGTGCCACAACGTATTTTCCATTGCCTAAAGAAAATAACACTGACCTAAAGAAAGATTCTAATAAATGCTCAGGCTTGAGAATTTGACCAATGTGCCAATCTCAAAATAGACAGTCAACAAAACACCTTTGGGGCAGATGTAAGTGAAGGTCTCAAGGAGCTCACGCTGATTTCAATCTTGGTTGTAGCTGAAGATGGGTCTGAGCTGTGGCTCTCCTGCCTCTACCTTCTGGCTGAGTTACAGGCTGGTGCTAAACCTTCTCTCAGCTACAAGCTATAAGCATTAGCATACATCAGTCCCACCTGGGGGAATTCTTGCTACAAAGGGGCTGCATCCACCCCCCAGATTATCCTTTAGTATGTACATTAGGGGCTCCACATCCATCCGGATGGCTCGAAAGCTGCAGCTCAGCCTCCTACTAAGAGCTTCATGACAATGAGTTTGGCAAACAAATAAAATAACTATTATATTTTTTAGAAAAGTGTGATTTACTAAAGGCAGCACAAAAACAAATGGGGTAGTTTTATATTTATTTCCAAACTTAGATCTTTCAGAAACTTTATTGAAGGAAAATCCCAGACCCAAACAGCTTTCACCGGACAACTCTTTCAGCCAGTGTAGGATAATATTCCTCCAATCTGAGCCCACGCCCACCTCCCACCCCCACAGGCCAGAGGATAAGTGAAAACGATGAAGACCCTTCACAGTTTCTGTTTCAAGGGCAGCACATTATTAAATGTATGCCTGAGAGGACTGGAAGAAGTCAGACAAAGAGGAAAACTCTCAGAAATACAGACCCTCCCCCCATTCCTAACATAAATGAAGCAAATGTTAACAAACTTCATTTAGAGAGGAGTGGGGGGTGCCGTGAGAGGATTTGGGGAGCGCAGGGAGTAGCTAAGAGAGAAGGAGTGAGGGGGAAAGACAGTGAGAAAAGGAGGGGCAGTGCTGCATGGATTTTAATTGGTCTTAGTACTAAAAACGTGGAGTCAGATATTAGGGGGTGATAGGAGAAGGATCAGAGAAGCAGAGCGGCCAGCCACTAGAGAGTTCTTAGCCCTACCAGTGCTCAGACCAAAGGGGTAATCCTGTCCAGGACTGCCTCCTCTGACTGCATCTTAGACTGCTTCCTCAGACTTCATTGAGCTCCTGTCTTCTTCTGCCTTGTATGCCTCTCCCACCCAGCCATATCACTCCTGTCTCCACCTCCCTAGTGCTGGGATTAAAGGCCTGTGATCCCAAGTGCTGGGATCACCTTTATGTGAGCTCTCTTTCTCTTTTAGACAGATTTAATCTCAGGTAGCCCAGGGTGGCCTTGCACTAACAGGACTGATGGACGTCTGTACCCTGAGTCCTGAGATTAAAAGTGTGCTCCACCACTGCCTGGCCTCTAGTGGCTTAGCTCTCAGCTCTGATCTTCAGGCAAACTTTATTTGTTAAAACACAAACAAAATATCACTACAGGGCAGGGAGAGTGAGAGTGGAAAAAAGAGAGGGAGAGGGAGAGGGAGGGAGAGAGGGAAAGGGAAGAAAGGAGGGAGAGAGTGGAAGGGAGAGGGGAAAAGGGAGCAGTGAAGAACATAGGGGAGTGGGAAGAAAGTAGGAGGAAGGGAAAGAGAGAAGGGGAGAGGAGAAAGACAAGAAAGGTAGGGGTAAGAGTAAGGGAATAAGGGGAAAGAAAAATGTCCCATTGGCAGCAATAAGTAAATCAGCAGCTTTAGATGGTTTCTCTGGGGGACTGTGATAAGTAACACAAATTATACCTTCATCCCTGGGTAGTCGTGATATGTAACTAAATGATTTATTTATTGACCCCCTCATCTAGTAAAATCACCTCCAGCATCTAACAGTCTGCCCTGCATATCTCTTAAACCCTTAGCAACTATTCCCTGTAGGTTTAAAAGCAGTCCACAAATCCAGCCCCACTCTGCTGCCCCTCCAACTCCCACCTCCCCTCCCTTCACAGCTTGTTCATGGTCCACCAAGATAGCTGGGCATTCCCTTGTATAAACTCCTATTTTTTAAAGAATGTCTGCCTTCATTTCATTGTCTGACAAAACCCCAACTCAAGTTGAACTGTATCCCTGCACACCAGGATTAATGACTCTCACTTGAGGTTACTAAACATACACCTAGGGAAACATCTAGAATACTCTGCATCCTCGTCCACAGAAATTCCTCCATTCTCTGTCCTTACCTCCATCCACACAGCCTCAGATGTGATTTCCCATCCTCCAGTGCTAACAAAAGAAACCTGAAAACGACACCATCATCTTCTCTCACTAACTTCACCAAGACTTGCAATGCTCCAAGTACACAAGCTCTTGGACACTACCAGCTCAAATGTCATTGTGGTGGTGAAGTATCCCAGTTGGAAAACAGGGTGATGCTTCGAACTATCAACAATAGCAGCAACAGCACCTGAGAAGTGGTAACAAGCTCAGACCACTAGACCCAGCACTTTAGAAGCCAGGGAAGACAGAGCCAGTTATCTGCGCATGCTCTGCGGCTTTCCAGGTGCTTCTGTTGTGTGCATAAATTTGAGCCGTGCCTCTGGAAGTTGCTGATTTAACCCTGCCTTAAATCTTGATCAAAACACAGGAACAAGGGTTGGAGATGGCTCAGGTGTTAACTGTACATGTCGCTCTGGCAGAAGACCTCAGTATGGTTCCCTGGGGCCACATTAGCCAGCTAACAACCACATGTAACCCTAACACCATGAGCCGGATGCTCTCTTCTGGTTTCCATAGGCATCCACACACACTTACAAGAATAATAAAAATCTTAAAAATAGGACAGAAGGCAATCGAGGTAGACAAACCTTTAATCCCAGTACTTGGAAGGCAGGCAGTAGTCAGGGTCAGACTGGTCTACCCATTGAGTTCCAGGGCTCCTACGGCTATAGAGAGAGAACCTGTCTCACACAACTAAAACAAAATAAAAGATAACACAAGAACAGAGGGGCATAAAAAGTCTATATAGATATGAATAAAAAAAGAACAATAGTTTTAGCATCAATTACCTTAGCATATAGGGCAGCTTTGCTCTCAATTGTTCTCATTTCATATTTCCTGATATTATTTTCTAAATCTGTCTTATCTAATAATGCTTCCTTCCAATGATGAAATCTCTAGGTCACAAGATATGTCTCAGTCTTTTTTTTTTTTTTTACAAAATTTTGGTAATGGGCTAAAACTAACAAAAGCTAAATATGCACATAAAAGGCAATGGCTTTTAAACCTCTGGTACACAAGACACTAAACTTAGAAGTTAATTGGAAACATTATAGTTTCTATTACTACAGCCCAGAGTAGAATTCTGTGCGCTTAAATTGGGCTTTTAGGATTCCATTAGATGTTAATTTACACTTGAAACATCTAGGGCATTTAGTGTTATAAACTTTGAGGCCAAGAAAATGTTCTTAGTATTTATATGTTAAGAGAAAGTAAGTCAAAATGGTAATAAAAAGGAAATATTCTGTTTATGTGTTCTCCAGATTATATATAGCATTACAATTTGATAGTATGCCCAGAGTTTCAGAGCCTTGGATGCATAGATCAAAGATACCCTGTGTACACCATCTCATTTTGTGTATATCATTTCAGACACCCAATTTCCCTTGACCGAGGAAAGGCTGCCTGCATGATTTCTTTTACACAGCATGTATTAAATTAGCATGGCCAATCCTGGATCAGAGATCTCCACGCTTTTCCCAGCTTCTCCTGATTTCTCCTGAAAGGACAAACAGACTCAGCCTTTTTCAAAGATGGTGCCAGTTAGAAGTCAGTGTGACGAACCCTGAACTCACACTGTCCTTCTGAAATGTGGACTACGGAGTGGAGCAAGCTAAAGAAGCATCCCATTGGCCATTTGTATGTAGCCTGGCACTTTGGAAGATTCACCCCTTGCAGGTTTCCTAGATTCCTTACCTCTCTCTTAAATGTTGGACTCTGACCTGTGTAATCTACATTTTCCATGAGCTCAGTCACTGACAAACAATACAGGAAGATTGTACTCTAGGTCTCTTTGCACTAAGCAAGTTCATGCATTTTGGTTTTCAGAACCCACAACGCTGCATCCACATGCACAAATCCACACTCAAATGTGCACATGCACACACACACACACACACACACACACACACATCTAAAAATAAACATTTTGAAAAGGAAGACTGGAGAGATGACTCAATGTATACTGCCCATATTCTGCATACAACAGAGAAGTGGAGCTTGGGTCTAAGCGCCAACATCAGTCAGCTCACCGCTGCCTGTGACTCTAGGTCCAGGAGATCTGATGCTCTCTTCTGATGCCCCTGAATCATAACTTGTGAGCCCAGAACAAGACATAACAACAGCACCATCCTAGCAGTCAGAACTGCTTCACTAAGAAGTTGTATTATGAAATCACACTGTTTTTTTTCCCAAATGTTTGCTTTTCATGATCTCAGATTCAAAAAGCATAAACTTGGAGTAATTTTTATTATATTTTCCCTCTAAAACTACCACTGTTTCCTGATGTTTAAATCTAATACCTAGACTCAAAGACTGGGTACAGATACATTTTAAACCCTGGAGTCACTAAATGCTATGAACAGGTGTCTGCTAAGAAACATACAATCCATCTGGTAAAGGCCGGTAATGACGGCTTTGTTTCCACAGATGGTGCTGGTTTATTAGAGTGGAAATATGCCAATAAGTTTGCCAGGTACCTTCCCACTCAACAGAGGAACCTGTGTGAAGCCCAACCTTGTATTACGCCAGTCAGTGATAACTTAACTCTGACTCCCTTGTACAGCCCATTCTGACCAAATCCACCACTCCCCTTATCTTAGAAACTTCAATTTTCCTGAGAGCAACCCTAGCAACATACAAAGAGTTCCTCGGAGAGAAAAAAAATGTTTTATTCACCGTCAGTTTGCTTGCATTGTTGCCAAAACCTTTTTCTTTTCATAAGACAGATAATGTGTAATGACCAATTGAAATAGGTAAGGAATATCTATAAAACTAACTAAATGTTTCCAACCACATTCCCTGCCAGACCACAGGGAAGTCATTTAACTTATCTTTATTCTGGGTTGGCCAACTGCTAAAGAGGATAATAAACTTACTTTGAATGGGTCAGTGTTGAAGTACAAAGAAGTGTTAATACAATTTATCATTTTTCTGTTTGGAGTGATGTCAAGCAAGACCCTACCGCTCCATAAGGTCAATAACGTCATAGAGTTGAAAGGTTTGAAGGCGCTGGGGCAGTTGTTTCCTTCACTTAGCGACATTTGGCTTTCTTCCACTCCATTATTATGTCTAGAATTTCTCCTTATGCTTTACCAAACACGGCAGAACACGGCAAAAGCAAAATTCATCCTCTCTATCTCCAACACTCCAGCCCTGAAGATGTTGGTAGGTAACCTAACCTTTTCCAGGTAGATGTTTCCATCTGAGACTCTGAACTTGGATTAAGTAAAATTAGAAAAGAAATAGTAGAATTCATTTTGCCATTGGGAACTGAAATCATGCTATCGTGGTCAGAATGGGAATTCTGGAACTGCCAGTTATTTTTACCTGATGCTTCACAGTAGAGAAGAGATGGTGGTCCAGGGATTTGGTGGGTTATGGGTAATGCACATCTCAACATGCCTCTGAAGACCTCAAGAAAGTAGATTTGACTATAGCTGGCACTTCAAGTAATTAATTAAGCCCTGAAAAATCTGCAGAGCCAGAGTGGTGGTCCAGGGTGTGGAGTAGAATGGAAGCCATGCTTACACTAAGGACTTGACTCTACCTTCTGCTCTCCACTCTCAGGACAGGCCGCCCTCTCTCAGGTGAGTGTGGTTGCCAGGGCTGGAAAGATGGCACTGTTAGTAAAATGCTTGTTGTACAAGTACAAGGATGTGTGTTTGGAATCCCAGCACCTGAGTAAAAGACAGGTGTCTCGCCACACATCTATAATACCAGCACTGGGAGGCAAGCCCATCCCTGGAACTCACAGGCCAGCCAAGCAAGTCAAATCTGTATGTCAAAGGTTCAGTAAACGGCCCTGTTTCAAAAGGTGGAGAAACTGGAGAGATGTCTAAACAGCCATGAGCACTTGCTCTTAAAAAGGACCTGGGTTCAATTCCCAGCACTTAGATGGCAGTTCACAACCATCTGTAAAATAGCATCAACAGTTAAGGACAAAACGTCAACATATAAAACTTTTGGGGTGAGTGACAAAGCCCTCCAATACCTCTTTAAACCTTTTTGGAATATAGTTACAACTTCTTACTATTATATAGTATTTATTATATTACATACTACCCATATATTCTTACCATTTACATAGTGTACTTCTGACGCCTTTAAAAGATTTACACTCATTTACTCATGTGTGTGTGTGCACGCACATGAATGCACATCATAATACATGCATGAAGCAGGAGAGGCCAACTTGCAGGAGATGATGCTCTGGATCCATCATGGGAACTCTGGAGACCAAAGCCAAGCCATCAGGATTGCCAGCTCTCCCTTTACCCACCTTACCAGCCCTACCCCAAATGCTTTTGTGTAACTATATTTTGAATCAATATTCATCTCTTTATATATTCCTGAGTGGCTGTGCCTGAAGATGCTCAGTACTGACAGATTTGTCACTACTTTCTTGTTCATGTTTGAACAGTATCACTTAACATGCTGAATAACTAAGTCTGTGTTTTCTTCCAAGTTCAGAAAGGACTTCATTAAAATTCCCGTGACCTTGTGCTTCTGTCACGGGCCCAGCTAGCTATCTTAATGGAATTTGTGATAAGGAAGCATTTAGTTGGCTTCAGTCTTTTTTCCTCTCTCCATCAAAGTTCATTTTAAATCAGGATATATTTGGGCATTTCCAAAATATTCGTGTCCATGTAAAATTATCCTTCCTGCCAGGTGTGGTGCTACATACACCTTTAACCACAGGCTTAGGAGGCAGAGGCAGGTAGATCTCTGAGCTAGAGGCCATCCCAATCTACAGAGAGAGTTCCAGGATAGCCATGGGTACGCAGAGAAACCCTGTCTCAAAAACAATTTTCTTCCTTACATATATTCTCTAGCATAATATGAAATACATCCAAGGAAAATGGGACTTGTTTGCTAGTGTGATTAGTCTTGATCTTTTTCATTTAGCACCGAATGAATACACTTTTGTTGGGAATTGTTTATGATACATATGGTCAAATATTTCCTCTTTGTCTTTCATTTCAGTGTAATCAAACCGTGGATTACTGATTGATTAATTAAACAAGCATTGGTTCATTCCCCACTCTTAGACACTATTGCAGAAGTCTAGAACATAGCAATGGAGAAAAGAGTGGTGGTTGGGGCCGTAACCCAGGGGTAGAGCATTTGTCTGGCAGGCATTAGGTCATACTTGGAAATAAAGTATTTTCTAAGCATAAAATGGGATTAAGGCTGAGCAGGAGAAGACCCACACAGTCCATTTGAGGCTGTCTTCCCTTGGTGGAGAGTAGAAAACACAGGCCCTATTATGGTGAACAAATATACGGTAGGGTGTGGAAGAGAAAGAGAGAATGATTCATGTCTAGTGGAGAGAGACAGATCTGAAGAGGGGAAGACAGTGAGGAGCAGGCTGAGATGGGTGGCTTGCTATCTGGGGCCATGGTGATGTGTAGGCAGAGGCTGCTCTCGTTCATTTCTCAGCCACTCAGACCCCGAAATAATCATTCAGAAGCTATGTTAATTACAGTATTGCTTGGCCTATTAGCTTATGTGTATTTCTAGCGAACTCTTACACCTTAAATCAGCCCATCTCTATTGATCTGTGCATTACCATGAGATCGTAGCCTACTGGCAAGGTTCCACCATCTGTCTCCTGCACCAGCTACATGCATCTCTCTGACTCTGCCTTCTTTTCTCCGCTATGCCTGCTTGTAATTTCTGCCTTCCCCTATTCTGTGCTGCCATAGGCCCAAAGCAACTTCTTTATTAACCAATGGTAATAAAACCTATTTGCAACATACAGAGGGGAATCTCACAGTGATGTGTAGGCCTGGGCAGCTGCCAAGGGCCATATGTGGTCCCATGGCTCTGCTGTAGCCATTGATATATTGATGTCTGTGGCTCCTGCTACCACCAAAGGCAGAGAGGACAGGGATGAACAGAGGTGGGCCCACCCCTCAAAGGCTATACCACTAGGAAGAACTGATCCTGCCCCTCACTGGCTAAAGCACTTGAAAGAGCAGGTCCTACTCCTTGCCTGGACTGTAAGAGAGGAGTGACCCTGTGGGCAGGGGTATGGGTGAACTGGCCCTGAAGAACAGTGAGCGGAAGAAATGGTCCTTCTAACTGGAGGCTTGGGCGAGGGACAGAAGCCTGCCCCTTGCCGCCTGCGGCAGGTGGAAGATCTGGCCTTGAGGTCCTAAGTGCAGGACAGCTAACCCTGCCTCTCTCAGCTGCAGCAGTCAGGGGAGTGGACCCTGCACCTTGGCTGGGCAACACAATAGAGCTGGCTCTGGTGGCATAGGTGTGGATGAACCCAAAGGCGTGGGAGAAGGAGAGCTACCCCACCCTTTGCTGCTTACTGGATAGGGTGAGCCAGTCCTGCAGATCTAAAGCTGCAGAATCTCCACGACACAGAACAACAGGATGTCTAAAGAGCCCCAGAGAGGATCCAGTGTCAACAGCATAGCAGAAACTAGAGACCTTGAACTTTGTGCTCATTAGGTATCAGGTATAAGGCTGATTAAGTATGATAATCCTAATTTTCCCCGTAAGCACAGAGGTGCTAAATTTGTTACAAAGTCTGTTAAAAATGACAAGAAGTGAAATAGTTCTAAAATGTTCATCTTTGTATTCACAGGACGAACGATTTCGGTGTGTGCTTTAAGTGGCAATATTAGTTGAGCTGGTTTCATAGAATGTTCCAAGTTTGTAAGGTTTCAAATGAAAGCAGAGATCGCCAGTGCCGCTCAGAGCTTGTGCGTCTATGTGGAGTTTGCGCTTTGTGCTCAGTGATGCCGCCTGAAGACCTCTCGTGCTGACATATTGAACAGCTTTATAAGCACTGAAGATCATAAATGATCACCTAATCTATGTCTTTAATTTATCATGTATTATCCATGTTTATACTGTACCCAATTTCCTCAGCATTCCAGAGGACATAACTGCAACAATGAAGCAATCTTCAAAGGCCTTCCAGGAGGGTGTTTTGTTTATATGTCAACTTTTCCCTTAGAGATGCTGTAAATACTTCATCACTGTCCGGGGAACCAGCCTCCTTTTACATAGATGTATCCTGAGCTTCGGTGTAATCTTATCTTGCCATCCGCTGAAATATAAACTTTGTGTCGTTTGTAGGTTCATTTTTACTTTGAGGTACTTAGTTCTTTATTTACACGTATTCAAACCCTGGTATTTTGCAGTTTATTTAAACACCGAAGAGATATTTCTGATATCAACTTTAAAACTTGATGGTTTGGTTCTCTTATATTTATTGTTTGGCAGACTTGGTGTCTCTAGCACAAGGCTTGCTTTTGCTCATAAATGTATAGTGTTACCAGTTTAACTGTGTAGCTGTTCAAGAAATGTTAATTGCCCCGCCAAAGTGTCCCCAGGCAAATGAGCAGCCGTCATAAGCCACTGGAGTTTAGAAAAACAATTAGCGTCATGTGGTAGTTGAACAAGGAGTGATGGAGCTGATTTGTAGTGCATGGGCTCTGGGCTGAGAAGCAAAGTGGGGGATCTGGATGAGCTTTGTTTGCTACCTCCTCTTCCTCTTTTATTCTCCTCCTCCTTGTTCTTTGAGATAGATTCCTACTCTGTGTGGCAGTCATCCTGCCTCAGCCTTCAAGTGCTGGGATAACAGGTGTACACAATGCTTGGCTGCCATATCTATAATTTTATTCAATAAATAGAATCAAAAAGAGAGACAGACAGAGAGGGGGTGAAGGGGTGCGAAACTGACACTGAGGAAACTGATTAGCTATCAACATTTACATCAATTAACTTAGAGAAATGGTGTAACACAAGTCAAAAATCTGTTTAGGGGGTTGTATTAATGAATTTTTTTACAAGGATCCTCTTTATTATAACCAGGAAATGTCACAATTTGATGTGACCATCAGAGCTGCGGCCCTGCTTCTCAGCTGGCGTCTGATGTGGCACCACGTGATTCTCTGCGCATCCCACAAGGCTCTGCCCCTCTCCACCAAGAGATCTTCACTTTCACCCATCATTTACTGTCCCAGTTATGACGACTTTGGTTTCTTTCCGGACCATGTGGCAACGGGGGCCAGACAAACGTTTCTGCTTTCGCCTTTTAGGAAAGTCTCTCGTTTTTGGACAAATCATGTACACACTGGAGAACTTTACCATCTTGTGTATGAAATCAGGATGGTGCACATATACTGTCCAGCACAGAGTGTTAACATGATGAAACTAAGTGTGGATAATGAATTAACAAGGCTTCTGTTTGTCTGAAATAGACTAGACTCTCCAAATGATGGAGTGTTGTTAACATAGACAATGTCCCGAGTCACGGAGTGTGGTTAACGTAGACAATGTCCCAAGTGATGGAGTGTTAACATAGACAATGTCCCTCTCCATCATTTTGTCATTTTAATTGACTTTTTAATAAATTTCATGCCTCTGTGCTTTTAAGGAAAATCAGAATCATCATACTTAAATAGGCTCACCCCTGCCACAGAATGGGCATGAAGCAGATACCACTGTCCACACTTTATGTTTGTGGTAATGTGGCTTCTGACAGCAAAACATCCTGGTTATGAACAGGTAAGCAGGGCTGGGAGACTCTTCTGTCAATAAATTACTTGTGCAAGCATGAAGACCCAAGTCAGCCTCAGAACCTATGTAAAAAAACATCAGGGGTAGTGGCATATGCTTGGAGGCAGACAGAAGGCTCCCTGTGGCTTTCTAGGCAGCCAGGTCAGCCTCCTTGGTGACATCTAGATGACTGAGAGACCCTGTATTGAACACACAGACAAGGTGGACGGGGATGGACACTAATTTTGGCCTCTGGTCTCTGCACGCACGCTCAGATATGTAACAATTGTACACGTACACATGCATTCTCTCGTGCGCGCTTAAAAAAATATAGAGGAATCCAAACTCGCTGTGCTCCAATCTGGATGCTGTGCCATCTTGAGCCCTTGAGTCATTTCCTCCTTTCATTTAACACAACATTTAAAACAAGAACAAGAACATTTACCTCATAAGGTCATGCAAGAGGTGGCTGGCAAGCTCCACCTCTACTGGGAAAGGAACAAAAGTTTGGCTTCCTTTGCTTTCATTTGTTCTTTCTCCTATGCTTCCTAGCGCAGCCTGGGGAGGGGAAACCGAAGACACACTTCATTCGCTGGATCTCCCCACATCTCCCCTCCTCTTCTTCCTGGAGGCATGCTGACATGCCGACACTAGAAAACTCTACTTCTCCAAGTGAGAAGCTGTTACCTCATTCTCTTCACCATGGCATGCTGTAAGCTGCTCCAGAGTCAATGAATCTGGGGCTAGATAAAATAAATGTGCTCGTCTTGGAGAGCTAAAACCGAATGTCTATTTACGATCTCCAGTGCAATACCCACATTACAACGGAGGAACAAAAGCAGAGTGGTTGAAACAGAAGGCACATTGCTGTCTCTGAAAAAGTACCCATCCAGGCAATGTGAGGCAATGTAGACCTTGTAGACACAACAGTAGATCATTTATTATGTATGTTATTAGGTCTCAACTTCACACTTTTCCTTATAGTTTGGTTGTATTTGTTCCTCTCCTGGTTCATGATGGGGCAAAGGGCTGCAAAAGATCTATGAAGACGTATTCAGCAATTGTACATACATGGTAGAATATTATTTGGTCACGGGAAGGAGTGACACACTGTCATCGAGGACAGCATGGATTGAAGTAGAGATCATGATACCAACAGAATTACAGCAGGCGTGCAATGGCGAATTCTGTGAGACCTCAATCATACACCAAGTCTCAAAATGTTAACTTTGTAGAAGCTGAGAAAAGAATAGCGATGACCAAAGGTCAAGAGGGAGTTGTATCCATGGAAGGATGGGATGCAGGTTAATGGGTCTTGTGTTGGAATTTGCAGCAGCAAGAAGCTCTGGTGTGCCACTGTACCAAGGATGACTACAGGAAATAATGGACTGAACATTTCTATACAGAGGAACAACAGGGACCTGGGGTGATGGTTCAGTCAGGAAAGTATTTACAAGGCAAGCATGAGGACCCGGGGTAGATCACTACAAAAGCTGGCCACAGAGGCATGTGTTTGCAATCCCAGTGCTGGGGAAGCAGAAGCAGGTAGGTCCTGGGCCAGCCTGGTCTGCTTAGTGAGCTCCATGTCAATGGGAGCTACTATATCAAAAATCACAATGGAGGGGATCTGAAAAATAACACCACATAGGTGTGTGTGTGCACACACACATACACACACACACACACACAGAGAGAGAGAGAGAGAGAGAGAGAGAGAGAGAGAGAGAGAGACATGAACGAGTGCAACCAAAACTAGAAAAATAAATTGTGAGGGTTATGACCACACAGAAATGATAAATGTTTGAGGAAACATATGTTTAACATGATTTAAACACTACAGAATCTATACATGCATTAAAACGCTGCATGGTGTCTCATTAATATTTACAATTTACATGTATCCAATAAAAAGTAAATTTATTTAAAATAATAAATTCTCCTGAGTGTGCCTAAGACAGACTCACTTAACTTCTTTGCTGCTTCTCCCTAAGACATTGAAGATGCACCTATCCACAAGGACAGGTTTCTAATTTAATTCCACATTACGTTCTATATCACCATGAAGCATGCCACAGTTGATGGAGACTCAACATCTGGTTTTGCACAGTAATCTCTCAGAGTTAACCACACAGGCTCATGATTAATATGAAGCTTGCCTAACCAGATACTTCCCCATTCTGTCTGAAGTTTCAATCCCTAAGCACATTTTTAAAACACCTTCTAAAACTTACTTGTCAGATTTTGAATTAATTAAACCAACTAAGCAATGAAAAATATTCTTCTTGGTTTATCTCAGCAGGTAACACATTCCAACAGGCAGTTTTGTCTTCTCCGTGTCTTTTCTTATGTCATGATGTGGGGTGTCAGCCTCCACCTGGATGTTCTCTGTGTTAATGTTGACAATGAAACAACAAAGCATCAATATGACCTCATGAAGTCTTTAGATTAAGTATAGCTTCACCCCTTATTCAAGGGAGACTCCTTCGCAGCAAATGGAGACCGTTAAAGTTATCACCGGATGAACTGCCAAGACTAAGTGGTTATGGGCTGCTCATCTCCCAACTGCTCTACCTAAGGTGTAGGGACCATCACAGAAAAGACGGTGGGAAGCCTGCAAAAGCCACAGGGCCAGGAAATCAACTACAAGACTGCATCTTCTACATGTGATGGGAAGCTGTATTCATCCACCAAATGCCAGTAGTATGGCTGCCTAAACAAGACATGAACTACAAAAACACCAATTGACATGTCATCTAGAATGGGAGAAATCTCAGAAGGTTTGATGAAGAGCTACAGGTAATTAATAACTGTTGAGAGATGGAGCTCTATGAGGGAGAATCAGTCCTCTCCTGGGATAAGTCCTTTGATAGGTTGTCTAATCCCAGGCAATCATCCCAAAACACAATATTAAATAAGCTCAGTAAATTTTATTTATCAATACATATATGTATAAGAATAATAACTAAAGAATAAGAGGACATGAATTTGGGGGGTGAAGATGCACAGGAAGAGTTGGGGTGGGGTCAATAGAGTAATCACATTGAAATTCTCAAAATATAAATTAATATTAAAAATAATGAGTGTCAGAGATTCTTAAATGAGTCATTTTGACCTATGTTTCACTCTCAGTGATAGAGATATAAACACAAGTGTGTAGCATGCACTGGGTCACACATCCTTATCATATCCAAGATCAAGGTCAGATACATGTGAGTTCTAGATAGACCTCAAGGGAGATGGTGAGACTGGCCAGTACTAAGCATTCTACACAGTGAATGACTATGATCAGGTTAGAGCAGTATGTACACGACCTAGATCATCAGGAAAGGGAACTGTGAGCACATGTTATCAGAAAACATTGATTTCCTTACTATGTGACTTTCCCAGATTCTGTTTGCTCTTTTGTAAAAGGAGTAGGAAAAGTCAATGGGGATAGTACACTGTTGGCAGTAGAGTTGCCCTCTATAGGACTTCAAAGGTCCTCACCAGTAAGAAGGATGAGCTGGAAGAAATCTTCTCCATGAGAGAAGGAACAATGCTTCAAGAGAACACCAAACACAACTGGGTGAAGAGGATGTTGGAAGAAAGGCATCTCAAATAGCCAAGTGTATACCTGCAGACTGACAGCGACCATTCATGAGATAACACCCCAATTCTTATCTAAAGGGGTTATTTCTGTCTTTAGTCCCAAAAAGCAGATATATATTAAACCACTCAGAAATATAAAGTTTTCAGTGATTGACGTGTACACCCAACCACATGCTTAGCCATCTAATGAAGAGCACTTCAGCATTTTGGAGAGACATTGTCAGGAACAGGTCCAAGGCTATCCAGCCTCTACAGATGAATTCTGTCCCACACATAGAATGGTCATGAGCTAGTTCCCATGAACTACTGTTGCTATTTTGAAATCCTACCTAATTTTGAACCAAGTCATCTCGATTTTCATTTCATCCTAGGTCTCATCGATTATGAAGTCAGTCTTGATTGCATTAACCATATTTATAATTATCAACAGCTATTTAAAACCTGTTTTATTTACTTACTTCATGAAATTCTATGAATTCCTTCTGCTAATGCTGTAAATATAACAATAACAACAAAACCTACTCATTAGGCAAAAAGTATGTGTGTGTATGTGTGTGTGTGTAAAAGTTTAAAGTATAAATTACAGGAAACCATAAGTAGGTCTGTAAGTGTGTATATGTGTGGATGTGTAAGGATGGATGGGAAGAACAGGAAAGCAGACAGAGGCCCACACCAAAGGTATAAGTTGTAAGCTAGATGCTGAAATTTATCCTGAGTGCTCCTTACAGGTTATCAGAAGATAATTAGGACAGAGGGATTGGATTCACCTAAGAGACCCACTTTGGAGTATGTCAGTGGTGGGAAGATATACCCTGAATGTGGGCAACACCAGCCTATGGGCTAAAGACCTAGACTAAATAAAGAAAAAAAAAACACTGAGGACAGGATGGCACCAGCATATCTCTTTGCAGTGTGAATGGAATGTGACCAGTTGCTCCCCACTGCTACTCACAAAATTTCTCCGCCATGATGGAACATACCTCTCAATCTGTAGCACAAAATAATCCTTTCAGTTTTTAAATTCCTTCTGTGTTCCATATTTGCCAAGTTTCATGAGAAAAAAATGGTAGATAAACGAAGGCAGAGAGATGAAATGGTTAGACAGAGTGTAGAGAAGAATGGCAATAAAAATGAAATGGGAGATTTTTCTGAAATTTATGTCTTGGGAAAAGTAGAAGTGCAGTTGACTCTCATGGTCCTGTGGAGGAGACACTTATAGAAAATGCCAGGCTTCACAGGGAGTTTTTATAAGCAACTACTAAGGCAATAATACTGGGTTATGTTCATGGAATGTGGAAACTGAAATAGACCTCTTCTCAAGAAGGGCAGGGTGCAGGAAAGTATAGACACTGAGCATTACACCCTTGGTGATGAGAACAAAAGAGGAACTCGTACTTTTTCTAAAAGGACCCATAGAGCTTTCTAGAAAGAGAAGATGCTGTGTCTCAGAGGAGTTCCCTCAGCTGAGACACACAGGCTTGGAGGAATCAACCAGACATAGGATGAGGTCTTTTGAAAGGAAGTGTTTATGTAAGATATGCATCACATGCAAAGGAAATACGAGTTCGCATTGGCTCATTGGCTGTACAGAGTCCAGGGGAGAAATGCAAAGAGAATGAGCTGGCACAAAGCCTGTAGAGATGGCAAATGTGGGGATCATACTCTTGAGTACAAGGAAGTTCTATAGAACTCATGTGTCATTAACAGTCAAACAACTCTGTCAGAAGAAGGGGGAGTTATTGTCCCTCCTTGTCCCTTCAACTCCTTCCTGCTACAGTCACAAAGATTATGAAATTCAGCTACACTGTTATTGTTAGATCTTAAGATAGCTGTACCAGCTTGCACTTCCACCAGCAATGCAGGAGTGTTCCCTTTACCCCACAACCTCTCCAGCATAAGCTGTCATCAGGGTTTTTGATCTTGGCCATTCTTACAGGTGTAAGATGGAACCTCAGAGTTGTTTCAATCTGCATTTTTCTGATGACTAAGGTTGTTGAGTATTCCCTCAAGTGTCTTTCAGCCATTTTAGGGTCCTCTGTTGAGAGTTCTCTGTTTAGGTCTGTACTCCATATAGCAATCGATGGTGTAAATCTAAAATGATCACAAATGTGTCCACTCACACTGCCATCCTCTGAACCTATAACAGGCACACTAAGATTCCAGAATAATTTTTATTGTTCAAGTATAGTGCCAGATATATTGCCTGTTGTTCATATATCCTCATCAGACAAATAATTGCTTTGGTGTTTTTTGTACAAGACATTGAAATTTCATTTTGCTCTGCACAAAATCAAGGTAATTCCACTATGGAAATCACAAGATTTCAGTTGGAAAACATATTAATGCTTACACAATCCAAATATTTAGAACACTATCTATAGTTTAACCCATTGTTTCCAAGGCTGAAAATGCAGCTCAGCGGAAAAATGCTTGCCTAATGTGTGTGTGTTTGTGTGTGTGTGTGTATGTATGTATGTATGTGTGTATGTATATAAGTATGTATGTATGCTGTTGGAGGCTGCTTGTTCATTCCCCGCTGCTCAGACTTGAAATGATCACACTGAAACTATATTAATTGTAACACTGCTTGGCCAACAGTTGAAGTATATTAAGTGTATTAAGCTAGTTCTTATATCCTAAAGTAACCCATCTCTATTAATCTGTGCATCACCACAACCCCACAAGGTTGTGACCTACCGGTAAAGTTTCAGCGGGCTCCGGTGGAGGTGTCTGTCTTCAGTGACAGCTACAAGGCTTCTCACTGACTCTGCCTGCATTCTGGGAGGTTATGTGGGATTCCCCTCTGTTTACTGTGAATGCCATTGGTAAATAAAGAAGCTATTTTGGCCTATAACAGGGTAGAATAGAACTAGGCAGGAAAATTAATATGAATGCTGCTAGAAAGAAGGCGGAGTCAGTGAGACACCATGGAGCCATCACAGAAGACAGATGGGTGGGGACCTTACTGGTAAAACAACGAGCCTCGTGATAAAATATAAAATAATAGAAATGGGTTAATTTAAGATGTAAGCACTAGCTAATCAGAAGCTAGAGCTAATAGGCCAAGCAGAGATTTAATTAATACAATTTCTGTGTGGATATTTTGAGTCTGGACAGCCAGTAATGAATGAGCAGTCTCTGCCAATATATGTATATATGTATGTATGTATGTATGTATGTATGTATGTGTGTGTGTATGTGTGTGTGTGTATGTGTGTGTGTTCCACCTCTGACACTACAAAATATTTCATACATGTAATCTATCTCATAAAATGAACACTCTAGGGAGCAACACAATTTGCTAGATGCCTTGCTAAGTTTTAATTCCTGATTTTAGAAAATAAGATTTTGAGAACCTGGGAACAGAATTGCACAACTATTTCACAGCTCCACATTCTATCCAATTCATTCTCTTATTTGTCAAATTGTAAAGTCAAGGTGAATTTATTTCTTCTCCATTGAAAAGGCTCTTGCATTAACGTAAGAAGGATGCTCTGGTGACATTAGCCCTTGGCTGCTTATATTTTGGCTGGGTTCTGTGCTGGGAAAGAAGAACACAGCTTACAAGGAGTATGAGCTAGAGTGTACGTGGTGAGAGGGATGCCTAGCCATGGGGAATGAAGTCACTTGACTTCCCAAACCAGAAACTCACATATCTTCTCAGATCTTCTTTTGAATAATGTATCATGAGATACTATTTAAAAACCTAATTCTACAAGCAGAACCACCTGGTTTTAAATTTTCAACTGGGTGCTGGAGAGATGAATCAGTGTTGGTGCAGACTGCTTGTTCATTCCTCGCCACCCAGAATGGAATAACCACACAGAAAACTGTATTAATTAAAATACTGCTTGGCTAATCAGTTAAGCATATTGCTAGCTAGCTCTTATATCTTAAATTAACCTATTTTTATTATTTTATATTTTACCATGAGGCTCAGGGTTCACCTGTAGAGTTCTGGAACACATCTGTCTCCTCCAGCAGCTACATGGCTTCTCCCTGACTCTGCCTTCTTTCTTCCTCTGTCTGCTTGGAATTCCTACCTAGCTCTCTATCCTGCTAAGCCACTGGCCAGAACAGCTTTATTTATTGACTAATAGAAGGAACACATATACAGAAGGACTTCCCACTTGAAATCAGCATTTAAACATATTTGTTGCCCCTGTAGAAGACCCAAGTTCATTGCTTAGCATCCACATGGCTGCTAACAACCACATGCAACTCCAGTGCCAGGAGATCTGACACCATCTTCTGACCTCCACAGGTAGCAGCACTCACACTGTGTGCATACATACAGAGAGGCAAAACACATGAAGTAAAAAAAAAAAATCTAATTTTTGTTGTTTTTTTTAATTTTTAAGACCATCTCTTTATTTAAATATTTATTTATGTATTTTATGCTTATGAGTACTCTATTTACATGTATTCCTGAGTGACAGACGAGGACATTAGATAGAAGAGGGCATCAGATCCCTTACAGGTGATTGTGAGCCACCGTGCAGTTGCTGGGAATTGAACTCAGGACCTCTGGAAGAGCAGCCAGTGCTCTTAACCACTGAGCCATCTCTTCAACCTAATAAATCTAAATTTTAAAATTAACTAGTTGAAAAGCATAGTTCATCAACTCTGAGTGGCAGATTTTCAACTTTTAATAACAAATGATGGTTTACAGTGTCCCTTTTAAGAGAGCTCAAAATGTCTAATTATAGAGTGTTACGTGAACTAATTCAACCTAAAAGTTTAAGCCCCCACCCTTTCTTACAGATTTCATGTCAGAGTCTCAGATTTCATCATGTGGATTCAGAATATCCTTGGCAAGTGAAACAAAAGGAAATGATAAATTATTTCAGTTTCTTTTTAAGTTTTAAATATAGCGTGATTTGTGTGTGCATGATGGAGGGCAGAGTGGAACTGAACACATGCCGCCAGGCATGTGTGGAAGTCAGAGGACAACTCTGGGGAGTCAGGTTCACTGTGGGTGCCAGTGCTCACACTCAGCTGGTGAAGCGTGCATAGAAATTGCCTTTGCCATCTCTCTGGCCCCATTTTCATTCCCTGATAAGTCATTCATAGATTTATGACGTGAATGCCTGAATAAACTTCAAAGCATCTAATGCTTCCTATCAGAGTGGGCTATACATTCAGAAACACGAGATCAAGCCATGGGGGATGGTGTTTTACCTGATTGTATGGGATGACAGTCAAGGGCCAGATGCTTGTGAATAAATCACAGTTTTTTTAAAAGCACTGCATATACACTCCAGTTAACACCGTGCTTCTCTGGTGGTCATTCGACAGATAGGGAAAGACCCATGCTATCCTGGACTTTCTTCTCTACTCACAGCAGGTGAGCGGGCACAGCGACCGATGTCAGATATCTTTGCTGGGAGACTTTTGCACTGAGCACAGCAACACGTATGCTCCTTCCCTGTGACTTCAGAGATTGATAAATGTCTACCCTGCTCAGTAACATTTCCCAGACGTCCAGACAATGAATTCATAACATACACATCCACTTCCCTTGAAAGCATGGGGACTGATATTCTTGTTCCAGAGAATACAGGGTGAGTTTATTTTTAAGGAGAATTAATGAAATAAGAACATGATTGCCTCACTACTTTCCCAGCTACTGTTTATCCAGAGAGCTGCTTGCTGACGTCCGTCTTTTTCCTCAGGGGCCTGTTCCAATTAAAATGGGTCTATCTCCAATCAAGCGCTATCTGGCCATGGCATGCTTGACGAGGAATTCACTACCTGATCTCTCCTGACTCAGAGACTGTCAGGACAAATTCCTATATTTTGACTTATGTTAAGGGTTGGCTTTGTTGGTAGAGCTGTGTAAAACATACTCTTGTTGCCTTTTTACCTTGTCTGTTATGATTTCCCAGTGAAAGGGCAAGAAAATATTTAAGAATGAGATTTCCCAATTTCTTGTTGTTCTTTGCAAATTTCTGTGTTTTCTCCATCAGAATGCCTTCATCTGAGGATGTGTGTCACATTTAGAGTTCCATGCCATACAGAAAGCTAAAACTACTTTTAAACCATAGATCAATGTTATGGGGCTGGCTTAGTTTGTAAATTATGAGGACTTGCAAGCAGGTGGACTTCAGTTCTAACACAAGAACCCATGTATTTAGAAAAGAGGAGTCAGGAATGATGACATATACATCTCATCTAGCACTGGGGAGACAGAGACAGGTGGATCCCTGGAGTTCACTGGCCCATCAGCCTAATCTACTTGGGGAATTCTGGATCAGTGAGAGAAACCCTTGCTCAGATGTGACAGCAGGAGTCATAAATGTCTTGTAGCCTCCACAGTCACCTTCACATGCAGAAATATGAATCTATACACACATGAACATGTACATACACACATGTACACAAACATACACATACACACACACACACACACACACATCCCACAGCTGATCCATTTACCACTCCTCTGGAGGCAATGTTGATTTCTTTAGATATATTTTTGTTGGGACAATCTACTAATATTAATACATATAGTGAATTTAAGTGTGACAAATGGCTAATTAATTAGGGTTTTCAGAGAGTGCCACTCTGGAATTGAATTTCTCTAAATATTAGTCAACCATGACAGCTCGGAAAATTAGATAGCAGGCATGCACTAACTAGCATTAGAGTCTAACAAATGAGCAGCATTAACCCCGATTCCTCCTCAATTGTTCGACATTTCATTAGGTAACTTGATTACTGTATCTATTCCTGCAAAGCTCAATTGGAATCTCCCAATTAGAGCTGAATTCTTTAATGATGTGCCCAATGCCACAGAGCCAACAACAACCCAGAAATGACCACAAATTGGTATGAACTAAAAACCTTCTGTTTCACAGCAGGAAAAACACCATCCTTGCATGGTCTTCGTTCTACATCCATGACATGCTACTTTTCCTAAATCTAGAAAAGTGCAAAGTAACCTATTCCAACAAAACAGAAGCTGGAAGATATCTCCAGTGGAGTGAATATGTGTCCCTCAACACGCATGAATTGAAACTTAACCTTCTGTGTGATATTTGGCAGTGGGAAAGGGCTCTGGTGGTATTCGAGTCATGAGAATGAGATTAGTGTCCACACAACAGGGACCCCAGAGAGATACCTCACATTTTCACCATGTGAAGACTCAGTAGAAGGAGGCAGTGCCCCTCCCAGGAAAGGTTCCTTACTGAAGGCCACCATGCTGCACTGTGAGCTCCCAGCCTCACTGAAAATAAACTTCAGTTGCTTGTAAGCTACTAAGTCTACATGTAGGTACACAGGTCTTTTTCCCTTCTTCCTGGCGATTCGCAGGGCTGTTTGACCTCTGGCTCCCTGGAGATTCTGCACTAGCACTGGCTTGAGGATATAGCTTAGAAAGAACCTGGCTCTCCTTTGTTATGGTAATTCCACCTGTAAACAAGGTTCCAGCTTTGGGCCCTATATGCCTGCCATGCCTGGCTCCCCCAGCTGATTCTGCCTGAGGCGCTGGGCACCTGTAATCTTCCACTGCTCCTGATGGGAGGGGGGCGTGCCCTTTTGAACCCTCTTGCCCACTGGTATAAATACCCCACTTATGTTTAATAAAGTGGCCATTTACTCTTTGGTAAGTGAGCAGGTCTTTTGTGTCTGTGTCTGTTTAAACCCTTAGGACAGTCGTCCATTCTCGTGGACTCGAGTTCAGGAAAGCGCGCACCTGGATCAGGTGTGGGTATCCACAGAAAAGTGCGGAGGGTAACATCTACGGAAGTTTGTTGTGGCTGCTCAAACAAAGATGTCTGCTGACTCTATCCCTCTCTATCAAGCAACTTGCAGGTAGTACTTCAGAAACCAGGCTTTCCGATTCTAACGTTTCTGGAATTGGTCCCTGTTTCGTTGTCATTCTGCTTCTACTCCATGGAACATGTTTTAGCTTTTACTTCTTTTGTATGCACACACGCACACAGACATGCATACACACATACACATACACACACACACACACGTGAGCGTGCACCTGTACACACACATACAGAGGCACCTGCATAAAAACCTAGAGCAACACCTTGAAAGATAAAGTCCAGTATCCTAGGCAGGTCATATGTTGCTCTCTTAGTCCCTGCCTATCCCCATGTTGCCCTTCCTGCTACATCAAACTTTATACCTTACTCTACATTTATATTATAATCACCCTAAACATGCCAAGGGTTTTCATACTTCTGCAACTTTAACTACTCCAAGCCTTCCCAACCTTTAGTATGAAGTCACTTGTTCATGCCCAGCAGCTTAGACCCAAAATAATCAAACAGAAAGTATATTATTTACAACACTGTTTGACCAATAGCTTAAGCACATTGCTAGTTAGCTCTGACATCTAGAATTAACCCATTTTCACTATTTTATATGTTACGAAGAGGTTTGTGGCCTATCGGCAAGATTCCAGCTGGTGTCTTGTGTCTTTCTACTCTACTTTCTACTTGTGTCTTTCTACTTTCTGCAAAATGGCATCTCCTGACTCTGCCTTCTTTCTCCCAGCATTTAGTTTAGTTTTGCCCTGCCTAGCTCCACTCTGCCAAGTTATTGGCTAAAAGCAGCTTCTTTATTCATTAACCAATAAAAGCAGCACACATACAGAAGGGCTTCCCACAGGTCAAATGATGCCCCTTCTGTGAAGTCTTCATGTGTATACTCTAATGAGGGCATTGACTGGCGTACATTGGTTCCACCCCTTTCCCTGTTTCTTTGTTCTATACAGGTTTAGGAATGGTGCATGGCACAACCCTATCCAGATTTAGAGTCCCCATTATTCTATAAGTTTTATAAAGCTTTATTTAATTCCATTAGTGATTAGACATTGCTCACATTCATCTTCATAATGACCATTATGTAGAATGATGTTCTTTTCAGTAAATAACAGTGTTTAGAAAACTGATATACACTGATCGGAACTTTAAGGTCATCCTTGAAGTTCTATGCCACAAAAGGAGACCTTGCTTCAAAAATAAAAACAGCTTTTGAACACCTGTTATTTACTTAACAGTCATCACAGAGATGTAGAGGGGCATTCAGTTGTCATTGCGTAAAATATGAGAAAGAAATTTACCAATTTGACAATAGGAGGAGCACAGAAATACAAGCATGCCAAACCTGGATTCAAAGTATGGCCTCCAAGTTTCCAACCAACAGATTCTGGGCAAGTTTCCTAGTTTCTCTATTAATCACCTGCAGTAAATTATAGGGGGACTGCACATTGTCAACTGGGAAAATTACTGAACTTGACCCTTAGAGTAAGGAATCAGCAGGAAGTAGCAGACAACAGAAGTGTTACAGGCAGCCATGAGGTTCAAAGAAGAGAGTAGTTGTGGGGTGGGGGCATGAAAGGTTCCCTGGACAGATGCGGCAGGAGGATAGAATTGAAATCATACTAGAAGAGCGGAAGGACCCTTCCACTAGAGAAAGCAATAAGAGTGGTGACACTTAACTTGCCAGGATGAGAGCAGGAAGCAGTCTGGTGTGGCTTATGGCTACCTCAGCAGACCTGTTGAGCTTATGCCAAGGAGAGATAGCTTATGAACAATTTACAAAGTTGAAGCTCGGTCCTCAGATGCTGGAGAACCTGGAACACTGCTGCCTCTCTTGAGTTGCTCCCTGGTGTTCTATGCCACATTCACTTTTTATGCTCTGTTCGAGAAAATGGTGACCTGCTTCATTTGTTTGTGTCTCTGCGTGTGTTTGGTTTCTTTTGCTTTATTGAGCCTGGGTAGCCCCAGTCGTCACTACGTAGCCTAGACTGTGCTCGGTACATAGGAATCCTCCTGCCCAGGCCTCTTACATGCTAGTATTCTAGCCTGGCTTCTATCCACTACTATCCTTTCAAACAAGCTTCCCACAAAGTAACCAGAGTGACCCATCAGCCTCAAGTGCAGATATATTAACGTTGACTATACTATTTAAAAATCACTGTTTCTCATGACTTTAAAAAATATCTTAAATTTCTTAGGGTAAGGCCATCTTTCATGGCCTATACTTTATATACTTCTCAAGCTACAATAAATATATTTTTGCCTTTTCCTGCTTTTATACTTTGTAGTGTGGAAATCCCAGACCCCTTACAGTGTCTAGCACCCACCAGGATTTCTCAAAATACTATGTAACATCTCATCTCACCCAAGAGTCCAGAATGCCCCTCCCCTTAGTCTGTCCCTCTTCCAGATGCGTTCCCATATTTAATTTTTCCCAATACCCAGCCTGGGTTGAGTAATATTCTTTTGGGCGGGCTCCAATAACAGAGCTTGTGTCCATGTCACTTGCTTTTCTCTGTCACACTAGCATATAATTTCCTGAAAAAGCTTCTTCTTTGGCGACTAGAGTTGTAGATCAGAGGATAAGAGTACTTGCTACTCTTGCAGAGAACTTTGGTTCAGTTCCCTGCGATGGTATAGACTCCAGTTTCAGGGAATCTGAAACCCCTTTCTGGCTTTTTCAGGTAGCAGGCATGCACTTGCGCATGGACATACATGCAGTCAAAACACTCATGCACATAAAATAAATTGCTTTTTGAAAAAATAGTGTCATGTTAATCTTGAAAAATCTCCAGTTACTCTGCAAGATACCTAACCAATATATCTGTTGATTAAAAAACAAATTGGGATGTAAAGTTTATCCCAACATAGCAGCTCCCAGAAGACCTTGCTAGCATTCACTCACAGCCTTTTGAGTTGAATAAGCCCCATTCCAACAGATTAACATGAGCATAGACAATACTTTGATCTACATGCTCCACTCTGTCCTAAACAAGAGAGCACAAAGAAGTTTATAAACTAATCTCTGTGCTTGATTCCATTCCATTGGCTAAACCTAGAACAATGTCAGTTTGATGACAATGAACCACACCATTCTGAATCATTTCAACAGCCACCATTCTTATAAATATTTTAGTGTTCTCATATGTGAGAGCTGGAAGACACAAGGAACTTCAGAAGGCAGACAGTCTTGACTCAGAACTTCTAGATCTTTTCTTCA
Source organism: Myodes glareolus (assembly GCF_982192425.1). Lineage (NCBI taxonomy): Eukaryota > Metazoa > Chordata > Mammalia > Rodentia > Cricetidae > Myodes > Myodes glareolus. The sequence continues at coordinate 11,531,911 of NC_142028.1, forward strand.
GTTGGCAGCATGTATATTTTCAGATTTTATTTTTGTATTTGTGTTCAGTGGCCGCAGAGGCCAGAATAGGGTGATAGATCCTTTGGAATTATAGGTGGTTGTGTGTACCTGATTTGGGTTCTGGGAACTAAAAAAGTTCCTCTGGAAGAGCAATTATCACTCCATTGGCCCATCATAACTAGCCCTGTTAACATACATTTGCAAAAGATGAAACCAGGTTATTCTCATGACTGTTCACTTCATTTGTAGCTCATTGTCTATTGAAAGGGCTGGACCAGAACCGTGATAACCATGCTGGATAGCTCCATGTCAACATGACATAAGCTAAAGTCATCCGAGGAGAGGGACCCTCGACTGAGAAACGGCCTCCATAAGATGAGGCTATAAGTAAGCCTGTAGATCATTATCATAATTGGTGATTTGGGGTGAGGGCTCAGGCCATTGCAAGTGGAGCCATCTGTGGTCAGATAGCCCTGGGATCTATAAGAAAGCAGGCTGAGCAAGCCATTTAGAGCAAGCCAGTATCATCATTCCTCCATATCTTCTGCAACAGCTCCTGCCCCCACTTTACCACCTTGCTTGAGTTCCCACCCTCACTGCTTTTGAGGATGACTGTTCTATGGAACTGTGGGTGAAAGGAAGCTCTTTCCTCCCCAAGAAGCTTTCGTCATGGTATGCCATCACAGCAACACTCACCCTGGCTAGGACACCTTGCCTTGGAAGTCAGCCAGTCCAGTACCTGGGATTTGCTGACAGCTGAGGAATGGTCCATCTAGAAACTTCATAAGTATGTTCCTGGTAACATATTATACCAAGAAACAGCAACCCTATTTTTAACCTCCTTTTGATTCACTAGAACAAGAGTTGAGTTACAGTCAATCAGCTGCCTTGGCTGTAGTATTCTCTCCCTCCACAGGCCTTCCTGTTTATACACAACAGCTTTCTAAGGAACTGAATGCATAAAGGCCAAGTACATTAAATCTCATTTATTTTCAAACAATCACTAAATTTTGCCCGAATTTCTTGCTACTTTGCACTTTCCTCTGGGTGTGGTGGATGGTAATTGTGCATGTCTAACCGTAAGAAAGATTATCGCTGAGTTTCTCCTCACAAAGAAAACAGCGATGTCAGAAATATATTCTACATCAGAGAATATTTGTCCAAAAAGTGTCAATATAGATGACTGTATTCTCTTCCTCTACTCAAATGTCATAAAGGACTATCCTCTGACCCAAAATGCCACTATCAGTCAGTGGTATCTGCTTGGAAAAGACCGTTATAGCTGATATATTGACGATCCCTCCTAGGAGAAGCAGGTAGGGTCATGGAACCCTCAACCCATCATCCATCCACTCCTTGAAACCAGTTGCATATAATTCTGTCCCAATGTGTCCTCAGGGAGGGGCTAGCATAGATAACGTGGGAATGAGTCAGGGAGAAGCGACCATCTGCAAAGCCATGGGGATGCCATCAGCCGTGCTGAGTGCAGATGTTCCAGGGTGACTACCTCATGGGTCACCCACACTCCTGCCCATAACTCTTTGCCCATATTCTCTAAGTGACCCTAATAAAGTCACCTACTGATGAATTTTGTGGACTCCAAGTTTTATTATTATTAGGGTCTTAGAAAGAGGGGGTGGATGTAGCCTAGTCACCTTTCCCACCCCAAGTGGAAAAATTGTCCAGACAGTATAAAGGATACATTATCCCTATAGGAATCTCATGCTAAGCCATCTCTGAGGGGTCCATCAGTCCCCAGCAAGATGCCATGTGGTCATAGATGACTCATGAATACAACCTTGTTTAGATAGTCTTTCCCAGAGGTGTTCTATATGATAAACATCCTCTTATTTAGCATAAACTTAACTCTTACTGCAGCAGCCATATAAAACCTAACATTGTCAGTCAAGGATGAAGCATATAAGTGGGTAGTACTAAAAGAGAACAGTCTAGGTGAAAGAATTCCTGTCTCCAAGAGATTCCATAGCTGGCACTGACATTGTGGTCTCAGTGTTATTACAGGGGATCTAGCTTTGGTTCCCAGCATCTACATGATGACCCACAAAAAACTGTAACTAACTCCAGTCCCAGGGGATCCCTCACTCTCTTGGCCTCTTTAGGCAGGGCATATACAAGGTACACTTCTATATATACAGGAAGAACATTTAAACACATAAAATTAAAATCAATGAATCCTTTTCAAGGTTTACTTTAAAAGCTAGTACAAAAGCAGCTTCGTGTGTGTGTGTGTGTGTGTGCGCGTGTGTGTGTGTGTGTGTGTGTGCGTGTGTGTGTCTAGGTTTTGCTATGCTTCTAAGTAGACCAAGCTGGCCCTGAACTCAAGATCCTCCTGACTATACCTCTTGAGCATCATGACTACAGATATGTACAAACACCTCTTACTGTGCTTACAGAGCTAGTGTTTGTGTAAACACACTCCATGCTCACGGGATGATAACATCACCTGACAACACATTTCTGAAAATAAATCTTGATTCCAGTTTGCAAAAGATCATCTCCTTTGAAATAGAAAGGGAAGTGATCTAAATCTCAGGTTTCTATTGTCTCTGATTAATGTTGGGTAGGAGAACTGACCATAAATGTTTTTAGGAGTTGAGAGACAGAATGTGTTGACAAACATCTGGAACAAAGAATGTGAGATGATGTATAGACAGTATAAAACAGAGTTCCTTAAAACAGACTATGGGGTGGGTTTAAGTTAAAAAAGAAAGAATTTTTTTTCTTATTAGAATCAAAGAATTCTTTTAATCTTAAATGTCCTAAGGATTCTAAACAATTTATTTGTTTTAATTTTATGTGGTTTTTACTTTTACTTTTTTGTACATTTTAAGTCCTTTACACTTAGTTTTTTTTAAAGATTCATTTTCATTTGTGTGTGTGTGTGCACGTGTGCATGTGCATGTGTGTGTATGTGCATGTGTGGATGTGTGTGTGTGTGCGTGTGCGTGTGCATGTTGTGTTTGGGCATATGCATGTGAGAACAGATACCTGCTGAAGCCAGAAGACAGCAGAGAATACATGTGGAACTGGAATGACAAGTTGTTTCTAGCTCCCCTACATAGAAGTTGGGAACTGAGCTTTGGTCCTCTACAAGAGCAGCAAACACTCTTTAACCGCTATGTCATCTCCCCAGCCCAGCAACAAACACTTGTCATGAAAAAATATTCATATCATTCCCAAATCCTGAAGACATGAGAGTTCTAAACCCCTCCTTCTGCAAAGGGGTAGAGGGTTGGCAACAGATGCTACTCATCTTAAATAAAATTTGATTGCATTTTGTACAAAGTCATAGCTACCGCCACCAGTGAGTTTCAACTCACAGCTCTTATTATATTTGAAGCCAGTGGGGCTAAGTAAATGTCCTAGTATTGCTTACTGTGGTTAAATCAAGACATGATTTATTTGGTGCAAACTTATCCTCAAAACTCAGTGGCTGAGCTCGCTTTCCCTAAAAGAATCAATGGTCAGGCCACAGTTAAAAGGGCTCATCAAGACCAAGGCTGGGGAACATGACACTGCTCTCAGGAGGCTGCAGTGTGGGTAGGATTGGTTCTAAAGGAATGCTGGGTCTTAATCAGGCTGTCTCAGTTTGGGGTTCTTGGCAGATGGTAGTGATTTTATCTTTCCCTTTGAATTTCCTTGTTACATGCATTTCCTCACTCTATTTAGCAAACAAGCCCTGGGCCACTGCAGACAAGAGAAGAAGGTCATGGGAAGACAGGTCAGGAGGGGGAAAGCATTCCTTGATAAAGGCTGCTTCTAAGAGCTATAAATAGAAGACTTTCTCCAACTGGGGCTAGATGCTATATTGGGAGTCATGTAACACAGTCTACATTCATGCAAGACAGTCTTGCTCAAACAGCTCTGCTAAGAGAGGAGGTGTCTTCGCTGTCACCTTACGTGACAGTCAAGAGAGGAGGCCAGGCTAAGCTCTGCTCCTAATCCTCACTTCTCATTAAGGTAAGGAGTGTGGTGGTTGCCGGCGTGTGCAGGCAGAACTGCCGTATTTGCACGATTAGAAACGGGCAGTGAAAACGACTCTCAAAATTCTATTTACTTAATCTCTTGCTGCTATGATTGAAGTGAAATGAATTCTTTAAAAAAAAAAGATTGAATGGAGTCTTATATTTAATCTTTCTTTGAATGAAAGAGATTTCACTTTAAAAAGGAAAGAATCCATTCACATACTTAAAACTGTGCCAATTGCTGATCTCACACTCGCAGGAAGGATTCCTCAGATTCCCAGGGTGCTTATTTTAATGTATGAGCTTTTTCTACAGAAGCTCTATCTCAGGGTCTCTGTTCCTTCCATAAATTCTACATCATGCTTGACATTCTAAGTAGTTCTTGGTAATAATTCTTACAGCTCTATGGAAAACAGATGTGCAGGATGGGGAAGCTTGTGAAACCTTCCACTTGTAACCATTCCAAGAACCTGAATATCCACAACATTGGGAGGCATGTCCCCAACCCTCAGACCTGTTGCCCGAATATCCTCAACATTGCGGGGGGTGGGAGAGGGTCACATATCCCTGATACTCAGACCTGTTGCTTGTTTTTAATTACAAATGAAACTCCAAAGATGATGCGCAAAAGGAGCCAGTTGTGGGCATGTGTAAACCTGAAGACCAATGACAAATTTAGCAACAGATAGCATCTTCTCCAACTGATCAAAGGGCAGCCAAGCGTGATGGCTCCTGGGACCCGCTCAGGCGCCTGCTGCCAAGACTGATGTACTGAGTTTTATTCCTTGACCACACTGTGGACAAAAGAACTAGTTCCTACAAGCTGAACTCTGACCTCCAAGCATATACCCTGGCCCATCCTTGAGCACACACAGACAAATAAATGAAAGCTTTAAAATTCAGGAAAAAAAAAAAACCCTAAGGGTTTACAAGTTACCTTGGTATTTGCTAGAGCAAGGTCTAGAAGATGGGGATGCAGAGGTACAAGGTCAGGTGTTTAAACCCAACTCAGAGGAAGAAGTAAAGGGCTGAGTGCTACTGTGCTGGGTTTTGTGAATTAAGGTGACAGAGTTAGCACCCCAGAACCCTCTCGGAGGAAGAATGCTAGAAATGCACCCATCACAAAGAGAGTTGCCTCTTGTACCTGCAGCCTAACATCCCAGAATCCTAACAGTCCAGCATCCCAGCACCCCAGCTTTCCAGCATTTTAGTAAAGCAGGTTCCTAGCACCCCAGCACCCCAGCTTTCCAGCATGTTAGTAAAGCAGGCTCCCAGCACCCCAGCACCCCAGCTTCCCAGTATGTTAGTAACACAGGCTCCAGCACCCCAGGACCCCAGCTTCCCAGTATGTTAGTAACACAGGCTCCAGCACCCCAGCTTCCCACTCTTCCTGCATCTCAGCATTTATTTAAAGCCACAGAAGTTCAACCCTAGATTCAACAACCTGCGTGTGTCTGAAAGAACAAAGGAAAATCCCCTGTATGGGTAATATCATATGAAAGTTATCCATTTTTCCCAAATACTTTGTAATATATATTATTATAAAAACAACTAAAATCAGGTATGCTAGGAAAGACGGCACTATGATTGAACCTCAAGCCATAAAACAATTATACCTAAAATCTAAAATTACTGCAGAAGTTTGTTACCGGAATAGAAAATACAAAATGTGGCATAGATGCTCGGAGAAAGAATGGATCAGAAATTTAATGTAATAATGGAAATTATATGGACTAATGAGCCATAGAGGGGATGGTGAGGCTAGGGCAGAAAGAAATATTAAAAATCATCCAAAAATTAGTAGTGAGGACAGAAAAGACGAAAAACTTCAGATAGCAACCCAAAATTTCAAAAAGTCAATGAGTGAGATAAACAAAATAATTATGAAAAAATTCTTTACCTAACCTCCCTGTATCAAAGGAATAAAATCAAAAGGAGGAAATATTAAGGAAAAAATAAAAAGAATAAGAATAAATAATTATGAAGTGAATTAAAAAAAGAAACAGATTCAAGGTGGATTCTGGAGAGCTAAGGTAATATTGTTATGAAGCCAAGGAGGCCAGCACTGCGGCTGAGTGGAAGAGCGCTTGCCCAGCAGGCCTTAAAGGTTGCACTTGCCTTTAATCCCAGCACTAAGGAGGCAGAAGCAGGTGGATATCTGTGAGTTCAAGGCCAGCCTGGTCTACATGAGCTAGTTCCCAAAAAAGGAAAGAAAGAAAGAAAGAAAGAAAGAAAGGAAGGAAGGAAGGAAGGAAGGAAGGAAGGAAGAAAAGAAGGAAGAAAGAAAAAGCTAATTGCTAACTTTAAGAAGTATGCTTGATAAAATAATAATTGAAAATATAAAGGAAATAAATGCAGTTTTAGAAGAAACATGCAGTCATGGGCAGCAGGAAATTTTAATGAATATTTTTATGGCCCAATAAAAGACAGTCATGATTAAAGATCAGAGATGCTTAAAAAACAGAGCGGCTAGAGAGATGGCTCAGCAGCCAAGAGAACCTACTGTTCTTCAAGAGAACCTGAGTTCAGTTCCCAACACTTATGTCCCAACTGGGGCAATTCTATCTCCAAGATACGCCCTCTTCTGGTCTCTATGGACAACTGCATACACACGGAATACATTCACATAAACACGCATACAAATACTTTTTGTAAAGCTTAACAAATAGAAAGCAAATACAACTTTACTAATAGTGAGTAACTTTATGGAACAGTATAAGGCAAAAAACATAAGCATTACAGGTTACTTTCACAGTTTGAAAAGATGTTACACATGACAATTAACATTAATAGCTAAATATATCTCTTATGATTTCAAACATAATGCTAAAAGCATAATGTTTGAATAAGGAAAAAGGCTCCTGGAATTAAAGAGATATAGAATAATAATAAAACTAATCAGTGCAAGCAGAAAAAAAGTGATTAAGAAAACACAATTCAGGAGAGTAGAGAGCACAATAGTAGATTAAAGTTCAAATAATTATCCCAAGTGTAAGCAAACAAAATACTGTACTCAAGAGACGTGGTTTTTCAAAGTAGAAGTAAATAAATATGTGTGTGTTACTACACAGAGAGGTAAAATATGGAAATTCATAAAGGTTAATCAGAATGCAAAAGTTCAAGCAGTAATCTAATATTAGATGTTGGCTTCTTGATGGACAGCGAGTTGATTACTTAGAACAAAATCCAGCTATCTCCTGAGGATTATCCCAGAAGATATAGATTCCAAACACAATAGTAAAACTGTTCTCAGTAAAACCAGATTATGAGACTAAGATTCATTTTCAAGACAAAGGCAGCTAGCCATAAATACTGTTTCCTGTACAATAAAGAAAAATATGAATTGAGTAAAACAATAGAAAAATCAATGTAGAAAATATACACCCTAAAAAAATGGAGTAGTAATTTCAAAGTTAAAAAATTATATAATGCCTAAAACTAAAATGTGTAAGGATGATCTCAACAACAGGATGAATTTGCTATAGATAAAAGTTGTCTTCACGTGCAGATAAAAGTTATTCAGCTAAAGAAACAGAGCAGAATAAATTTTAAAAGAAATGACCAAAGTGCAGGAGAAATGGGTCAGCAATTCAGAGTACTTGTTTCTCTTCCACAACCTATAGTTCAGTTCCCAGAAGTTTACAACTGTCTGTAACTCCAACGTCAGAGGATTGCATGCCCTCTTGCGGCTTCTGTGAGTACTGCACTCACTTGCACACACCCACAAAAAGACACACAAGAGAGAGAGAGAGAGACAGAGAGAGACAGAGACAGAGACAGAGAGAGAGAGAAGTAAAAATAATAAAAATAAAACCTTTTAGAAGACAACCAAAGGCTTAAGGTTCCATAGGACAATATCTATCAGAAGAACTTAAGATAATGTATTCAACACAATTATGCATAAAAGTTTAAATATCAAAATGCAATGAGATGATTTTTGTTCTTAGACCTCACTCTGTCTTTAGACTGTCCTTCATAAATTTAATAAGAAATTCTGTAATATTCCCAATTCCCTCCTCAATATATAACTTAGCAGTTATTAGTTTGTGGGGTAGATATGTGGGCAAATGCTTTATTTGTTTGTTTGTTCTTTTGAGACAGGGTCTGACTATGTAGACCAGGCTGGCCTTGAATTCACAGAGATCCACCTACCTCTGCCTCCAAGTACTGAAATTAAAAGTGTACACCATCATGTCCAGTGGGCAATTGCTTTTTCCCATCATTCTTCCCAGTGTTTCAATTTGCGTTGTTTTGCTTTATCTCAGAGATATTCAGTGAGAGCCTCCCTTTGAGGAACATCTGAGAAGCCAAAGTGAGTTGGGTCTGAGGTCTACAGTATATGAGCATAGAAAGAAAATGAGAAATAAACCTATTTCACTGTCTGACTGCATGCATCTGTCCAAGTGAATGCTAAGTTTGTGGTTATTCCATTAGCTCATAATTCTGAGAATGCTTCCATGCTTTGCCCAGGGTCGAATACATGACAAATACTAAATAAGAAATAAAGATTTATTGATCCAGCCAATAATTTCCCAGTTAGAATGTAAGTCCTGTGATGCTCGGTGTTTCTCTCCTCCAGAGGATGATGTCACTTCCACTTTGTTTTGAAGGCAGTCGGCACAAATTGTTCTGTAAACAGCTTGGTGAACTACACTGTGGGCTGAATTAACTCTCTACTCATGTCCACTTCATATTCACAGGAAGGGATCTTCTTAGTTCCCTTGGGCTGGCAACAGAAAGCAGTCCCAACAGTCTTTAGTCTATTTTTTTGATATTTTTGATTAGTCCAATGGTACAAATAACTCTGATATGCAATGTGCTTCAAATAAACACGTTTTATAGCTCACTAACTTCTAAACTGTCATTATGAATGAATACAGGGTTCCGTTGTTGTCAGTAAGACTGCGATTACAACAGATACTGGCAACAGTGTATGTAGGAAGCAGTGCAAGACCCGGACGGGCTAATCAACAGAAAATGACAACCAAGTGTCCGTTCACTGTATGAAGAAATAAAAACCACGAAACATCGGCTAATGTCCTGCATTATCAGTTTGATTCGCAGATGGCAAAAGCTCCATTTTCACTAAAGAGCAACATTTTGTGTTTCAGAAATCCAAATCATGAGCTATGGATCACTTTTCAGGTCTCATTGAAACATTTGGAAAAATAACAAAAATATTGCTGGAAAGCTAGAGACAAACATAACATGCTCTTGGAACATATCCAGGTCAAAAATACATACTATAAATAAGAACTGCTTTGTTATTTTAGAGTCATAGAGAATAAAATGTCATCAGTGATCATGGTGGACTCTTAGAAGAAACATGAAAGATTCATGAAGAAAAACTTTATGATCTTGAGCAACAAATTTCAAAGTCTAATTAAATACTTTAAATCATTAGCTTTACTTGGTAAGTTAGTGTATTCATCAGAATTCTCTAGACAAAGAGGGCAAAATACAATATATATACTATATAGAATTTATTTATAATTAATTATAATATGATTATGTAAGTATATGATTATAATTATAATTAATAAGTAATTATAATTAAATAGTAATAACATGCATTGCTCATGAATGAGAGGCTGAAAAGCTGGTACTTAGTCAGTCCATGAGGCCAGATGCCACAGCAGTACCAACCTGGCACTGAACACCTAGGGATTCCTGGAAAACCCCTGGTCCTCAGTCAACAACAGAAGACTGGAAATGTTGGCTCCGATATCAGTGAAAGAATCAGCAGCAACAGCAGTAGCAACAGAGACTTCATCATCATCACCATCATCATCATCATCATCATCACCATCAGCAGCAGCAGCATCCAAGTGAACCAATCAGAGGCAAGAGCAAAGGTTAAGCAAGACAAAGACAACAATCTTCCTTCTGTCACACACCTTTTTTAGTCTGGGCTGCTACCAGAAGGCATTGCCCACATTTGGGGGGCATGGCTCTACAGCCATTAAGGCAATCAGGACAAGGCCTCAGTTGAGGCTCCGTGCTCAGGTGGTTTTAATTTGTGGCAAGTCTACTATGAAACCAACTATCAAAATGATTATTTCTTTAAAATGTAATAATCTCAGTAAATGGGTCTCTACTAACAAAGTAGCTTTCTCAGAGACAAGTTAAATATTTGTGTGTGTTATGAATGTTTTACTTTCGTGGATGTAAGTGCCTGATGCCCATGGAGGCCAGTCAAGGGCCCTGGGGCCCCTGGAACTGGTCTTACTGACAGTTATAAGCACCACCATGTGAGTCCTGGGAACTGAACCCTGTTCCTCTGCAAGACAACAATTACTCTTAACTGCTTAAGTGTCTCTCCAGCCCCGCAAAGACAATTTCTGAAGAAAACTCCCTGCTTTTTCTTAATTAACTTTCAAAGGGTGGGACTTAAAGAGAAAGGTAGCTTTTCCTTTTGTCACCTGTCTGTCCTGAAGAAGCCTCTTCATGCCACTAGCCCCTGCCACATGGTGTTTTATAGAGCAGAGCCAACCACCTTTGTGCTAAATTCTCTGAAACAGCCTCCTGATGGAAGGATAGACATCTCCCCAAAGCGCTCATGACATACTATGGAGGCTGAAATCCATGCCACTCGAGTGAATGACCAAGCCCACCAGGGTGTTTCCTGTTACTTGACCCTAAACTGTTGTATTAGGATCTGTGAGGGGCAGACAAGATGGTCTGTGTTCAATGTGTCCAAGTGATTTCTATGCTCAGGGCTTATGAGTACTTCTGTGACATCACTAGGGTTCAAAAGGTATCTCCAAAGGAGTTCAGGGTTCCTGCATCCTGGAACAAAGAAGGAACTGGATGTAGAGATAGCAAACAGAGTTTATTCAGAAACGGGGAACTAGGACATCTCAATGACCCTAAAGTACAAAATGCTTGGGATTCTACATCACATTTCTTCGACCGATTCATCCATTTCCAATATGTGCTTTCTGAGCATGCTCCATCTGTGACCACATGTCTTTTAAGCATCTGTCTCCACCCAGGGGTGTGTGTCCCAATATTGCAATGAGCTAGAAGCTAGCTACTCCCGTGCCTCTGTACCCATACCTGTGTCTCCAGCTAGTCTTAGACCTCAAGGCTGGAGAGATGAGTACTGTTGTGGCTAATTTATTTGTTTGATTTTAATTTTTTAATTCTATTATTTTATGTGTATGAGTGCTTTGCCTGCATGTATGACTGTTCAACACAGGCCTATTTAGTGCCAACAGAAGCCAGAGGAAGCCTCTGGATCCCCTTGGTCTAGAGTTACACACACTTGTGAACCACCACATGGGTGCTAAGGATTTAACGTGGGTTTTCTGCAAAAGCAACAAGTGATCTCAGCTGTCAAGCAATCTCCCTAACCCCTAATTTGACTTTTGTTAATCTAATTTTGTTATGATATGCATAAGGCCCCCTGAAACTCACTCTCCTCTGATTCAGTTATTCTCTTGCTTCTACTGCACTGGGCTGTGAACTTGGGTATCAAGAGACACAAAAAATGATGTTCACAGAACTTTTAGGAATAGGTGACAGAACAAAGGGGCAAGACCCATTTGAAAATGAAACAGATATCTATCAGTATGTGCTTGTATTATTGAACACTAGTTACAGTATGGCCAATTTTTAAATTAAAATATATAAATCATAGGGCTATAAATGCAATTTTTACATAATCCAGGAGTTGGTTTAATAAATGATACTGAACATAATAGTTAAGCAATGAAATAAAACACAGACAATAAAACATCTAAGAGATATTTTTTTTTCAGGAACTCGTGATTCTCCTGCCTCTGCATCCTTCAGCAAATCCTATTGACATGTGCCACCACAACCGGCCTAAGAGATATTTTTATTTTTTATTTTTATTTTTTTGAGTTTTGGAACACTTATCCTATTGTAAGATGACTTCAATGGAATCAATGCAAATTTCAGCAAGTTTTCAAAACAAAAGCTTCATGCTTTAAAACAATCTTTAGTATATAATGAAGAGAATGAGTGGATTTCATCATAAAGTGTCAGAATCTTCTAATCCCTCTTGTTATAAAAGATCTGGTCCTATACATAGAAGGATTGGAGTATAGACATAGAGTTTAGCTTATGTCTGTAATCTGAGACATACTTAGAGACACAGCAAGCCTTTGTGAAAGGGGTGGTCCTTGGCTTTGTCCAGAGTACTTGATGAAGGTCAGATACACTGGCTTCTTGGATGGCTTTTCAAAGGCTTCCACCAGAGATTCCAGCCAACAGCTATAGAAGGGCTGCTTTTGTTGAACAAAGTGGTGACAGAAGAATGCTCGCACTATAGAATAAATGTAGACATTGGCATCAAAATAGGGGAATTGAATTGGCAACAGAATTGGCTCTCCAGCAGCTGTGTTGTAATGGTGTCTTGGAAGGGTTTAGAGTGAAGGGTGTACAGGTCGGATGCTATATGATGACTTTAAGCCAGGTAGACATACGTGTGAGGTTCAGAAAGTCTGAAGCAGCCTGTGTTCCTTTGTGTTGAGTGTTTATGTCCGTACTGTTTGTTTGCTTGCTGTCCTCCACTCTATAGCAGAATAGGGAAAAAAGGCCTGAATGTGGGCAAATCCACTCTAGGCATAAATGCAGACAGAATTTTGTGGTTGGTCCACCTTCTCCTTTCTTTCTACTGCCTTCCCCACTTTGTAGTCCTAAGAGATATTTTTAAAGGGGGAAGAAAGTAATCCTTAGAGTTTATCTTGTTTATTGATTTTATCTCTTCCATTCTGTTCATTTTATTTTGAACCCGAGTATTTAATTTCACCAATTCAGAGAGCTGGATCATTAGACCATATCTTTGGTTCAAATATTGATGGATTCCATGGAATCTGTGGTTATAAATAATACAATACAGCTCAGAGGCTTCATAGAAACATAACAGAGTGAAAAAATAAGCTGTAAATACGAAATGTATTTAACTTTGTTAAAAAAAAAAATATGTATTGAGCCAAGACCTCCCTGGTGCCAAAGCTGCTCTGAAGTGGTAAACTGAATTCCAAAACCCAAGTTCTAGAAAGTTAAGAAAGTTAACCCTGGTCTTGAGGGATCAATTTTTTAACATAATTCTTTTATTGATTCTTTGGGAACTTCACTTCATGCACCCCAATCCTACTGATTTCCCAGTTCCCCCATAATATCCCCCCCAGAAGGAAATTTTAAAAATTATTAATTTTAAAAGATCCACTTCGCTCCTGTCTTCCGCATCTCTCTAGCACCTCTTCGTTCATCTTAGTGGCACTGGGAGCTGTGGTGAACACACAGTATACGCTTTGTCCACTCAGCTTTACTTGCAAACGTTCATTGTATTGTATGTTGTTGGTCTGGTTCAAGCCCTCTGGCTTCTGGCACATCATCAATACTGGACCCTCACCAAAACTCCTCCTGGAGATCCTGATGTTACATGGAGTCATGGAGATTCTGTTGCTATTGTTCTGCAGGAACAGTCCCTCCGCACACTCTGACAGGTCATATATGGAGTAGATGTTGGGGTGGATCAACTCAAAGACCTGGATATAGGTTTGGGTAGTAGCTGATTTGGTCAGTCTGGACCACTGGGCCTGTCCCCCTCAGGCAAGAGGCAAAGCCAGCTCTTTTACAACAGTGGTAAGGAATGGGTCCATCTCCCAAGTGTGGGGCCAGCTCTCCCATGGGGGGAAGTGTTGTGAGATAATCTTTTTACACACTGTGAAGATATGTCTGTGCCAAGTGTAATAAAGAGATGAGTGACCAACAGCTAGGCAGGCAAGGAAAGATGGGACTTCCAGGCAGAGATAGGAATTCTGGGAAGGATTTGGAGAAATGGAGACTTGCCAGCGAGACTCAGAGGAAAACAGATATACTGTATGGAAAGGAAGAAAACCATGTCTTAGAATGATATAATTTATTAGCATAGATAATATAATTAATAAATATTAATATAAACAGGTTAATTTAAGTTTTAGGAGCTAGTTGGTTAAGAGCCTAAGCTAAAGTCAAGCTTTCATAATTAATAAAATGTCTCCATGTCATTATTCGGTAGTTGGTGATCCAAAGAAAATCCAACTCTGCTTGGCATCAAACTTTGGACATGCCTATCCAAGCATAGTGACTAGACACCAGGAAAGTACTAGACACCAGTGTTCCTAGCAACTGCAGTGCCTCAGGCAGTTGAAGTGGTTCCTTTATGATGACTCGATGTGCAGAGAACACATGAACAGCCGGCAAACTGTTCAGCAAGGGACATGCCCACTGCAGCACAGGCTCAGCAACTTCCCAGAGTGGGCCTGGTAGTTACAGTCAACAAAAGGCTCAGCTCTCGCAGAAGGGCAAAAGAAACATTTTCCCAGGAGCCGCAGTGCACAGATGCACACAATTTCACTGGTAAGCTTGAAAATGTTCACTATGGGACCTCCTCTTCCTGTATGTGGGTCATGACAGGTTACCCGACTCTTTACAGCTTGGCTTACAGGGTCAGAGAGCCAAAAAAAGGCCAGGACCAGACTGAAAAGAACTCTGAATAGTATGCTTGAAAATGTGCTTAGGTTCATAAGAAAGAAAAGAAAATGGTATGGACAGTTATAGAAAAAATAGTCTAAAATAATAAAGTTAAATTCTTAGAGAGTATAATCATATAATAAGAACAAGTAACGTAAGTATGGGAAATATCATAGAACAAGGCATTTGTATCCTAACTTTAAATTTTTTAAATACTCATAAGCAGAATACAATTTCTGAAGACAGATATGGATTATGGGGGAAAACTGCTAAATTAAACCAACCTATATATGTTAAGGATGTCTTAACATCAGAATGGAAATTAGGAAATAAGTCATTTGAGGGAGAGGTTGTACCTTTGTTTCCACAGGAAACATAAAGTTATGGATTCCTTCAAAATTAATAAAGGTCAGCATTGACCAGGGGAGACCTTCTGAAAATCTTGGCTGCAGACATGTAGGAAAAAAACAAGAAAAACTACTAGACAGGTGACATGTATGCTGACCCCTCTTCACGGGACCAGCTCAGAGACTGGATGAGACAGAATAAATCTTGTTGGCTACAGAGTCCTCATGACTGATCATTACATGCTATCCTTTCATATGGCATGGATAAAGATTTACATTACATTCAGTTATGAAGCCTATAGTTTGTGATCCTAGAGAAGCTAAATAAGAACACCTTATTTATCCTCCAGGATATTGGAAGTTGACAAGATTGTCGGGCAAAAGTTGGGAGCAGGGGGGTGGGGGTAGACTGGGGGGAAGGGGAGATGGGGAGATAAAAGGGAGAAGGGGAGGATTGGGGAGAGCTTGGGGGAATGGGATAATGGAGATGTAGGAAGGGTGGATATGGGAGCAGGGAAGAAGTTATCCTAACCGAGGGAGCCATTTAAGGGTTGGCTAGAGTCTTGGCTCTAGAGGGGTTTCCAGGTGTCCAAGGGGATTTCTCCAACTAGTTCCTTGGGCAGCAGAGGAGAGGGTGCCTGAACTGGCCTTGTCCTTTAGCCACACTGATGAATATCTTGCATATCACCATAGAACCTTCATCCGGCGATGATGGAGAGAGAGACAGAGACCCACATTGAAGCACTGAACTGAGCTCCCAAGGCCCAAATGAGGAGCAGAAGGAGGGAGAACATGAGCAAGGAAGTCAGGACCATGAGGGGTGCATCCACCCACTGAGACAATGGGACTGATATAATGAGAACTCACCAAGGCCAGCTGGACTGGGACTGATGAAGCATGTGATCAAATCGGACTCTCTGAATGTGGATGACAATGAGGGCTGACTGAGAAGTCAAGGACAATGGCACTGAGTTTTGATTGTACTGCATGGACTGACCTTGAGAGAGCCTAGTCTGTTTGGATGCTCACCTTCCTAGATTTGGAGGGAGGGGGGAGGACCTTGGACTTCCCACAGGGCAGGAACCCTGACTGCTCTTAGGACGGGAGAGGGAAAGGGAGAGGGAGTCGGGGGAGTGGGAGGGTATTGGGAGGAGGGGAGGAAGTGGAAATTTTAAAAATAAATAAATAAATAAACAAACAAACGTTGAAAAATATCTTTTGCCTACTCAAAGATAGAGCAGAGAATCATCTTCAGCTGATTTCCTGTGTTAATATGGATTTGTATGTTATCTTTAAAAGTTTGTGTTATTTCCAGAAAAAGAAGGCCAGACACCAAAACTAAGAATTTTAGGTGATCCAGTCTCCCAGAATGCCTGTTACAGTTTCCTCAAAAATATACATCCAGAACAACGTCAAAGTGGCTCCCTGAGATGGTCCAGCCTCACAGACTACTTACTCCAGCCAGGACTTCAGGACTTCTACACTTTCCCATCACACAGAGACTGGACAGCAAATGATACAGATAACTCTCCTAGGATTGACCATTATCCCATTTTTCTCATGGTTCCCCAAAGATGCCATTGCCCCCAGATAACAGGAAGTAATTTTAAGAAGATGACATCCACATTCCTAAGAGGTAGGGTGGGTGATTTTGGTCATTTGGTAAATTATGGATGTATGTCATTGTTTAGGGAGTTTAGATTCAGGTTACTTTGGTCACGGTCAGGGAGAAAACTAAATAAAAGAGTTTAAATTAAGGGATTTCTTTCTTTTTCTTTTCTCTATCTTTTCTCTCCTATCCAGTGGGAAAAATAGGGGATAAAGGAATGATAGGATAAAAGGGTAGATTATTGAATCTACTTTTAAACTAAAAGGCGACCTCTAGTCTCAAATATTTTACATTGGGCATGAGTACACCTCTTAGCATTCCCTTCTGTGGTCACACCAATACCAGTGCTCACACAGCCAGGATGGCATTTTTAGCTGTATTTTATTTCCAGGGCAACTGACTGGAACTCTGTAAGAGCAGAAGCCAAGTCTTCAATACACTGGCAGCTTCTGCCAGATCTACTGCCTATGGTCCATGTTTGCATGCATGTGGGAGCATTGTGTGGGTGTGTGTAGATGTGCCCACTTTTTCATGTAGAACTGCGTGTGTGCACTTTTGTGTGGGGATACCAGAGGTCAACAGCAAGTGACGTTTCTCAGACACGTCTGATTTTGTTTTTGAGACATGGTCTCTCACTGGCCTGGAACACCAATTCAGCTAGGCTTGCTCACCAGCCAGACCGAGGAATCTGCCTACAAGCAACATTGGTACATGTTATGGTTGCTTTATCTACCATTCACCCTGTGGGTTCAAAGTAAGATGCTCCATTTAGACAGGTACAGGACTGGAAGATCTACCCATCTCTTACCTTCTTTCCCCTCTCTTAAGACAATCTTGCCTCTGTTTCACAACCTCATAACGTAACTCTCAGATTCTGCTTCTTCACCTAGCAGCTGGGGTCTACTGACTTCTGCTTCCAGCAAAACACTGAAATCCTGTGTGGTAAGGATAGTTGTGGCCTCAACCAGAGTCTCTGTGGATAGTCTTCTAAGTTGATTTCTTTCTAACTTGTTGTGACCTAAGTCACTGTAGACGGTTCCCTCTTGGACTTCTCCCATATGATAGATGTAACATCAAGTACATAAAATTCTCTAAACACTCACTAAAGCATGAAACATGAAATTTAATAGAAGTCTTCTTAATCCAAGAGCAATACACACTGAGGACAAAAAGCATATAAACTGCCCACACATTATTGTCTTTGGTTCATATTGACTCAGATTCCCTGACAGAAGCTGCCAGAGGCAGCTAGGCATTAGCCCATGGTGGCTTTGGTACTTGAGGACAAACAGCCTGGGTACTGAGCCAGATTTAGAGCCCTTACCACACAAGCAGCCTGAGAAGCTAATACCTCTGAAGCTCACCTGCTCGAGTCAGACTTCTGCTGCAGCTGAAGTTTTGATAACTCTCTAAAACTGCCTGCTGGGAAAAAAGAAAAACAAAATGCTTGAAGAGGCACGTCATCGCCCTAGCAGAGTACTAGAGACTGGGGGATTTATAAAGGGGAGAAGTTCATGGGGGATCATAGTTTGGAAGCTCAAGAGCGTAGTGCCGTTATCTGCTTAGCCTCTGATGAAAGGTATGCTTTGTATACAGAGGAAGAGCAGACATGGAAACAGCGGTGAAAGAAAACAGACAAACAGGGCAGGGCACCTTCTAACAGCCCACCTTGGTGATAACTAAACCCTCCTGTAGGAACTGTGTTAATCCCCTGCTAAGTGTGGAGCCCCACAAGCCAGTGACCTCCAAAAGGCCTCACTACCTCTCAATACCATCCCTTGAAGGAATTGAGTCTCAACATGTGTGACCGTGGGAGCAAGTCATGTTCAAACCACAGAAAGGCTAAGAGTGAGACAGGGCAAGTTCTGTCTTAATGGAGTTTTCAGAGCAGTTGTATGGCTGGCGGTGAGAGGCTGTTCTCCAACAATATGCTTGCTTCCCGAGGACAATCTGGTGAAACAGCGTGTGCTGCTTAAACCTCCAACTGAGGTTTCTTTCTGCCCAATGATATCCTGTGAATGTCTGTTATATATCAAGCAGTGTGTTGGGCAATAGAGGCTCATGGAGAAAAAAAGCACATCCACTCTCCTTGAAGAAAATCATCTAAATAAACAAATCTTTTCAACAGTGAGGGTCAGAAGGCCTTCTCCCCTTATCTGTTGGACCCCCTCTACCTTCTTCTGCTGAATTCACCACCCACCATAGAGAGGAATCCCAAATTTCACTTCAACCCTCCCTTATACTCCTCTTCACACCTACATTTCTGGGTTCCTTCAGTGACACAGTGAATGAAGATTTGATTACTCTTCTACTCAGTATGTTGAGTGCTATCACATGTATTACTGAAGGTCTCCAAGAACCACTTCCCTCTGTCTCTTAGCTATGCTAGGCTGTTGGATAAAACATTGGCAGGGTCTTTTGGCTCATCCTGTGTTATCCACACTTCTGTGCCTTTCATAAGTATTCCCATTGCTTTGGGATTTGGGTCGTTAAAAAGACAATCAAAGTGAATCAAAACAAGTGTGCAGTAATGTGCAGGCCAGGGGTTCCTGGCATCACTTCCTAGAATTCTGCAGCGTTAGAGTGTATTGCCCAAATGTTTTGTTTACACTCAACTTGTCTGAAGGTATTACTAAGAATAGGAATGAATATATAGCTTGTTTGCTTGCAGGATTAAACCCCATAACCAAATTTGGGCTGGTTAATGTAGGATGTCCCTCATGAATAGAGAATATGGAATTGAAAAATGACTAGTATGGAGGACAGAATGACTCAGAAAACTAAAAATAACCAAATCATGGGAAAGGACTCGAAGCCTGCCTCACAATGAACTGCATCTGCTTCCCTTACAAAACCAGCAAATTGCCTTTATTTAGATCTATGCAAAATAGCATTTCACAGCATTTGATCTGCATATTTAATTTTATTTGGGGTTGGTATGGGCTTATCTTTTGCTGGAGTAATTTCTTGGTTCAAAAGTACAATCTAGCTCAAAAACAAGCTAAATCTGGTTAATTTTTTTATTTCTGTCTGTTTATAGGTTAGTAACTTGGGTTGCATAAAATGTTTGACTTATTTAGATTTATTTTATGCAAAAGAGTGTTTTGCCTGCATGCGTGTATATGCACAGTGTGTGTGCCTAGTGCCCATCAATCCAAGCAGAGGGTATTGGGTACCCTGGAACTGGAGTAACGGACTGTTGAGAGCTGTTGTGTAGGTACAGGGAATGGAACCCAGGTCCTTTGGGAAAGCAAGTGCTCTTAAGCACTGGCCAATCTCTCCAGCCCCTTTTTGAAATTATTTTAGCAAGAGATTAGAAAATCAACTTTGGGCAAACCAAATACTCCTCAGAGACCTAGAAGATAATAGCCATCAAAGCCCTGAGAATGGAAATGAAGTCTTGGTTACTGGGGGTTCAGTATTGCTCTGGTACTTTCATTGTAGAGAGAAGTTTCTGTCCTGTCCAGTCCCACAACCATTCAGTCCCAAAGAAACACATGGCGGCTTATATTAATTACAAACCATTTGGCCCATTAGCTCAGGCTTATTATTAACTAGCTCTTACAACTTAACCCATAATTCTCGTCCATGTTCAGTCACGTGACTTAGTACATTTTCTCAATGAGGCATTCTCATCTTGCTTCCTCTGCATCCAACTGGTGACTATGTATTTGTCTTTTCTCTTCCCAGAATTCTCTTAGTCTGGTTGCCCTGCCTATACTTTCTGCCTGACTACTGGCCAATCAGCATCTTATTAAACCAAAACAAGTGACAAATCTTTACAGTGTACAAGAGCATTATTCCACAGCATGTCTCCTCTAGGATCCTGTGAATAATCAGGTTTTGTATGAGTGGCCTTGGTAGCTGGTTATAAACTAGATACAGAATGGTTATAGTCTGAATGGAGAATGTCCCCTATTGGCTCTGGTGTTTGAGCACTTGGTTTCCAGCTTGTGGTGCTGTTTAGGGGATAGAGTCCTTTTGGAGAAAGTTGGTCACTGGGGACAGATCTTGAGGTTTTCATATTTCTTCCCAACTTCCTGTCTCCTCTTTGCACCTACTACACCAAGATAGCAGCAGTTATAGAATCTTGGCTGTAAACTCCTGCTACCAGGGAAGGCTCCTAATGCCATGACCTTGACACTACCCTGGACTGTATCCCCCTCAAACTGTAAGCCCCCCAAAATATCTTTTCTCCCTTAGTGACTTCTTGTGGGCATTTAGTCACAACTACAAAAATTATCTAATATAAGAACTAAAAATAGGGCTGGCAAAGTGGCCTAGCAGATAAAGGCACTTACTTCATAAGCCTGGTGAGCTGAATTCATCCCCAGATTCCAGATCAAGGTAGAAGGAGAGACCTGACTGTACAAAGTTGTTCTACTATCTCCACACACACAGACACATTCATACATGCAAACTTTTCAATAATAAACATTTTTATGGACGAGCCAAAATCAGACTCAGCAGACACAGTATTCATTTCTCAAATCATGGTACTTATCCGTGAAACACAGACAATGAGGGAGCTCAGAGGAGGTCACGGGGCCTGAGGCCTGACCGTGTCAATCACCACCACAAACTGCTCTCTTCATGCTGACTCTTCACAATTAGAGGTCCTAATCTGATCAGAAGAAAAACCTGATCATTAACTCCTTCAGGAGCCCTTGTGAAATTCCAGATCTCACATATGGTCAAGCGGAGGATTTCTTTTCTTTTTCTCTCTTACACACAAGTAGTATGCCTATCATCTTTACCACCCACCAACTCCATATCTTTGTTCTACCTGTAAGTCCCTGTATCTTTTAGTTTCAAAGAAAAGGCTCCACCTCCTTTATTCCCACTCCTATCCACTCATCTCCCATTATTTCCTCTTATTTTGGCATTTTGATTGTAAGACTAGTCTTTAATGATTGAGTCATATCTTCAACCCACTACCAAGGGGTGGAATGGATTTTCAATTTATCTCAGCACATATTCATCATTCTTAATTTATGGGCCTTTTCATTTTGGTACATCCTTCCTGTCTACTTGAACCACATCTTTAAAAATGGTTCACCCTAGACCTATTCAAACCACATCTATGCTGCTCAAGCTTCTAGTTGCACGTATTTACGTCTCCCCCACCACAATGTCACTCTCTATCCATATGCCTCAGATGCTAACGTGAATGGACCACTCCATGTCTTTAGATACTGTGGATAATCTATAGCATTCGCTTTCCTCCTTCTTTACTCTGGATGTTGGGGCCATTCATTATAAATGCACTGTGGTCATTATCTTTAACTCTCTCAGACATTTTTCTCCTCTATACAAAGCTCACTAAAACTCAAATGTAGTATAGAATCAACCACTTATATCCTTCTCCAAAACACTACACAAAAATTACATGGCCCAGTGGCTTCTTTTTATTTAAATATATTTTCAAAATGTTCTTATAAATCCTTTGAGAATTTCATGCCCTGTAATTTGATCATATTCACCTCTCTTCCAACTCCTCCCAGACCCTCCCATTTCCTTACCAACCCAACATTTTGTCTTCAAGTTTTAAAAAACCCTCCAAATTCAATTTGCTGCCCATATACTATTGGGCATTCCCTGGAATGTAGACAGGAAAATACAATAGACCATGAGGTCCTACCCCTAGCTGAAGAGCTATTGGTAACTCATAGCTGATGAGAGGAGGAGAGTTATTTTCTTTAAATATATTTTTTAAAATCAATTTGGTATTCTGTACTGTGAGCAACTCATTTTGTAGTTCTTTAATAGGCTCACTTTCTTATGACCAAAAGGCTGATTTCATGCCTATCCAGTCTCCTCAAGCTTCCCTGGTTCCATCCTCGATGGGTAACTTGGTCTCCTGTGATAATTGAGCAAGCGGCATAGTCACTTGGGAACTCTTCTGGTTTCACCAACCCCTCTGCATACAAACAAGATTCTAAAGGGAATATGTCAGCATGGCAGTGAAGTAGAAGTGATCTGCATCCACTCTTAAAGGAAACCTCGATTTGGATAAGCATCCATGCATGGAAAGACCTTCACAAGACCTAAAACTCAGCCAGTCCAGACTATAGCTATTTATATTATTTTATATAGCTATTTATAGCTATTGTGCAGAGCTGAGAAACAAGCAAAGGATAGACAGAAAAGAATAAGTGGCTTAATATCATCTAAACCACCCCACTCCCTCTCCTGAGCCTTAGCAAAGAGGCTTTGAAAGGGTCATCCTTCAGTTGGTAGAAGGAGAGTGAAATGGACACCTGACTTCACAGTAGAACCTAGCACGAGGCCCAGCCCATAGAGTCCCATAGCCAAGCCAACAGCAGTAGATCCAAGCTCCTTACTGACTCAAGCTCCAATCTAGCCCAGTCAATGACTATGACAGCAAGTTTATTTGTGGATCGAGCCAGTGGGCCACTCCCATTCTCTAGATGACCTGGTTGTATTAATGCTAAGTGTGTCGCCTTGAAATGAATTGGAACTAATGAAAGGCTGTTAGAGAGATAGGGAAGTCATTGTGGATTCTCCTTTGCCCATCACATTGTCACCATTTCCTGTATTGTAAAATATCTGCCAGTTCTTCCACTAAGATGTGCTTCAGATCTACACATTTTACTCCATTTTAATCGCCATGCGTCTATCCTAACTCACCTCTAACTCTTTATTCCTCACATGTGTGTATGTGATGTGCATACATGTTTGCGTGTGTGCGGTTGTTTGTGCTGCCATTGGGAGTCTTCCTTCATCCCTCTCCACCTTATTAACTGAGGCAGGGTCTCTTGATTGAGCCCCGAGCTTGTCCTAGTCTAGCCTCACAGCTTACTCTGAGGAGTCCCTCTGCTTTTCCAGGGCTGGAGTAGCAGTGGTGAGGGGCACCACACCCACCTGGCCTTCACAGGTTCTGGGAAAGCAAACTCTAGTCTTTACACTTGCTTAGCAGGCATATTTTCTTCTGTGCTCTCTCCCCATCCCCACCACTCTTTCTTTTCTGTTTCCAGAGTCTCTTACAAGGGACAAAAACAAACTCTAGGAACTCTGCAGTCACAAGGCACTGTGTTTCCCAGAACCCTGAATTCTACTTTATGCTTTACTGCTGTTGGCTTACAGATTTTATTAATTTTTGATCAACATGCCCCACATTTTCGTTTTGAACGGAGTTTTGCAAGTTATGTAACCTGCTGTGTCTCCACTTGTCTTTTCTCCTCTTCTCACTCACTGAACACTAATGTGTTTACTGCGGGGTAATATTTTTATTTTTAGGATGATATTTTAATCACTTCATTCTCTCATTTAAACCTTATGGATGGCTTTCCATGGCATTTAGTATGAAGTCCCTCTTTGTATAAACATGAATTGCAGAGACATTTCCAATTAGGTCAAAGACCCCATGTCCTAACCTCATCCTCCTTGTACTTGGTGCATAGAACAGCTTTCAGCTAATTGTGCATAGAGGTTACCTTAATCTCCTTGTAACATTTCCTCCCACCTGACATCCCTCAACACTTCTGTCAGGACATGTAAGTTTCTATGACAACACAGATCTCAGTGGCTTAATGAAAACCACAACGGTTTGTTTGCAGTAGTGCCAAGCAAAGGCACTAGTGTTAGATTTCTACAACCAGGCATTATAGTGGAATTTGAATTTGTGGTCCAAACACATTCCAGGGCCTCCATTCCTTCATTGGATCGCGTGGATCTGTCTAGCAAGGAGATGGGAGAGGACCACCAGCCGTGTCAAAAGGTAAGTATGGCGTTAGGGCTTAAGAGGGAGAGCTATTTTTATTTATACTCTGTTGCTACATGTAACTATACAGGGATGATAAATGTTTCAATATACTTCAGACATTCTTAAGCCACAATCTTTATCTCATGATATTTATCTCCCTATCCATCAATCCTATGTGTGAGGGATATAATTGAATGTCTAGATCAACCTAGAAGACACAGCCCTGAATTGCTCATGAGACTATTTCTAGAGAGGTTTAACTGAGGCGAACCCTGGATGTGAGCAACATCACCCCATGGATTGAAAACATGAGCTGAATCAAAATGAGAGAATAGGGCACCAGCATGATCTGCTTCCTCACTGCAATGCCATGTGACCAGCCACTGTACACTCCAGCTGCCACACCATTCCCACCATAATAGACTGCACCCTTATTAAAGCATGGGCCCAACTGAACTCTCCCTTCCTTGTGTTGCTTTGGTCAGGTATCTGGTCATAGAAATGTGAACAGTGACTCACAATGACAAAGACACAACCACCCTGTCCACCTTTATTACCATGAGCATGCTTTCTGCTCAGGAAGATTCCTGGCACTTTTATTTTTTTTTCAAAGTTTATTAAATTATAAAAGTTTCCATTTCCGCCCCTCCTCCCAACACCCTCCCACTCCCCCCACTCCCCCTCCTCCTCCCTCTCCATCCCTAAGAGCAGTCAGGGTTTCCTGCCCTGTGGGAAGTTAAAGTTCCTCCCCCCTCCCTCCAGGTCCAGGAAGGTGAGTATCCAAACAGACTGGATCCCAAAAATCTAGTATACGCAGAGGAAACAAGTCCCAGTGTCATTGTCAATGGCTTTTCAGAAAGACTCCGGGCCAGCCACATCCAGAGAATCAGAACTTTGTGTGTGTGTGTGTGTGTGTGTGTGTGTGTGTGTGTGTGTGTGTGTGTGGAGTGGAGTGGAGGTAGAAATGTGTAAAAGTATAAGCATTCATGTTGGGCAGCTCACAACTGCCTGTAACTCCAGCTCCAAGGAATCTAAGCCTCTGTATACAAAGCAGGTGTGCTATACTTAGAAAATGTTGTTAGCACAGAAGAAGATCATGGATTGATGGAGACTGCTTGATATAATCAATGTTCTGCTTGATAAGAAACAGAAGATGTTGGACTCTGAATAAGCAGTCAAAGTACTCAAGACAAAAAGAAAAGGTAGCACACTCAAAAGCATTATAAAAGGTCACACTTGTGTTACCATGAAAAGACATCTGGAACTTCCTGTGAATGCTCTTTTCTGAAAGAATAATATCCAGGTGTATCTTCAAAATTCAGATATGTGAAGATTTTTATATTAATAATAATTTTTATTTAAAAAATAAAAAGAAGCAAATCTGCAATCAATCTAACATAGTTGTTTTTATTATGACAGAGCATGCCCACAACAAATTAGCAAAGACAGAGATTTAAAGCCAATCAGCAGTGTAGATTTTATGCCTATCACCTGCATTGCACATTTAGTTAACTAGTTGATTTATTACCATTTACGTAACAGTTAGGTCTTATAGGAAGAACAACCAAAAGGTTATCAAAAGTGACCATATGATCAACCACAAAAGAGACAGCATTTTTGTAAAACAACTTTCCCTTTATAATATATTTTTATTTCTAATTTATACATCATAGTTGAGTAGATTTCTAATCACGGTGTGACATTTCTGTGTGTGCATATATCAATTAATGGCCAGATCACGTAAGTCCACATATCCACAACCTCGGACTTTCCTCATCTCTCTGTGCTGGTAATCATCAAGGTCCCTCTTATTAGCTATAGTGAATGAAAATAGGCTAGGAAGATTCTCGGTGGATAAGAAAGCTTGTTGTACAAGCACAGGGTCCTGAGTACCAGTCCCTGGAGCCCATGTAAGAAGTCAAATATACTCACACAAGCCTACACCACCAGCAAGGTTAGAGGGAGGAGACAGTAGGATTACTGGAGATTCTAACCACCATCTGCTCCATGTTCTTGAAGACTCTGCCTCAAGAGTTGACAGTGATGGTATTGAACACCTGATGCCCTCCTATAACCTTAACCACATACGACATACAATATACATGCATACATCAAAATACTCACACTTAATTAATTAAATCAGCTCTACAAGCAACACCTTCATGTCTCCTAAAATCATTTCTATTCACAAGTATAGTTAACTACTTGTATTTATTGACAGGATAGAGTAGTGCATTAACGAAAAATTATGGGAGCAGAATGATTCAGTTTAATTCCTAGCTGTACCGTAACTAGCAATGCAAATGTCAATCAATCATTGACCTTTAATGCGTCTGTTTAATCACTTATAAAGTGAGAATTTAATATGAGCAACCTTAAGGATGCCATGCGGATCAAATGAATGGATGCCTATCAGGTGTTTGTGACAGTGTCTGACACACATGCGGGACAATGGAGCCATTATCTGGGCTCCCAGCTTTAGGAGAAGGCATGGGATGCCTTCTCTCTTCATAGTCAAAGCAGGTAAGGAAATGCAAAGATAAGGCAGCCTAAATGTCATTTTTATAATCAGTGCTCTGCATGAGAAGATTGAGCCTGTCATAAAACTATTAACATCAAGAGGCTATGGTTTTAATTGAATAAAATTTTATAAAAGTTACCTACCAATGGTAACATTTTCAAATGTCAGAGTGTAAATTCTATGCACACATATGAAGACATTGGAATAGAAAGGGGAAGCAGTAAAAAACTAGACTCTTTCTCGTAAGCAATTCAGACCCCATTATCTTAAAACTGGCCATTTTACTTGGTGTTGCATAAATCAAACATTGGTCTGACAACATTGTCTGTGAACTTCCTGAGTAAGTCAAGGTCACTACATAGGAAAGATGTCAGTACCATCTCTGTTATGTAAAGGTTAGTACTTGACCACAGTGTACAGACTGTATTTGTTCTGTTGTGTAATAAACTAGAAAAACAATGAAGAGACTTAGAAATCGCCTGGATATTTGGCACTATTAGCAAATAGGGTTATTCGTAAGCTGTAATGAAATCGATTGCTTTTTTAAAAAAGCATTTTTAACTTTGAGAGATTCAAAGTGAAATGTTTCAAGAAAGAAAAGCAATATAACACTTAGGAATAGACATAAACAGGGCCAGAGGGTGCTTAGAAGCAGGTCGAACAGAGAGTTCCCAGTTCTGGTGTACCGACAGCTCCGGAAGCTGAGAAATGATGGCTTGGGTTTGTTATGCTGTTCTCCCTTTGTGTGTGATTTGGATCTCCATGACAACAGCTTTGATAAGATGCTTGAATTGTCATCAGCAACAATTCACCCTAATTTCATGAAACCATAGAGAACTTGAGATGATGTTTGAGGACGTATTTGCCCTCTCATAGAAGGTACTGTAATAGTGAGTTCACTCTTGTGAAATAAAAACACAATGTACAGTCTGACACCTCTGAAAACCAAGTCTGTGTCCATAAGTGGGAAGGGAGGGCCAGTTTTCTTCAGGGACACACCCCCAATCCTAAGTGGTCAGCCACAAATGCATATGCATGAAGCAACACGAACTGAACTCAGTAGTTTGTGTTATATGTATGTGTGGCTAATATGCACATATATACACACACGTATATATATCAACATTGATTACCAAAGAAAAGATCATAACTTTGAGAGTAACTGGGGGAATGTGGTTGGAGTTAAATTGGGAGAGGAGGTGTAAATGATGCCAATGCAATGACTGTGTATGAAATTCTCACATAATTTTTAACAAAATAAAGATCATATTCAAAAGTTAGATTTATACATCATTTTTGTTTGTTTGCCTCTTCAAATACTGCAATAATATCTTTAGACCCTCAATCAGCAATTCGGAAATTCTTCGTTAAGATGGGAGAGGAAAGAGGAAAGAAAGTCAAACTTTCACTGACATTGTTCTTCTTCCAGGCCGGACTCGTGACCACAAAGATTTGTGTGTGCTGCTCAATTGTCCAGTGTAGGCGCTAGCTTTTAATAATCTTCTTTGATTAATCTCTCATACAGATTACTACAAAGTATTTCTCTGAGTGAGTGGAAATTCAGCTCAACTGGTAAAGTTGGCATACTGAGTGGGAGCTGTTTACACCAGAACAGTATGAGCTCCTAACCTGATCATCACTTCAGTAAGCAGCTCATCTCCTCAGGAGAAACTCGTTTTTATCAGGAGAAGTCCAATACTATTTTGACAGTTCATTTTAAAGACTATATGATTGGCTTCTCGGATCCAGTTGGAGTCTCACATCAAAGAAGCCCTCAATCTTACACCCTCTAAAAACCTTGATATCATACAATAACTATACTTGCCGAAGCTTATCATAATACACTGAAGATGAGACCATTTTCACACATAATCCAAACATTAAGAGAAAATATAAAGGGGTTTAATGAGTTGAAAATAATGCTTCTACTATATGTATTTTCAAATAAGAAACTAGGACTCAAATAAAATCCTGATTTTGTCTTGATCTATATGAGGTGGACAAAATTTCAACACCAATGATAACAGAATGATCATAGTACTCTCCCAAGCTATTTTATGATATGCTAAATAGATCAGACAAAACACATAGACTCTTTTTCAACAGACTTGTTTTTCTACTACTTTTGTTTTCAGGATAATCAGATGAAAACAATATTTTTAAAATACAACAAAACTAGTGTTTATCTAAGATAACATCTTCATAGAGGAGGACCTTTCAGATAATGATAGTGAAATTCTAACTTGCCCCAAACCCATTATGGTAATCTATAAGTACAAGGCATGACATGGATATTGAACATTTTCATAAAGAATCATTTAACCTGTGTAACTAGCAAACACTCCCAGAACATGTTTGTCAATGAAACTCAGTTGTGACAGAAGGGTTGATGGGGTTTGGGAGTTGGAGACTTTCAAGTCTGATCCTTGAAAATATCTTCTCCCCAAAATCAATAGCCTAATCTAATTTAGATGGAAGGAGTTTGGGTTCTAATGAGTAAGTAACTACTTGAAATACATTAGTTGTGGTAAATAGGAAAAAATTTGTTTTAAAAATCTCGGATCCCACACACATAAAGCCTGAGCATATTTAAGACTTATAAGGCCATCATTAATGTCATGATTACATCCATTTTCTTAAGTGGTTTTATTAGACTCACCAATTTGTAATACTTAATATTTAATGACAGAGGCTAATTGACAATAATTAAATTCTAGAAAGTGGCCAATTGAACCACGTTAAAGTAATGTTCACCTCAACGGACTCCACAGTCTTGGTAAGTAAGAAGAATGAACAAAATGCAAAATCGCTGCCATGACATCTTTTCAGGGCACAAACAGAATCAGAGAGGTTAAATACCTTTCTCTGTGTCACCTTAAAAGTGGCCTCCAACTACACAGGAAAACAAGCAGCTGCTGAGGTAGCCAGCAATATACCTAGGTGAAGCCAAGCAATCTAAATCATAGCTATGCTTTTGCTTTTTGGTTCAACGAAGATAAAGAGATTAAGAAAATTACTATAGCCAGAATGTAATATCTATATATCATAGAATTTCACTACAGGTAGATTTGCCTTCTCAGATGCATATTCATGAGAATGTGTTGTGATTAATAAGAATATATTAGGTATATTATTAATGTGTTTTAGTACAAATGCTTGCCATCTGAAAACCATCAGTTTTTCTAAACTTGCAAGGTGGTGTGGCAGGTAAAGGCATGTGCAACTTAAACCTGGTGACCTGAGCTCCATCCCTAGAACCTTCGTAGTAACCAACTTCACAAAGTTGTTCTAGGACCTCCATATGTGTGCTGGGCACATGTTCGTCCTAACATACACACACACACACACATACACACACACACACATACACACACACACTTTTCACCTACATATTCAATAACTAAAAATAAAATTTAGAAAAGGAAATTAATCTCTATTTCTTATTTTACAGCTAGAAAGATTTAGATCTATTAATTGTTTTAAGAAATAAAATAATGAGTGTTCTTGTAGTACCCTGTCTCCTGAAATGCCCAATAATCACCAGCTATTATTTGTGTTACTATAGCCATTCTCATGTAAGGATTCCTGAATTGCAGGAGAGCCCACAGAATTCCCAAGTAAATCTGAGTTTCAGATTGAAAAAAAAAAGAAGAAAACTTTCATCAAAGCTCACTCAGGGAAACCAAGGTGTTTTCTAGGTTTCACATAGAGACAAATATGAGGAGCTATGGACAGGAACACAGGTGACCTCAAATCAGCCACACTGGAAGTCTGTACCTAGGATGTATAATGGTTCCCCCATGCCTACACTGATGGAGACACCTTCCCTAGTTCCTCCACACCTGTACACCCAACCCCTCCCAAAGCCACATGAAACTAAGACAGGAATACACGGATATGGTTGGGAGCTTGGTGAGGAAATTCAGGATTCTCCCTGGCCCTCCTTCTCTGAGGGACCATAAAACCACCAAGCCCAGCTGTGATGCTCTTTGGCAACCTGGCAGGTGAGAATCTGGTGAAGGTGGTGTCGGTTTGGCTGAGGAGATAGTCCTATATACTAACATTTGGAATATAATTATTCTAAGCCTTTAATCATTCTTTATCTGAAGCCAAGTTTAACTGGGAATCTCTCTCTCTCTCTCTCTCTCTCTCTCTCTCTCTCTCTCTCTCTCTCTCTCTCTCTCCCTCTCTGGTTTTTTGAGATAGGGTTTCTCTGTAGCTTTGGAGCCTGTTCTGAAACTAGTTCTTGTAGACCAGGCTGACCTCAAACTCACAGAGATCCGCCTGCCTCTCAAGTGCTGGGATTAAAGGTGTGCGACACCACTGCCCAGCTAAGTCTCTCCTATTATATCTGGTGTGTGTGTGTGTGTGTGTGTGTGTGTGTGTATAAATACATAAATGCAAGTCAAGAAAATCTGCTAGTAAATAAAAACTATCCAAGTTAACTAAATAAAATGATTCAATGCAATCACGAGTATTACTTAAATACTCTCAGAGTCTTTTTCTAAAGTGTGTGGGTGTGCATTGTACACATGTATGTAGGTGTGTATGCATATGTGGGTGCATGTATATATGCATGTGTGTGTACATGTTTGTGTGCACGTGTGTGTGTGTGCGTGCATGTGACTATTATGTGTGTGAGTGTGGCCAGGCTTGTGGAGGTGAGAACAATTTTTAAGAGTTGATTTTCTCTTTCCCGTACAAGTGTCCCTGGGAGACAGAACTCAGGAGGTCAGTGTTGCATGGCAAAAGCCTTTTATTGCTCAGTCGTCTCGCCAACCCTCTAAGTATTTAATCAATGTCTAAACACCTTAGTCCCAAAAGTTTATTTTATGACTTCCAAGATTCTAGCCTTGCAGGGTTGCGATTATTTTAAAAGGTCAACGTACACTTGTGGAGAACCCTCGAGACTTTGAGCGGCTTGACAAGAAATTGTTGGTCTCAAGACGTCCCCCCAGTCAAGCTCAGGCAGTGCCTCTGCTCTGTCTGTGACATCCCTGTCACCCTGAAATCCCAGACTGACCCCCACACCTTGGCTCTCACGGTGTGTCCTTGCTGCAGCGCTCTCTGGCTCCCGTCACGTCCCCGAATGTTTCATCTACCCAGACTGTGCTCTGGAATGCTGTCGTGTTTTCTCAGCATTTCCACCCTTGTTTTGTTCCTGGCTTGACTTTGTACCTTTTTCTCTGTGCCAGCGTCTTGCACAAGTTCCATTTTGCTGTGTTACTAACGCGAGAACCAGATAGATTAGACTTTACAAATGAGCGAAGGAGCCAGATAAAACAGGAACCCCGATAGGCATGAGAAATGACTTCAAGCCACCTGACAGCTGTGATAGGCTGGCAGGACAGTGGCTGGACCTGCTCCAGACCTCAGCAGTGCACACCACAGTGGGAGACCCTTTGGCAACAAGTTCAACCTCACACCCATTTTAAAGATGAAGAGAATGGAGTCACAAGGCTAGGATGTGTCAGAACTATAAACGTGTTTCTACAAAGCACAAAAGGCTGCCTGCTCACTAAAAGATGTGGAAAGCAAATGTATCCTGATCCCCAGGGCACGGTCCTTTGGATAGACTCACTGGTGTGTTCTGCTTCCATTTTACTGTTATGATAGAATATCCTAACAAAAAGCAACTTATGCGAGGAAAAGGTCTGTTTGGCTTCCATTCCTGAGTGACAGGCCATCATCTAAGGGAAGGTAAGCTGGCACTCGAGTCACACCACAGCCATAGTCGGGAGCAGAGAGCAATGAATGCCCCACACTGCCTACTTGCTGCTTCTGCTCAGCCAACTCCCTTCAAGCTTACACAGGTCAGAGCCCAGCACGTAAAGTACTGCTGCCCACACTAAGGATGTGTCTTCTGTTTTAACTATCAACCAACAAGATCCTCCACAGACATACTCACAAGCCAATCTGAGCTAAATAATTCTTCATTAAGATTACCTTCCCAGGTGGTTTTAGACTGTGTCAAATCGGTGATTAAAAATAATCTGTATGCAGTTAAAAAAGATATGCATTTCATGACTTTCTAGTACTGTCAAATAGTTATAAAAGTGAATTTGCTCAGATAACTCACTCTATTATAACTAAATTGAATTCCACATTTGAGCTTATACTGTAGAATTGTCACAAAACTTCTAATTATTCCAAGCAGAAAGAAAAGAGAGGCAATGAAGTAAGTTTGAAATGAGGAGTAGCCAAGAGCCCACTGCTAGAGAGGGAGGTCTCAGGCCTGGGTGGGGAAGCTACTATTGTTTTGCTAAATGGAAATGAAGAGTCTGTCAAATTGTCTTCTCAGTAATTTTGCCCATAGATTAGAGCTGCTGTAGATTCAATTTGGTCTTATCGCTGTGGTCATCAGTGACTGCAGAGATTTAGATCTGGTCAAGTACAGAAAATAAACAGCTATTGACTTCCATGCTATAAAGTGAACATCTATTACATCCTCTATGACTCAGGAAACATCATAAGAACAAGAGACCGAAGAATATAGGAGCCAGAGGTAGGGGACGGGAGGATGTGTGGAAAGGTGACTTCATGGAATGGCGTGGCTATTGCAGTGTCGAACTCACAAACCCCACAATTATCAGCACGTCTCTGCAAGACAGAGTTTGACAATAGCTTGTCACAGAAGGAGAAGGGGGAGCCTGGGGTCCCAACCCTCACTGCAGATTTATACACAGTTATTGCTGTGGGGAGGAAGAGGTATCTTTTCTGTGGTGTGGCCACGGGTCACTACTCATCAAGCTCCTGAATAAAACCTCTCAGATTTTCCTGATATAACTAGAAGATCCACCCCCCCCTCCATGCACACTGAATGTTCATGATGCTGATGGGCACTCTGCACACTACAAGAGGAGAAAAGTAATCCTCAGTATCACCCAGCTACAGATCCTGAAACTTGCATATAAGATATATTGCATGTAAGATATAGTGGCACAGACGTTACCAACCACTCCATCAAATGGAACCCATAAATGACTCTAATAAAGTTGTCAAGAACCTGAGACTAGATAGGTCATGGGATTAAGGAAAACCTACTACTATTATTCTGTTAAAGAAACAGGGCAAGAAAATGGCTCCTATGACATAGTGCTATACCCGCAGATCAGAGCATCACTCCAGCCTCGTCAGAGAAGCTGCTTCTCGGGATAGATGACAATTAATAAATAAATCTACAAATGAACCATGTGCAGGGTGAAAGACTGGAGCACTCCTCTTCAAGGCATAGGAATCTATGAGGAAAAGGCTGCAGAAAGAGTATGGAAGTCAGGGGTGGCGTGTGACTCCAAGGAAGCAGAGTCTTCTAGACATAGGACCAATACACAGATAAATTCACATTGAACAGTGGCAGCACACACAAGACCTGCTCATGTTGAGATCAGAAAAAATCCCAGCACTGAGGTGGAGATGTGAACACAAGGTCCCACCCTTAACTAAGAAGTGATTGGCAGTTGATATCTACTGGGAAAGTTAAAGTCAGTTTTCTTTGATACAGTTTCACTGTGTATATCAGCCACATCCTGGGATAGTTCCCATGCTCAGGAGAGTAGTTGGCCAACAGAAATGGACTTCATGTTGTTATTGTTGCTGGCTGGGGTGTGAGTTTTGTGTTTTGGTATTTTTTTGTCTAATTCATCTCTTTTCAATTTATCTGTTGTGGTGTCTATTTTCTTCTTCTTTAGGTTTTTCTCCCCCTCTTGGCCTGTTTTTGAAAGAGGGAGAGAGAGAGAGAGAGAGAGAGAGAGAGAGAGAGAGTAAAAGAACATGAATATCCAAAGGAATCTCAATTGTGTCACAAGGACATGTGCTCAACTATGTTCATAGCAGCTTTGTTTGCCATAGACAGAACCTGGAAGCAACCTAAATGCCCCTCCATCGAAGAATGGATAAGAAAAATGTGGTACATTTACACAATGGAGTACTACACAGCAGAGAAAAATAATGACAGCTTGAGTTTTGCAGGAAAATGGATGGAGCTAGAAACATTATTTTGAGTGAGGTAACCCAGACACAGAAAGACAATTATCAGATGTACTCATTCATAGGTGGTTTTTAAACATAAAACAAAGAAAGACAGCCTACAAACCACAATCCCAGAGAATTTGGACAACAATGAGGACACTAAGAGAGACTTACATAGATCTAATCTACATGGGAAGTAGAAAGTAGAAAAAGACAAGATCTAATGAGTAAACTGCGAGCATGGGGACCTTGGGGGAGGATTGAAGTGGGGAGGGGAGAGGCAGGGAAGGGAGCAGAGAAAAATGTAGAGCTCAATAAATATCAATTTAAAAAAAAAAGAACATGAATTTGGGTGGGTAGAGAGATAGGAAGTATCTGGAAGAAGTGGAGGGAAAAATATAATCAAACAATATTGTATAAAACTTTTAAAGTAAAATGAAAAACTAAAAAATTCTCATCTAAATGTCTCTAAACAACCCTAAGTGAAACTCATTTGAGTTATAAACAAACAGAAATATTTGATCGTGTGATGCAGGGGAGGGGAGAAGCTAGTTGGAAAAAGGAATGAGATTAGTGGGAGTGCATCAGGAACCAAAGTGGGCAATGGGATATGAATAAGACTGAAATCCATTATGCAGATGTAAAAAAGTCACAATGAAACCTGCTATTATATATAACTAATTATGCAAGTAGAACACTTCTGGGATGTATTATGGACCAATGCAGTCAATACCACTTTACTGTACCTTT
Source organism: Myodes glareolus (assembly GCF_982192425.1). Lineage (NCBI taxonomy): Eukaryota > Metazoa > Chordata > Mammalia > Rodentia > Cricetidae > Myodes > Myodes glareolus. The sequence goes on from NC_142028.1 coordinate 11,567,306, forward strand.
AAAATTAGCTAAGGTGATCATCGTGCTAACCCTCACTTTATCACAATGACAATACACGTAGGGATGAAAGGGGAATGGGGGGCAACAGTCACTCTTTACTTGTGTCTTGTTTTCTTTCTTCATATTTATAGTATTTAAATTCCAAGGCGTAGAAAAATAAGACTAAAATCACCTATTCTGAATTTAAAATTTGGGGAAGGAAATAAGAACTGTCCCTTGGATTCAAATCCTAGCTGTCTGCCAAGAATGCAACAGGATTTCAACTGCAGCAGAGTTGCAGAGTGCAGTCTGGCCCACGCCCCTGCCTTAGTTACTTTTCTATTGCTGTGACAACGCTCTATGACAAGGACGATCTGTTGAAGAAAACGTTTACCTGGGCTAACAGTTTCTGCGGGTGGGAGACCATGGCCACCCTAGCAGGGGCTGCAGGCAGGCAGGTGTGCAGCTACAGCAGCAGCTAAGGGTTCAGATCATGATCCACAGCCACGAGACAAAAAGTTAACTGGTAACAACATAAAATCTACCGTCAGTGACATACCTCCTCTGATGCCACATTTCTTAATCCTTCCCAATGGTTCCATCAACTGGGGATCATGTATTCAAACTTAAGAATCCATGGGGCCATTCAAACCTCCACATCCCCTTTCATTTAGTTGTGCAAGCCCTCACAGGAAACAGTGTGGGATTCCTTGAAGATGTGTCTGATGGACACACCCAACCAAACCCAATATGAATGTAATAATCTCTAATAAAAATGAAGGAAGCCCACTATAATATAGTTCTAGTCTTGATTTTGTATGTCACTACACAACTTGTTCACATAGGTATTTCGATATAAATCTTAGTTCTGCCTTTTAAATTTGATATATCATTACAATTTTAATTTCACATATCATAGCTTTTTAAAAGATGATTTTATATCTTTGGTTTATTTCTGTTCTTAAATATTTTATTATATTTATCTGTACTTCTGCCACATAAGCTCTAGGGATCATCAGGTCATCAGGCTTGGCAACAAGTACCTTTGCCTGCTAAGCCATTATACTGGGCCCATTATAGCTTTAATTAGATTCATATGTACCACTTTATATGGTTATATACAATTCTTTGTTGATATATCGTGATTTATATAACTATCTCCCATAGCTGGATATTTGTGTGACTTTCAATTTGTAGCAACTAATTGAAATGCTACAAGAAGTGTTTTTTAATGAACTATTATTTATTTAGGATTGTGTTCATATGAATAATATTATTACTCAAGAAAAGTATTATATATATATATATATGTGTATGTATATTTAAATTACTTTTAAAAATACCAATTATTTACTTCCACGACATAAAGCCTCAATTAATTTGGATTTTTCAACACAGTTTAGTCTAATCCTATCTAACACAGACTGATGTTACAAGTTCATAATGAGCAATGAAAAGTAATTGTTAAATTTACTTTTTAAATTGTTAAAATGTTAAATTGTTAAAATTTACATCTTGACAATAGTAAATGTCATATAATTCATGTTGTTCTCAAAAGATAATTTAGAAATTCCAATCTTGATTTAAAATGAACTAATAATGACAATTATAACTATATCTTTGTAAGAGACAGAAGTGTGGAATTAGTAGATTAAGACATTAAATTGACCATACTTCTGCAAAATTGCTAATTTAATGTATCAACCTGAAATATGCACAATGTTCAAGATACCTTGAAATAATAAAGACTCCAGACTATTAGTGTGAGCTTTACTTATCCTTCCTTCCTTCTTCCTTATTTATTTATTTTTAAATAGAATTTCATGTAATGGTGAATCAATCCCACACCAGTTATGTTTTAAAGGGTATTTATTTTGGGGGGTTAAACTTACATACACCATAAACCATCAGGAAGGGAGCTTAGTCACTGGAGCAGGAGCCGGGAGCAGGAGCTGGAACCAAGCCCCGGAGCCAAGAGACCGAGCCAAGCCTTGCTGCTCTTCTTTTAAAGAGAAATATACCACACCCCAGTGGGCTGGTATTTCAGCGGCTATTGGCATTCACACAGCACTGTGGGCTCGTGCTTCAGCGACTATTGGCTGAAGCAGTGGAAGGCATTCCCGCAGCATTCATGTAGCTGAAACTAACCTGAAACTCTCTATGTAGGGTCTGGGGGAGGGGTGACAGCAGGTCTCTGCCAATTGCAGGGGCATCTATGAGAATTGCATATGGCAGAATTTAAACCAGGAACACAGCTGCGGCTCTCCACAGACTGGATAAACCACATCCATCAAGCTATGAAATTTGCTCATGAGAGAAAGAATCTAGCTTGAGACTATCTGGAATTTGCCTTTCTCATTTCTGTATCATTTTTGGTTTCTGAAACTCTCCAGAGATGGTCTACTACTGGTGATAGCATGGTTGGACCTGGCAATGTCCTCTTTTAAGCTTTTTGGTGTCTCTCAATTTTCATCTCAAACACTTGCTGAGAATTTTCTTTGTGATAAGCGAGGGGACAGGGTGGCTCCGGAAGGGATTTGATGGCATGAAAATCTGTTGTGGAAAGATCAGGAGTCACTGGGGTTGCTTAGGACACGTCTCTCACTGTACATGGGGTTTCTAGAGAGATTCCTAGAGAATATGGGTTGACAGCCTGGATGGTGGAAAGGCCTTAAACAAGTGTTATTAATGATGTTGGCATTCTTGCTTCTTTGTTGAGAGGAGGCAGCAGCTCCTGGACTGGGGCTCCATTCTCTTCCCATGCCCCTGTAATCTCCCCTTTCTATTTGGCCTTGTTTAAAATACAGCCGGTGACTACTAAACCTCTGACCTACATAATTTGGGGACAATTCGTCCTAAGATGAGCGACTGAGCAAGTGCAGCAATAAAGCCCACGATGAATATGTGGTTAGGAAATTCTGCACACCTTTTAAACATTGTTTAGCTTTTATATGACAAAGTCAAGCTTGAACTGGTTTTCAAAGGCAACGTAAAGAAAAGAATCACATATAACCATACAAATTGTACTATTTTGACAGCGGATGACTAGTTCCCAAATTTGGGGCTGAATGATTCTTTATTCAAAGATGTTAATAGGTTTTGTTTTTTAATTTGCCCACAATGTAATATGTTTGCTCTAGCATTTTTATATATGGTTCGCTCTTGTGGATTCTCTCCCCCCCCCACCTCTGCTGCCTTTCTTCTTCACCCCAATACCCCCTTTTCCAGTTTTATATAAATTGTACTGAGTGGTCCTGTTTTCTTCTGTTCCCCTCCTGAGGTCTCTCTTTCCTGCCACATGATCTGCTTTCTGCTGATTTATATCTACATAAAAACACATAGATATACATATATAAAAATTAAAGTCTGGGTAGGCTATGCTTATCAGATATGGAGTATGTCTTACAAGGTCTGGCTTATTTCACCTAACATAGCAGTTCCGGGTCTGTGTGGTTAATTCTTGATGGTCTAAACTCTCTTCATCGTGGCAGCTACATCGTGATTCTACAACAGCAGGCAGCTATAGTGACTTATCTCCAAAGCAATTTAAATATACTAGTTCCTTAAAGAATGAGTCCATGAAAATAAATACTCCGTCCAGAAGGAGATTTCTTAACTAAAAAATTCTATTTTATGAATACATAGGAAGTCATCTCCTACAGTATAAGCGCAGTTAGGGGTCTTCACTAATCCAGAAGTTTTACAGTTGACCGCTGAAGTTGCATCTCACACAGATTCTTTGTCTGCAGACTTTAGTGGCCCAGAAGGTGACTTCTCCACAAAGAAGACTTACTTGTTTTCACCTGTAGATATGCCTTAGTATCACTTCTGAAGAGGTCTGGCGGGGAGGGCGCTGTACGGGCTTCAGAGAAATAAAACTACATTTTTGCATTTTGTAGATAAGGACAATGAAACACAAAAATTGTCACCAAGTGGCCTGAGATTCAAATCAGAGGAAAAGCAGTCGTCATTCCAGTGCCGGGACCCGAGAGCTATAAATCCTGACTTGACTTATGGCTAAATCTTGTTCCAGGCAGTTTCCTGTTTTCTTGTTGCCATTCTTTGAGATAGGGTTTGAATTACTTCTCACATTGCTTTCGTGATTTATTTTCTACTGCAGTTAGATGTGGAGATTAAAATGTCTGACTTTTTGCATTTTTCTGTAAACATGGAACCTATCTAGAAAGCCCCCCCCCCCGCTACTTCCCACACTCTGTCAGCAAATAGCAGAGTGGGTCACAAACAATTTTCTCAAGGTTGAGCTGACCAAGAATGACAATACCCTGGGAGAGAATGGACCCCAGAGAGTTAATGGCTTTTGTTTGTAGCTTGTTCTACAATAAGCAAGTGGTCATTTAGCAACATTTCAGACAGTCTTGCTAGAAAGTGTCGTAGAATATTACCAGTTAGCACATACATTCAAGGACAGAGAACAGAGCAATAATTACCCTGACAGACCAAACTCATAATTTGTAAACATACTTTCAATTCTTCTCTATCATGAAAGGTCTGAAATTTAATGCATCAAATATTGTAAAACACAAATTCTGTTAACCCATTGAGCCATCTAATTTAGAAAGGTTTTCGTCAACATCATCAAGACAATTGCCTCTTAAAACTTCAAAATTGGGCCCAACGTCTGGAGGACCACAGCCTTTCGTATACTAATGGGGCTGTGTAGAATAACAGACCATGAAATGTAAAGCAAACTGAGCTCCTGACAGCATTTAAAGTGTGTGTGCATCTCTCAGCTGAGGAAATGAATTAAACTAGCTTTGCTGTTATTGTCACTGGTGGAAGTAAGCCGTCTGAAAAATTACTAAGGAGGGCAGTCACCTCTTCTCCACAGGGGATATGTTCAAAGATACCACCCAACCGAAGATGCCTGAAACCACAGAAAAAAATCGAAATGTATATATTGCTGTGTAGCTTCCTATATGCCCAACAGCATTGTCTTGCGACACATAGCCAACCTACCCTCCTAGGTTTTATGACCTGGCACCTCTGTCTATCATGTTGCTTGCACATCGGGGCCCTTGTTAAGTAGAATAAGGGTTATTGCACCGGACACACTATGATGCTTTGGAAACCCATCCCATAATCAAAGCTACTGGTGAGTGACTGTTGGGCAGGTAACAGGAAGTACAGACCGACAGATGGTGCATCAAGGTGCCTGACACCTTGGGTGGGGTGGAGGGGAGTGATCTAAGACTGCCTCATGCTGCTCAGAAGAGTGAAAAACACTACATTTGTGAGTTATTTCTGGACTTTTCCATCTAGTATTTTTAAATCACTATTCTCTGTGGGTCATTAGACTATGGAAAGTGAAACCCCAGGGAAGACAACTGTCTTTCTTGACATCAGTGTTTTTTTCGTTTATAAACAGTCAATAAACAAAACACTTTACGCTAGACACTCTCAGATTGTAACTCCAACTTTACAGTTGTTCTTTGAGCAGTAAGTACAGTAACTGAATAGGATGATTAATGTACAGATTCATAACATGACTTTATTATCACATAAAATGTTTCCATGAGAAACTTCTTCAAAAAACAAACTACAACTCCATCCAGTAACGTAGATCATCTGAAAATGTACAGGAAGTCAATCCAGGTGGACAATGTCCCCTCTATCAATTAAAGGAACTCCCTTAATTACACATTCACACGTCAGACCCTCTGTCTTGACTTGCTCCATTCACTCCCCCACCCCATGAAACCTGTCACCCAAGGAACCACTTGCACCCACCATTCTCATGAAACCTGCTTTATTATTATTACCTTGTTTGACACTGTGTAGTTATTTAGTACAAATGCTATCAATTGAATGCCTTCTCAAAGTACAAAAGTGTTTAATACATAAAATGAAGGGTTTTAATAGTCAGCTTTACCCTAGCAAATTACACAATACGTCCTACCAGGCAAGAGCTGGCAGAGCCATTTTATTGGTATTTTTCAAAGCCATGAAGCACACAAAATACTACAACAGATGGAAGACATGCAGGAAGCAGGTCTAGGGGTCTAGGGTATTATAAAAGATGGGGAAATAAATTCATAAACATGCATCATATTGTATATAGCAGTGGTTCTCAGTATACCTAGTGCGTGATTCTTTAATATAGTTCCTCATGCTGTGGTGACCCCAATCCTAAAACTATTTTGTGGCTATTTCATAACTGTAAGTTTGCTACTGTTGTGAACTGTAAAGTTCATATTTGATATGCAGGGTAACTGATATGCAACTCCCAAAGGGGTCAAGACCCACAGGTTGAGAACCACTAGTATAGACCTTTGTATTAGGTGACACAGATAAGGGGACACTTACGGGCACACAGCCACTAAAATGGGACTTCAGATGCCCTTTTCCATCACTCTCTTCCTTACTCCTTTGAAATGGGATCTTCCACTAACCTGCATCTAGGCTGCCAGAAAGTTGAAATAATCCTCCTGACTCCACCCACCATGGAGTTGGGGGTGCAAACATATGTTCTCCTATGTTCAGCTTTCAATGCAGTGCTGGGATTTGAACTCAGGTCCTCATGCTTATCAGAAAGTCCTCTTACCCACTGAGCCAAAAACAAGTAAACTCCATTTGCTTTTATCTTTTAAAAGTAGTTTTATGAGATGACAGCATTTTGTTCTACTTCATAGCATCTCACAGCATAGTTCTATCCCACAGTGTCATGATGTGAACCTTAAATAAAGTAACACTTACTAAGTCAATAACAGAGAAAAAGCTTCTCTTCTGTGGCCTTAGATTCTCTTGTAATTTGATTATAATTTTAGAGAACGATTAACAACAACAAAGCAAGATAATTTCATAAAAAGAAACTATCTCACACTGATGGTTTATATATTCACCTAATTTCTACCTCATCAAAATCAGTTGAATACACCACATACAGCCATGAAAGCACATCTGCAAAGTGGTTTTTGTTGTTGTTGTTGTTGTGTAGGATTTTTTGATGAAGTGTGCAGCAAACACGCATTTTGACAGCTGTTTGTATTAGACGTCTTCCATCGGAGATTTTTATGGCCACATATTTTCCTTTTTGCAAAATGACTAACAATTTTGTGTATGTGTGAGAAACATGATACCAACCGCCAAATGTGAGATTCTTTCTACAAAAGTTTAAAGGATTTCTGATGCAACTGAGCTACAAGGATTATTATCACCTCCATTATTAGACTGTCACAAAAATGGGCAAAGTCACAGGCGTGGCTTCTCTGAGCAAGCTCAATTGGAACCCAAAACCTTTTATTTCAAGTTCTGGTTAGCCTCGGTCACCTCCTCCCTTGTTCTCTTCTGTACCGCCTGCTTCATTCTCCATTGCTCATTTAATTGCTGGGTTTTGCTTATATTGTTGAGATGTTATGGAGAAATCTACCCAGCATTTCTCAAGATGAAAGAGGCCACAAAGTAGTAAAAACAGGATTCGATGCCTGCTGTGAACAGGACTTGAGCATATGCAAGTAAAGTTATTATTTTATTTCAGATACTAAGTCACACCTGTCAGGGGAACACCTGGGCAACTCCCTAATGTTCAGGCTCAGTAAAGCTGGAAGGGGGCAAATCTGGACTGGTGAGACAATTCAACAGGTAACAGAATCGACCACCAAACCTGACCACCTGACTCTGTCCCTGGAACACACATGGTAGGAGAAAACTGATTCTTACAAGTTGTCCTCTGACTTCCACACATGGGCAGTAGCCTGTGCATGTACACACACACACACACACACACACACACACACATGAATGAATGAATTAATGGATGAATGAATAAATGAATGAGTGAATGAACCATTTAAAAGTCACACAGGCTAGCATTTTGTGTGCTGGAGCTGTTTCTCTTAAACATAAATGGTGACTTCAATGGATCAGATGTAGGCTGAGGCTGCTTGTTTGTTCTCTGCCACCCAGACCCCAAATAATCACACAGAAACTGTATTAATTAAAACACTGCTTGGTCTATTAGCTTAGGTTTCTTATTAACTAACTCTTACATCTTAAATTAACCCACTTCTATTATTCTGTGTATCACCACAAGGCTGTGGCTTTCCCAGTAAAGTTCTGGCATCTGTCTCCTTCGGCAGCTGCATGACTTCTCCCTGACTCCACCTTCTTTCCTCATCTGTCTGCTTGGAATTCCCACCCTCCTCCATTCTGCCCCATTGTAGGCCAAAGCAGCTTTATTCATTAACCAATAAAAACAGCACATATATAGAAGGACATTCCACACCAATCAGAGGGTAAAAAAGTTGAACTCTCAGCCTTATTTTACATTCAGATGTTTTAAAAGATAGAACACAACTCTATTAACAGTGACAGGAAGGACCTGCTGATTTATTTAATGTCAAAGGAACTGAAAACGAAATTAAAAGTATAGACAGTATTATATAGGTCGTACATAGGTAATGCATAGTCAGACTTCAAAGCTCTCCGAACCCCAATTTGTGCCTGGAACATTCCTCTTTTGTAAGAGAATATTTGCAATAATAACTGTGTATGCACATATATAAATCATTTCATATTTCCTAAATTACAAAATTTCTCTGCTTTATCATGAAAAAAAAACAGATTTTCAGCCACCTATATTCCACATGCTTGCTGAGATCAGCTGAAAGTTCTAACTGCAATTTTGAGAACTGTTGATGAAGGGATTTGAAGGGACGCTGGAAGCTTCTTGCTGAGCTGCTCACATGGAGACCCCAGTGATGACCTGTCCAGATAAAAACTGCCTTGGTACTGCACCAGGGTCCAGTGTCACGACCTACCACATCAGTTTGTACAGAGGAACTTTGAACTCTGCACAAGAAGTCTAAAACACACCACTGTCTAAAACTGACAAAACTGTGTCTTGGTCTCCTGGAACTGAAAGGCAGGGAAAAAGACAAACCCGGCACCTCTAAAGATAAACAGAAAGAAAATCAGTTTCTCTCATGCTTCAAAAATGGCCCTAAGTGAAAATATTCATGAGCAGTCAGTGGTTTGCCGGGTTCCTCCCCTGGTTCCTGCATTCTCTGGAGGGCTGGGCGCTGGTGGAAACTGATTGGTGGATGTGGTAAACCGACCAACATAGCTCTTTGTGAAGGGAATTAATAACATGAAAACATAGCAATTAACCTTAAGCCTCCGGTAATTAACCATAAATAGACCAGACTATTCAGTCTGTCCTGATTTCAGGGAATAGAGACCACAGGCTGCACTGTGCCTGGTGCACGGATGGGAGGACTGTCTGCAGAGACCACAGGCTGCACTGTGCCTGGTGCATGGATGGCACTGCCTGCTGAGCGTTTTTCCTGTTAGGAAAAAAATAATTGTTTGGCTAGTGCCTTGAAAATGGTGTTTGACAAGAGTGTTTGAGTCTACAGCTTCCTGTAGGCAGCCCCAGCGTGGGGCGTGACACAGTAGCCAAATACTCAGCTGTTTGCCGAGGCGTACAGCTGGCTCAAGTGCGTTGGGCGGTTTCGGGGTAGTGTTTGAAATAAGCACCGGTCTTGAAAATGATTACCTTAAAATGAGAATTGCCTTCCCATTTTATTTTGAAATATGCTTTTTCAGCTGTTGGAACGCAGTTCCACTCGGTGTTTGCTTTCTTAATTGCTTTTATAAAGCAAGCATTGTCTAGAGATTGCTTTACCACCCCAACCTCTCCGCAAAGGGCCGCAGGTAAAACACAAGCTCCCTTTGTGTTGAAAATGTCACATCTTCATTTCCATGTATAACACTGAATTTAAGGGGAAAAAAGATGTGTGTGTGTGTGTGTGTGTGTGTGTGTGTGCGCGCGCGCGCGCGCGCGCGTGCACGCGCACGCACCTACATCCACACAGGCACCTGCAGAGAATGTGGCATTAGCTTCCCTGGAGTTGGAGTTACAGGCCATTGTGAGCCACTAACATGGGAGCTGAGAACTGAGCTCAAGTCTTCTGCAAAAGCAACCAAGGCTTTTACCCACTGAGCTATGTCTCCAGTTCCCTCTGACATCCATTTTTAGCACAGTATTTTAATATTTACTTATATTATTAAAGAAGTTACTTTGGCCACACATCCTTGAGTCACCTTATGTGATTAGAAGCTAAAATGTAGTTGGGTGGTAATGGCACACACTTTTAATCCCAACTCTCGGAAGGCAGAGGCAGGTGGGTCTCTGTGAGTTCGAGGCCAGCCTGCTCTACAAGAGCTAGTTCCAGGACAGGCTCCAAAAAGCTTAAATGCACCAGAATAAATACAACCAATCCTTACCATTTTCCGAGGTCATAACAAAATAAGGCCCTTACATCTTAAGATTTGCCTTTTGCCTGAAGAATAGTTTGACACCACTGTATAATCTTATATCACCTTAAGTTTCTGGTGTTTTCACATGAATTATATGGTGCACTTATGCCTGTCAAGTCTCTGTCTATATCCTTTTCAGAGTTAAACTATGTCTCTGTTCCTCTCTTTCTGCACCTGTCATTGCTCTTGGTTGAAATCCTTTACCAGACTCGTATGCATTTGCTCAATGACCTTTGACATTGTTATCTGCTCAAATCTAACCTATTCACATAAATAAAATAAACCTCCGGAAGTTATTGCTGAATCATAAATGCATTGTACTGTAGCTGGAGAAACGGCTGAGAAGCTAAGAGCACTTGTTCTTAGGAGGACCAGCAAGTTTATTATCCATCACTGACACCGGGGAACTCTCAAGTGTAAGTCCAGCACCAAGAGGCCCGATGCCCTCTTTGCTCTTCAACAGGCATCTGCACACATGATTGCACACATAACCACAGACATATACACACATACACATAAAAATAAAATAAATCTTTAAAATTGATAATCTGGAAATGTTTGAGAATAAACTGTAGTGTCTCATAATCTGTACATCACTCCCCTATATCTCTGTAGCCATCATTCCCCTACTTTCCAATCACCTACTTATTTTAAAATATTTTATTACATAAATTCATTGAACACGACATTGCATTATATAAGGTTATTTTCCTGCATAGTATATACAGTGCTTTGAGCATATTCCCCTCCAGCCCCACTACCCTCTCCTTCTCCTCCCTCTCTCCTCTGGGAATGCCCTCTGCTCCCCTGGACTGTTTTTTGCTTCTACTTTCATATCATTATGCATATGTGATTTTTAACCTAGTCAATGTATCACAGAGATACCCACATATCAATGTTTTCTGATGCGCTACTCACGATAGCTAGGTTGTAGAATCGACCTAGGTGTCAACAACAGAGTAGTAAATAAAGAAAATAGTAAGTGTGCATGGTTGACTCTGCTTCCGTCATAAACAACATACTCACTCTGTTTTCAGGGTAAATGAAAAAAGTAAGTTTATCCTAGGAATTAAGTCAGTCTCAGAAGGACGAATCTGTGTTTTCCCATTTTTGTTATCCGTTCCTCATCACAGCTACGAGGAGCACTCAGTACTCTACTCCAAGAGGACTCTGTCTACCTTGGTTACTGCTGTTTGTTTGAGACAGTCTAACTCTAGAGGCCAGGCTAGCCTGGGATTCAATTCTCCTGCCTTTACCCTCTACATGCTAGAATCATAGACATGAGCCACCATGTCTGGTCTATCCTGGCCATTCTAAGTATTTGCGTTTGGCTGTGTGAAATTCTTCTCCTTTGTTCTACCTAATAGAAGAACCACTTACACCTGGGTGTTCTCACCAAAATTACCCAGTTCAACCTCATTTAACCATCTTGCAAAGAAAAGCTAATAGAAGAATGTTTTGTGGTATAAGAAATAAATACACCACACAAACACACATACTCTCACAAACATATACTCTCTCTCACACACACATGCACACATGCACACTCACAAACACATACACACATGTGTACAGAAACATTTATATTTCTGTTCTCTGTCTCTGGTTCCTGACACAATACCTGCTTGAAATTTACTGACTTCTATGCTGTGTTCCTTGGTTGTGTATGCTATCAACTATGAAGGAGGAGTCCATACCAATATCCTGTTAATATCCTACTGGTTACAGTGAGGCCAGGGTTCTCGTGATCCTCCTTAATTACTTCCAGTGTGTAAGGACACAGCAGAAGGATGCCAACCACAGATCACACAGCAGTCCCTTACCCAGTCTGCCCGTACTTCGATCTAGGAGTTCCCAACCTCCAGAACTTGATGGACAAGCTCCCTTGTTTACAAATCACTTCATTTGCAGAATTCGGCATAGAGGTTCAAGCTGGCTGGGATGGGGTCATCCCCTAACTCCAGGAGTGAGTGCCAGACTGCACTGAGGGATAACATGCCCAGTTAGTGTCAGAGCATTGGTGTCAAAATGCAGCTAGTGAAAGGGAGAGCAGGGGACAAGGAGGCAGCATTGAAGGGTGAAACAGCGATGTGCTAGACTTGGCAAGGAAATGACAGCCCTAGAAGGATGAGCTCTTGACGATAGAAACTTCCCAGGGTGGTGCAAAACTGACCCTTCTTGGTAAGAAAATCGACGACTCCTCCAGGCATGTTACACGCGACAGAACCTGGCGCGGTCTTCTCAATGCTGGATGGCGTAAGGCTGTACTTGGAAATGATAGAGAAAACAGCAGACACTGGGGAAGGCAAAAAGCATCTCTGTGAAATGAAATTATTCCGCATACTGCACAAGTTAAAGAAAGTTCGTTTTTGTTCCGAAAGGACAATGGGATGGGAAATTAGAGGTCTCTCTTGTTAACCACTTACACAGAATTTAACATCAAAGTAAATGTCATTTCTGTTAAGTATGTGTGTCCAGTTTTTTTTAAATGACACATCAGTGGTCTCCCTAAACCAAGAAACGGTAAGATTTCTCCAAGTATTGTTATGAATCCATAGGCAGTGTACGGCTGCAGGCAAAGTCCTGGTGCTAGCCGGAAGCAAGTGTGCGTAGACTGTCTCAGAATTTTGCCCTCACCTGGCCTCTTTGTATATAAATGCTTTGTTTGTTCTGTTTATCTTGGACTATTGTTTACAAATTCAATACATGCTTTCCAATAAGATGATAAATAAATACGTACAGATAAGACCTGGGAAAGACTCCAAGTTGGAAATGCTCAAATTGTTCTGGAAGTCTAGAAGGAAACATATCGTATGTAGCAACTATTGATTCAGACAGCTAATTAAATACACACAGGAAGTGGGGAGAGCAAACTGAGCAATGTGTAAAGGGGCACAATGTCTACAACTTGATGAATGGATACACCCAACAGGCTCCTCATTCGCCCACTGACTTAAGAAGCAACAGGCTTACTTTCTCTTGAAACTTGCAATGCCTAGAAAACATGGGCCTCTTTTCTTTGCCTATTTTCAATGTTTAATATTTTGTGCATTGGGGGAAATGTGATAAAATTGAGCAACTTTTACCCAGAAATATATTCTCCAACTTTCACCTGTTCACAGTATCCCAGGTCACCTGTTCACAGTATCTCCAGAGGGGACCTCATGTTTTCTGCAGATTTGTAGACTACAGTCCAGCTGCATTTCCTTCAGCCCTGCAGCAAACGATCCCCACGGATTCCTCACAAAGTGGGGAAGGCAGACAGTCTCATAATCACAACTTCTAAGATGCCAAAAGGCATGAGAATCAGTGCAACGTAAAAATAACCACAAATTTTTAAAATCTCACTTACCACAGTATAATTCTTTATACTGTGTGATTAGTTCTCTGTACTAATGTGGGTAGACCGTGGTACCAGATATTTGTCCAAACGTTATTCTGGATACTTCTCTGGAGTTACTTTTTGGTGGGGAAACTACGAAAGTAGCAGTGGAAGAACCCCTTCTCTAGACCATAGCGTTCATATTTATAGTTATGGCACATCCTGGAGCACAGTCAGCTCCAGAGAGCGTGAAAGCTGCACAGCTCACAATAGCCACGAAACAGAAGCAAGCTTCATGTCTATCACTGGAAGAATGGGTAGAGAAAATGCAGTATGCATACACAGTGGACTCCTATTTGGCCATAAAAAGAAGAATAAAATCTCGTGGTTTGCAGAATGATTGAAACTGAGGGTGGTTAAGCTAAATGAAATCCTGGGCCCAGGGAGACAGGACTGTTTGGCTCACTCGTGGAGAGTAAAAGGAAGTCAGTCTATGTCATGGAAATATGGAGTGGGATGTGGTCACAAGAAGCCAGGGACATGAGGAAAGAGAAAAAGGGATACAGCTGATCAGTGGGGGCTGAGTTAGACCAGCGTAAGGAACTCTGGTATTGCACATCAGGGAAACCGCAGAGAAACACAATGTCTGTATTCTCAAAACTTTAAATGTTCTCCATAAGGAAGTGATAAATATTTGAGGACACAAATGTGCTTACTTATTCAATCAGCACACAATTTACACTCTATCCTTAAATTTTAATTTTTTTTCAGATAAAAATCAAAAATTTTAAAATGCAAAGCAAAATTTCTGCAGTCGTTTTTGTTTATTTTCATCATGCCTAGGTCCTTACTGACACCAGAGCATACCTGTACACATCTAAGGAGACCACATAAGTGCACAGTATTATGTCTAGGTCCTTACTGACACCAGAGCATACCTGTACAGATCTAAGGAGACCACATATGTGCACAGTATTTTTATAAAGAGTTAAATTAACAGTATAACCCATATTTACTCGTTACAAATATATCTTCATGATTTTTCCTAGGTATTATTCCCACTGTCTAAGTAAATTGCCTAGACTTGCCTTAAATTCAATATCTATGCGGCCCAGGCCAGATTTGACCACTTAACAGTCCTCCTGCCTCAGCTTCCTGGGTGCTTTGATTACAAGCATGTGCAAATAGCCCTTGCCAACACTATTATTTTTTTTAATTTTCAATGGCACCAATTTATTTAGTGTGTGTGTGTGCGCGCGCACGTGCGCACCACCGTATGTGTGTGGAGATCAGAGAGCAACGCTCAGAAGTCAGCTCCATATTTCCATCACATGGATCACAGGGAACAGACTCAAGTCATCTGGGCTCAGCAGCAAGTATTGGCTCATTGAGCCATTTCGTAGGCCCACGGTTTTTGTAACACTACAGCTGTGACCTCACAGTCAGTTACAAAACAAAAGGACCTGAAAGGAGAGTGAACCCCCCACCCAGCCATCACCCCACCTCACCCGTTGCGGAGTGCAGGCTGAAGTCAGATGAATAAAGGGAATTTAGCAATGGTGGAGAACGGGATGGAAGCTTGAATGTGCTCTAGGAAATTGTGAAATCGTTTTCTCTAGATGCTTCATGGTGAAAATACTGTCTACCACGTACTTGCCTGTAGGGACAGAAAGGGTAAGTACATATTTATTATACAGTCTTAGCTCTAGAGCCCCAGCCATCCCTAAAATGAAGGGAAAGGGGCCTCTGTTGACCGGAGAGGCATGTTTATCTGTGACTCACTCACAATATTGGCTCCAGGCAGAGAGCAGATGTGGGTCATCAGGAGGCATCCATGGCTTTTTGGCTCATCTACCAAACTCCAAACTCCATCATCTATAGTTCACACAAGCAGATGTGTGGAAACTACTAGCATTTACTACTTCAAAACAAGAGGAGCATTGCCAGCCGGAAGGATCCGGATCCAAAGATTTACACACCGTTTTACCACATTAAATATAACACATGTCTAGTGAAAATCTGTCTCTCCCAGACATAACTCTACAGACTCCAGAGTCAGGCAGAGGATGCTGTAAACTGCCCCCTCTTTCATTTTCCCCCCAGTATGGTCAAAGCTCTGGAATTTGGGTTCCCTGGCTGTGATACCTAACTTCTGTTGTTTTGTTTTTGTTTTCCAAGAGAGAATTAATCTGAAAGTATAATTTTTTTTTCCTGGCAATACTCGGCTCTCTTTTTGGCTGTCCACAGATAAGCTGCATATCTGCACTGATAAAATACAGATTGTCCGGCTACTGATATTGGGCGTGGGTGTCTGCCGAAAAAGCTCCAAAGTCGAACAGCGCAGGCTCCAGGCTGTCCTTGTTCCCTATAAACACTGAGTGCATCCAATGCCCACTCAACATTAGAGGAAAACATACTCAAGGAGTACAGACCCCTGGGTTTTCATAACTAAACTCAGATTCAGTCCTGTGACCATTAGAAATTAACAGAGCTTTAGTTCCAGTGAGACGGATCAAGGGATAAAGGCGTTTGCCACCAAGCGAGATGGCCTGAGTTCAATTCCTGGAACCCACATGCTGGAATGAGAGAGCTGACTCCTGGAAGCCGTCCTTTGACCTTCACACATGTACTGTGGCACCTGTACATTCACACACACACACACACACACACATACACACACACACACACACACACACACACACTAATAAAATAAATAATGTAAACTAAAAGAAATTAACTGAGCCTATAAACACCACGCATTGGGTGAACGTTTTTAAACTTTCTCATCTTGTTTGTTCTGTAGTAACTCATTATTGAGCAAACTCACATGATTAAATACTTAGGTTTTCTTCTGCTGGCAGGTTGGGAGGTCAGCCGGGAAACACGTTCATATCTGCTGAGCTAATGTTGTGATGGGCATTTCAGCAGACAGCCCAGCTGATGAGATACTCTGCTCTGGCTGATGCTATTGTTGATGCTGCCGTGGCTGTCATGAGTCATAGATGGGACCTAACAATTTTGTAAAGCGGATATTTGTATTGCTTTTTTACAAATTAAAAAAAAAAACGGGTGTTTGAGGAATAATCTCTCTAGGCCAAGAAGCCAGTAGGTGTTAGAATCAAGACTGACATCCAAGCGAAGACTTCCTCCCATGCTCTTCCAACCATAGCAAGATTTCCAAATGGTCCCATTTAAGTCCCTAGGGAGAGAGTACAAAAGAAGCAAAGAGAAGCAAACTGTGTCTGATCCTGCAACCAGCTCAGTCTCTGCTACACAGTCCTTTAGATGCTTAGTGTGTGTACACACGCACACACTCAGTCTCTGCTACACAGCCCTTTAGACGCTTAGTGTGTCTACACACACACACACACACACACTCAGTCTCTGTTACACAGCCCTCTAGACGCTTAGTGTGTCTGCACACACACACACACTCAGCCTCTGCTACACAGTCCTTTAGACACTTAGTGTGTCTGCACAGGCACACACACTTAGCCTCTGCCACACAGCCCTTTAGACATTTAGTGTGTCTGCACACACGCACACACTCAGCCTCTGATGCACTGTCCTATAGACAGCGTGTCTGTGACAGAAAAGTAGAACCTCAAAGGATCAAACCATGTGAGAAGTTAGACGTCCAGGCAGCCGGAGCACCTGGTGGTTTTCTCCACCATCAACACCATCTGAATGAAGCAGAAAGCAGTCTTACCTTGCAAGCCATCCCACTAGCTAATCCCCAGTTTTAACTTTCCAGTGTATCATGATGGTTAGCTTCATGTGTTCAGCATAGGATTTTAAATCTCCTCTCTAGCTAGAGAGATGGCTGAGTGGGGGAAGTGCTCACTGCACAAGCAGAAGGACCTGATTTTGGATTCTCAGTGCCCATGTCAATGCCAGGTGCATGTGCCTGCAGCTCCAGTGAGGGATGGATGGGAGGATAAGTGGGATTTCCGGGTTTCCTAGTCAGCCAGTCTAGCAAGCTCCAGGCTCTGTGAGAGATTCTGTCTCAAAAACACAAGGTGAGGTATGATGCAAGATTGGGTGACACCTAGTGATGACCTCTGACTTCCTCACACAGTACACCTGTGGGCAATCACATGCGTTCTCCCCTGGCTTCCTTTTATTTACCTCCCTTCTTTTCCCGCAGAAAGTGGACTTTAGCTTGAGAAACCAACCACCACACAACTAATCACAAAGGAGAAAGTCAAAGGCTGCTTCCAATGCACTAGGATTACAAAGCCGGGCCAACAGTTTATAAAGTGCAGACTTTCCTAACACAGGACAGCTGTTGTCTTGACACAGAAGCATCAAGAGGTTAGTTATCTGGCCCTTCCTCATAAGGCCTCTTTGAGCCCAAAGCATGGACAAATGTGATGAATAACACAGAAACATACAAATCCTGGTGAGACGCTTAAATCAGGTGGTGTCTTCTGGCCAATGACCAAATTCATCTCACTCTGGAGAAGAAGGAGAAGCTGCTGGTTTGGGCTCTGAAAAATCTGAATGCAAAATCTGTTCACCTCTCTGTATTTATCAAGACATCTCAAGCTCCACGAAAGCAGCAAGCTCCAAGCATCCCGACATGAAGAGGTGGATTGTTTAATTTACCCAACTTATTAAAACTAGAAAAACCCTAGCGTGCAACATCATACAAAAGATTTCCCACCAAAAAGAAAGTGCAACAAAACAATTATAAACAAATACCAAAGAAGACAGTAGAGGGTTGTAAGAAACACTGAGGTTGGCCAGCTATGGTGGTACACGCTTTTAATTGCAGGGTTGGGGAGGCAGAGACAGACAGGTGGATCTCTCTGGGTTCAAAGCCAGCCTGATCTACAGAGTGAGTTCTAAGACAGCCAGGGTTACACAGAGAAAACCTTAGCTGAAAATAAATAAGGGAAGAAGGGAGGAAGGGAGGGGAGGGAGAAGGAAGGAAGGAAGGAAGGAAGGAAGGAAGGAAGGAAGGAAGGAAGGAAGGAAGGAAGGAAGGAAGGAAGAAAGGAAGGAAGGAAGGAAAGAAAAACTGAGGACAGGAAGAAAACGTGGTTTGAACAAGAAAATGTTCCAAAACACTACAGAGCCAACCAGTCCCTAGGGTTTTCCCTGATAGGAAGGTGTAGTGGTGGGAAGCACAGGCTCTGGTGGTCATGTTGCCTAGGAAAACAACTTCCTTGTTCTTGCGGGGTTTTCCTTCTCTATATTGTAGACATGTTGTTACTGGAGAAACATATTCCTTAGCATGTGTTTTCATGCTATTTCTTGAAAACCTCAGGTTCAATTTTCACAAAGACAAGAATGAATTAAGACTCTGTGACTGGGAAAGTAACTCAGTTAGTGGAGTGCTTGTCTGACATGCATGACACCCTGGGTTCAGAGCCCAGCACCACATACATAATGTCTGTTGGTGCACATACCTATCATTTCAACAGTCTGGAAGTAGAGGTAAGGAGGATCAGAAGTACAAGGTCACCCTTGGCTACATAGTAAAGTTTGAATTTTACTATGTGGCTATGTGAGATTGCATGATTTTGTAGTCTCTGCCCTAAAATTGATGGTCTCCCAGTTCTGTCAGCTGTCTGGCTTGCGACCCATCAGCCCACACCACATAGCTAAGCAATGGCAGCCTCAGGCAATTTGGGACAGAAAAAGCAAGATCAGGCTGGTTTACATGCTGGGCAGTTTCCTAAGGAGACTCTCAAAGGAGACCTTCTAAGCTGTAAACACTGCCTTGTCTATTGATGCTATGAAAGAAATGTCTCTTCCTGTGCCTAAAAACAACCACTCTCCTCCCTAGCAGGGGTGCAACGAGTGATCGTGAAACTGTGTGAAATATAACTGGCACTTCATTTAAGCATGTCGTGAGCGTGTGAAGCTATAAATGATTCCCCTGTAAACTTTGCTTAAAGTAAGCAGAATAGAAAGACTGTCCTTTCCCTCCGCTGCATCTGAGTTAGCTGGAGGACTTTGTTTCTGTTAACTTATCCGATTTTCTTGGAAATACAAATGGCTATAGGATGCTTGCGTCCTCCTATGTGCTGTCCCTCCATGTCGTAGAAATGATAAACACTTGCTTATATACCAACATTTCCAAGCTCGTTGGTTGTCCATTCTGGTATCTGTCACCGTGACACAGCAGACTGTGTATTCACTTCTGAAAAGTGTGAACAGCCTGAATTTCTAGGTGTAGGAATAAGAAAGAAAAAAAGAAAGACAGCATGGGGCTTTTTCCATGAGGACCAGGCAACAGTTGCTCACATATGTGTCCAGAAAGGAGGGTCTGTCAGTTCACAGGGGAAGCATGTCTTCTACTAAATTTGCAAAGAGACTTTTTCTTTCTTTGAGAAAGATAAGATTCAGGCTACAGCTGATAAATGAGACAAGAGTTCTTGAGTCTGCAAGTCATCATAAGCAGCATGACTCTAAATAGATGTGTCTTTGTTTAGACTCAAATACACTATGGTTTACTAGTCATGATATTAGCGAGACTCTAATTTTCACAACAACATTTTTATAGCTGAAGTATCTACACAGTAAAAAAGTAACAGTAACAAGAAGAAAAGTGTGCATTGGAAAATAATGATAGGAACAGCATCCAAGTTCCCGGTACAAAGTACATACGTGAAACACACGACATATTATATTAAGAAGTGTCTTCATTGCAAGGAAATAGAATTGAGGAAAGCCTGAAGGTAGGCTAAACGAGAGATAAGGGAGACTTCAAAACAGTTACTGCTAATTATTACTTCATGTAATCTTTTTCCATTTATTAATCTGTTGGAAGCATGAGCAAGCTACCGTGCATGTGGAAGTCTGAGGACAACTTTCAGGAATCAGTTGTCAGTTCTCTCCTTCTGCTTTTGGAAATTAAACTCAAGTCATCAGACTTTGTGGCAGGTGGCTTTTGATGTGGGGAGTCCTTCTGTATATGTGTTGTGTTTATTGGTTGATGAATAAAGCTGTTTGTACCAATGGATTAGCAAAGTAAAGCCAGGTGTGAAATCAGAACAGAGATGAGAGAGAATAGACAGAGTCAGGGAGACGCCATGTAGCTGCCTAAGGAGAAAGACACTGAACCTTACCTGTAGTCCATAGCCTCATGGCAATACACAGACTAATAGATGTGGATAAATTTAAGATATAAGAGATATACAGGAATATGCCTAAGCTATTGGCCAAGCCATGTTGTAATTAATATAGTTTCTGTGTGATTCAGGTCTGGGTGACCGAGAACAAATGAGTAGTCTCCTTCTACAGGCTTTGCCCACTGAACGAACGTGCCAATATTTCATTTGTAAGCAAGAGTTCCTGAGAAGTATGTGGGGTCAACACATGATTCTGGGGTAGACACCTTAGGACAGTGGTTCTCAACCTGTGGATCACAACCTCTCTGGGAGTTGACTGACCCTTTCACAGAGGTTACATATCAGATATTTATATTATGATTAATAACAGTAGAGAATTACAATTTTGAAGTAGCAATGAAAATAATTTTATAGTTGGGGGTCAGCACAACAGGAGGAACTATTTTAAAGGGTCACAGCATTAGGAAGAATGAGAACCACTTCCTTAAGACACACTCTATCTGTAGGAGTCCCTGAAGGCTCTTCAGTAATTTGAGAAATCAGGATCATGTTTGTGATCCCACCACGGGTAGTGTACCCTTCTGTTCCCATGTGTGTCCCCACAGAACCCAACAGGTGTGTCATGTAAAACTATGGTTCTGCCCCAAAGAAGGATGCCCAACTATGCTCGTTCACAAGCTTTCGCAAACTGATTTTAAATGAGAATTTCTTTGAGGAAGCAATATAAGTTAATAATGTTTTGAAATCTCAAACTTTTGTCTATTTTTTAACACCCTGAAATGTAATGGGTGGCAGGCATGAAGCGCTCTGCAGTGCAATAAACTATAATGGTTTTGCAAGAATAATGGGTGTAAGATTTTGAACCACAAACTAACAGATCTCAAAGGATCATTTTTGGTTTTAAATGATGGCAGACAGACTATTGTTAGATTTGCCCATTTGGCTGATAGTTTCTTCAAAATGAAAGAAGCCAGCCAATCATTTCAAAGGAAACTCAGAGGCTTGTAGCCCACTATAAAATTTAAGCTTCCAAGCAAAAGACTAGAATTTTAGAAAGCTTATATTTGTCAACACAGGCTTGATAATTACTTTTTAGGGACTTTTAAAATGAATTTGGTGATTTTAATGAAAATAGTTTTTAAGCAATGTTTTCTCATTTTACATACCGATACTAATTCCCACTTCCTCCCCTCCTCCCACCCCACCCCTCATGCACTCCTCAAAGAGAAAAAGGCCTCCCATGGGGAGTCAACAAAGTCTGTACATCACATTGAGGCAGGACCAAGGCCCATACCCATATATCTAGGCTGAGCAAGGTATTCCTTCAAAAAAAATGGGCTCCAAAAAACCAGATCACGCACTAGGAATAAATCCTGGTCCCACTGCCAGTGGTTCCACAAACTGCACATGCTACACAACTGTCACCCACCTTCAGAGGGCCTAGTGTGGTCATATGTGGGTTCCCCCACTGTCAGTCCAGAATCAATGAGTTCCCACTAGCTCAGATCAACTGTTTCAGTGAATATCTCCATCATGGTCTTGATCCCTTTGCTCATATTATTGCTCCACCCTGTCTTCTACTTGACTCTGGGAGTTTGGCTTAGGGCTTGGCTGTGGATCTCTACATCTGCTCCCAGCAATTGCTGGATGAATGTTCTATGATGACAATTAAGATAGTTATCAATCTGATTACAGGGCAAAGTCAGTTCAGGCACCTCCTCCACTATTGCTTAGGGTCTTAGCTGGGGTCATCTGTTGTGGTGAAAGACTTAGATTTCTTTGATTGTGTTGGGCACAGCACAGTTGATGATGAAATCAACCCCAAGAACATCAGGAAGGGGAAGTTAAGTGTCCATGGGGAGGTGTCTACCTTTACATGGAAGCTCTAGATTGAGTTTGTCAAGGGATACTATGACAATCCCAAAGTCTGTGCACTTTACAGTCATCCTTGTAGATCCCTGGGAATTTCCCTAGTGCCAGGTTTCTTGATAGTCTCAAAATGGTTCCCTCAATCAAGATATCTCTTTCCTTGTTCTGCCTTTCTGTCCTTCCCCCATCTTGACCATTCCGTTCCCTCATGTTCTCCTCCCCAATTACCTTCTTCCTCCATGTCCAACATGCTCCCAATTTTCTCAGGAGATCTTGTCTATTTCCCTTTCTCAGGGGAATACATGTATGTCTCTCTTATGGTTCTCCTTGGTACTTAGTTTCTCTGGGGTCATGAACAATTAGGCAGGTTATCCTTTGCTTTACATCTAATATCCACTTATGAGTGAGTACATACCTTGTTGGTCTTTCTGGGTCTGGGTAAACTCAGTCAGTATGGGTTTTTTCTAGTTCCATTCATTTGCATGCAACCACTGAGTAGTGCTCCACCAGGTAAATGGACCACACTTTCTTTACCCATTTTTCAGTTGAGCGGCATTTAGATTGTTTCCAGGTTCTGGCTATTGCAATTAATGCTGCTTTGAACACAGTTGAGCAAATGTCCTTGTGATATGAGTGTGCATCTTTTGGATATATGCCCAAGAGTGATATTGATGGGTCTTAAGAGATATTGATTCCCAATATACTGATTTTCAAAGTGGCTGTACAAGTTTGTACACCCACCTTAGTGGAGGAGAGTTCCCCTTACTTCGCACCCTCTCCAACACTGGCTGTCATTGGTGTTTTTGATCTTAGTCATTCTGACTGGTGTAAAAGAGATGGTATCTCAGAGTTGTTTTGATTTACATTTCCCTGATGGCTAAGGATGTTGATTTACATTTCCCTGATGGCTTAAGTTCCCTAAGTATCTTTTGGCCATTTGAGATTCTCCTATTGAGAATTCTCTGTTTAAATCTGTACCCCATTTTTAATTGGATTATTTGGTATTGATATCAGTTTATTGAGTTCATTATATATTTTGGAGATCAGTCCTCTATCCAATGTAAGGTTAATGAAGATATTTTCCCATTCTGTAGTCTGCCTTTTGTCTTACTGACTGTGTCTTTTCCTTTATAAAAACTTCTCAGTTTCAGAAATGTATCTAAACATTAAAAAAAAAGGCAATATACAACAAGCCAACAGCTAAAATCAAATTAAATGCAGAGAGCCTCGACACGATTCCACTAAAATCAGGAACAAAACAAGGCTATTCACTCTCTCCATATCTATTCAATATAGTACTCAAAATTCCAGCTAGAGCAATAGGACAACAACAGGAGATCAAGGGGATACAAATTTGAAAGCATGAAATTAAACTTCTATTTGCAGATGATATGATAGTAACCATAAGTGACCCCAGGGAGCTTCTACAGCTGATAAACACCTTTAGAAATATGGCAGAATATAAGATTAACTAAAAAAAATCTGTATCCCTTCCATATACAAATTATAAAAGGGCTGAAAAATCAGAAAAGCATCATCCTTCACAATGGCCACAGATAACAAAAAAATATCTTGTGGTAACTCTAACCAAAGTAGAGAAAGACCTATATGACAATAATTTAAGTCTTCAAAAAAAGAAAATGAAGAAGATATTAGAAAATGGAAAGATCTCCCATGTTCATGGATAGATAGGATCAACATAATAAAAATGTCAATCATACAAAAATCAATCTACAGATTCAGTGCAATCCCCATCAAAATCCCAACAAAATTCTTCACAGGCTTTGAAAGAACAATACTTAACTTGATAAGAAAAAACAAAAAACCCAGAATAGTCAAAATAATCTTGTATAATAAAGAAACTTCCAGAGACAACACCATCCCTGGCATCAAGCTCTGTTATAGAGCTACAATAATGAAAACAACTTGGTATTAGCATAAAAGCAGACGTGAACCAATAGAATCAAATTAAAAACACTAATAGTAATTCATACACCTATGAACACCTGATTTTTGACTAAGAAGCTAAAATTATATAATGTAACAAAGAAAGCATCTTCAACAAATGGTACTGGCATAACTGGATGTCTACATTAAAAGAATACAACTAGATCCATATCTATCATCATGTACTGTTGGAGAAGGGCTGCTTGTTGGTTCCCAACTGCCAGGCTAGCTTAGACCCAAAATAATCACACAGAAACTATATTAATTAAATCACTGCTTGGCCCATTAGCTCTAGTTTCTTATTGGCTAACTCTTACATATTAATTTAACCCATCTCCGTTAGTCTGTGCATCACCATGTGGCAGTGGCTGACCAGCAAAATTTTGACATGTCTGATTCTGGCGGTGGCTCCATGGCGTCTCTCTGACCCCGCCCTTCTTTCTCCCAGCATGCAGCCTAGCTTTCCCCACCTAGTTCTGTTATTCCCTGCCATAGGCTCAAAGCAGTTCTTTATTCATTAACCAGTAAAAGCAACACATAGACAGAAGGACCTCCCATACCACATGTACAAAACTCAAGTCCAAATGCATCAAAGACCTCAACATAAATCCAGCTACACTGAGCCTGACAGAAGACAAAGTAGAAAGTTGCAGTGGCATCAATTGCATTTTAATAAAGAAAGACTGCCTGAAGATTGGAGAGTAAAACATTCCCAATGGTCAGCCTTACAGACCAGGTTATGATAACACACACCTTTAATCCCAATAGCCATAATGACACACAACTTTAATCCCAGTAGCCAGCCACACTAGTTTCCATAGAAACTGGGCAGATCATTCCTTTAATGAAAGCAGTGCACACTTTTAATCCCAGCCCTAGAGAGGATTATAAAATGGGAGGAATCAGCACTCAACACACAGTCTCATTCTGAGCTTCCTGGAAGCAGGATCGCCATTTCAGACTCAGGTCGAGGTAAGAGCCAGATTCGTTTTTCAGGTCCTCAGGTTGAACCCCAATTTCTCTCTCTCAGTTTTTTATTAATTGTGCTTTGGTAATTAGCATAAAATGTATGGGCACAGGAAACCACTTCATAAATATAACACCAGTAGCACAGACACTGAGAGCAACAATTAATAGCTGGGACCTCCTGAAATTTATTTTAATGAAAATATTTTTTATGCTGTATAATGAAATTTGTTAGGATTTGGAGGGTTGTATTAACTCAGAGAAATCAGAGTTTTCAGCTTACTAATTAGGTTAGAGAGTCTATGATGGAAGGAAGTGCAAGAGACATCAAGAGACCACACAGCACATGCGTTCACCATATGGACCAATTCCACATCACAACTAGACTTAAGAAATGACCTCTGGGTGGTATTTGATGTAATATCAAAGAAGGATGCTCCCTGTGACCTGAATTATCTTCAAGATACTCTTGTATTTTTCAAAAAGGGGTACAGATGAGGTAGGTCCTTCATCTACTTCCCTCAAAATAACATACAGCAAATCGCTGCATGCATATCGGAAACTGAAATGCCAGCATGCCATCTTCTATAAAGACATATAATATCAAGATTTTCAAAGGGAATCAATAACATTGGTTATTATAATTAAACCCCTTAAATTTATTTAAAACATTCTGTTTTGTTTGTTTTACACAAGGCATTTACACAAGGCTGTCCTTAAACAAGTTAACTGGGTGGGACATTGACTCCACTTCCCAAGTGGTGGCATTACAGGCATACAACACCACTCTTGGCTATTTATCTTACTTTTAATACTAAAATATTGAAGATAGCATGTAGTTGGTAGTGTTTTTTACCCAATTCAGTGGCTGTCCCTTAAGCAACTGCTGTCCTAATCCACAACTGCAGCTCCACTGTTACCAGCAGCAGTTCAACTGCAAGGGCCACAGCCAGTGGGAATTCTGTTCCCGCACACACAGGCTCTTTCAAAGCCACTAAGGTAAACTTTATATAGATCTCTAACTCTATATGGAATTCAGGATTCAAAGCTTGACATGAAATTCTGCTAACTCAGAGAGGCTGAATCACCAGTAGTTAACCTTCTCTCCTTGCTCCTTTCTCCTAAAAAACCCACAGGAACTTCCGCCGAGCTCCCACGGAAGGACACTCACTACACCTGGTTCCTCCCTGACACTTCTTGTCAGTTAGTTGCTGACCCATCCTCCTGACCACAGGTTAATTTCATTTAATCAAACAAATAAAACATGTTTTTGCATTGTAAACAAAAGCAGTATGAAGAAATGTAACATACCTTAAATTAATATTTCACAAAATCTCAATTTTAATTACAAATTCCATAAATATCAACAGATAGAACTCACACAAATGAAACAAAAATGTGGGGGTCTTGTGCTGGTGAATTTCTATTGCCCATGTGACATACTCTAGAGTTGCTTGGCAGGACTTCAACTGAAGAGTTGACTTGTTTAGGTTGACCTGTTGGCATGTCTTGGAAGCACTTTCTTGATTGTTAACTGATGTAATAGGGTCCAGTCTACTGAAGGTAATGCCATCCCTGGGAAGATATGTCTGAACTTGATTTGATATGGGATTCCCCTCTGTATGCTATAACTACCATTGGTTAATAAAGAATCTTCTTTGGGCCTAATGCAGCACAGAATAGGGCAAGGCAGGAATTCCAAGCAGATAGATGAGAGTAGGCGGAGTCAGGGAGAAGCCATGTAGCTGCTGAAGGAGAAAGACACCCGCCATGGAACCTTACCAGTAAACCATGAGCCTCATGGTAAAATATGAAATAATAGAAATGGGTTAATTTAAGATGTAAGAGCTAGCTAGAAATATGCCTAAGCTATTGGTCAAATAGTTCTGTAATTAATACAGTTTCTGTGTGATTATTTCGGGACTGGGTGGCTGGGAACAAACAAGCAGGCCCTGACTACAAAACCTGAGCTGTATAAGAAAGCTAGTGAAGCAAACCATGGGAAACAAGCCAGTTCGCAGTATTCCTCAACGGCTTCCACCTCAAGCAGCTGACTTGAGTTTCTGCTTTGACTTTCTTTAATTAAGCTTGTGTTCCTCAAGCTTAATATGTATATGTACAATATATATGTATGTATGTGTTGCATACAAATACATAGTACAATCCCCAAAGGGGCCTGGGATGTACAATATTTCACCATAGCAGGGTCCACTTGATCTGAGAGATTAATGCTTCGATTCAGCTAATCGTGGAGGCCATTCTTCCGCTGCCCTGGTAATCATCTTTGGTCCTCCCTATGCAATTCTTGTCTCTTCTGCCTGCCCTGGCAGTAGAATTTCCTATGTGAATGCCCTTCCTGTCCTGTGAAGAACTCCTCACTCATGTGTGTAAGGTGGACTTTACTCACAGAAGCAACAGTAAGAGTTCTACAGAACTGTGCCCATGCCTCTGCTTTCTCAGATTATCACTTACCTGCTCCAAGCAGCTTTTTCTTGTTGGATCAACATGGCCCTGCATATCACACAGTTGCCTTTGTTCCCCGCAAGGATCTGTTTCCTATGGATTTTGCCTGCATTCTCTTTGTTGTCCATCCCTGTTCTAGGAATGATACATTCTCTTTGTTCAGTGGGAAGGAGAGCTTCCCAGGTACCAGCCATGTTATGGAGGAAAGCAGACCTTCAAAGACCAGTCGGAGACTGCCTAATATATTTTGTATTGCCCATCACACATTAACTGCCCTCCTTGCTACCGGTGATTCAGTGTTTCCTGGGATTCTGATCTATTCTGTCTGTTGTCAGCCCTCTGCTCTATGCACTGAACAGCGATGAAAACAAGGGAAGACATTTTGTGATAAAAATTTAACTTTTTTCTTCATATCATTTCCTATGTGTTGCATTAGCTCTTTTTTTCCTAATTGAAACTTTCCTCCTGGAAGGGGGCTCATAAGATTCAGCTGGAACTGCTTCCAAGGCTCCAGGGAGCTCAGAAGACTCCAGAATTCCCAAGGCCGCTACCCAAACTTAGAAACACAAATTAAAAACTGCAGAGAAGAGGAAACTCTCTGATGACCTGTCTGAGAGCCGGACAGGGAGCTCCAGGGATGCAGTCTTTGAGGATTGTTGTGATGCTAGGGTGGGTGGACCTTCTAGCAATGCTCTATAAGTGATCTCAGTAAACATGCTTTCTCACCATGCAGGGTTTGAGTGAAATCATTCCTGTGGTCATCGGTACCCAATCTGGGTTGTGTCATTTGTTCATGCTTACCCAAGGAAAGCCATGCAAAGGTATGTGGCACTATCCTGAATGCTGGATGTATTGTACACATTGGTTGGTAAGCATTTTCATGGGTAAATACCATTTAACTAAGTTTGACGCTTACTTTGGCCTAGATATCATTTCCTCCTTAAGAACCCACCCAACCCTTCGGCTGGTTGTGACTGGCCGGAGCTGGTTATGCATCCTATGCTTCGTCTTTATTATGGTGATGACCTGAACAAGTTCAGTTACCCCAGCAAGTTTAGAGCAGTACATCACGCAGCCCTTTGCTCCCAACAGGGGATTTGTGAGCAGAGACAGTCTTTGCATCTCAATCTCTTGCCTTCCCGACCTGTGTACCTGCAGGTGATTTGAGGTTACTTGATAGCCACAGGCTCTACACAGGTACAGTCTGAACTACATTAAAGCTCCTTTACGCAGATTTCATGTTACATTTACAGTGTAATTTTCACCAGAAAAATCCAATGCTTATTAGAAAGAACTGCTTTAATATGCATTTGTCCATCACTGGATGAGCTGTCCTGTATATGCATTCTTCAAAACTGTTACATAGACCACAGGCATTCTAGAATTGCCATTTTATCTTGAGAGTATTTTTCTACATAAGTACACATAGCTTTAAAATGATCATAAAACTAACATCCACATGATCTGTGGTTTAAAAAAACAAGAGGCTATGGTCTGTATAGTGGTTTGCTTTCCACAGTATATCTTGATTCACATAAACATATTTTTATTCATTGCTAAGAGTACCACATGCTCAAAATGCAAACTATAAGACCTGTATCATGACTGTGAAATCTCAGGAAACACAGACCTGCTAACTCCACCCCACAGGTGGGAACTGTGACCTTATAGATTCTCAACACGAGGCTACCTGCCTGCGAGATCACCGATTGCTTTAAAGGTGGCAGTTTGCCCACTTTGAATGGGAATCCCAGCATGTTAATATTTGGAGCACTAATATTTTGAGATATTCTACTTTCCATGAGTTGCAAAAAGTCTTTACATTTAGATTTCATAGATTTCTTCCAGTTAATATCAAGATATGCTTGGTGAAGACGTGAGCACTGCACCCTCTGTTTGCTTACGGTTTGGGTCGGTTGTTTTAAAATACAGTTTACAAGTATCCAGTTAGTAGAACAAGATTAAGAGGATGATGTAAGGAATGTGGCCTCCTTGGCCCTGAGGCTGAGTCTCAAAGCTCAGCGTGCCGGAGACTTCTGGGCATGGCTATTCCAGCAGTTGTTTAGTAGTTGAATTTCATCGAGACTGAGGAGGGCCTGCCTGCATAGCTCTCCACACTGACAAGTTCACCTCATGTGAAGTCAAAGGAAATCCAACAATGTTATCTAAAACATACAATGGGCATCAACTGATAGATTGTTAAATCAACTGTGTAAATATTCTTAAGAAGATATTATTTAAAACCAAATATTTCCTTTTGTCTAAACGATGAAATATGGAACTGCGTAGCTTTGCCATTTCCTTTGAGATTGTTTAGGACTCTAACTACTTCTATTTCCTGGTGTTTTTCTCCCCCTGCTTCTAACAAGAACTGTAGAAAAATGAACATAAATCTAAAATAAGAAGGAAAATAGAATCTGCTCTTATTCCTGTGTATTATGCTTATCCAATGTCAGGTATACATGGCAGAAGTGGCAAGTTTCCATCTCAGGGGGTATTCATTTGCTTAATTTTTTAACTCTGAATTACATTTTTAAAAGGGGCTCTTTTTCTCCTAATCTTTTCTAGCAATTTCCCAATCACATTCTTTAGCCAATACTAGACAGTATCCATTTCAACATTTTTCCATGCACAAAATTATGCAAGATCATAAAGGTTTAATATTAAGCTGAGATGTTTTAATGTCCACAGACAGAACAGAACTTTGGAAGAACTTAATACATTAAATTAACAATCCTTTATATCAGTCATATGGAATGGGAACTCAGGCTAGAAAAGAAGTAAACAGCATTGAGACTGATTATGGTATTAGACAGAAAGTCACTAGGGAACAAGATGTAGAAATTTTTAAAGCCAGAAACAACTACTGGAAGGTGGGTGTTATCCCTCTAAACAGATAAGCACAATTAAACTGTCAGCAGAAAGCTAGCTAGCTCAAATATGCCAGTTTCTGTCTCCCTAACACAGCAAGAGTTTACCCTACACTGACAGCCAAGCGGAAAACACCTAGATAGATTGGTCTCACCAACCATTATGCTTTAATATGACTTGACATCAAGTCACGGAAGGCGAGTCTTACTAGCTGGTCTATGGCACAGCCCTTCCCAAACCTTGAACTTCCTATGCCCACAATTACATTAAAATAATTTTAAACCAGTTTTGCCTCCATTCAAGGAGGAAAAGCTTTTTATTGGATTTTTAAACCAAGTAATTCAAAGGACATGGCTAAAGTTAAGTCCTGGACACTGATTTTAACATTCCTTCTATATCAGGTGAGGTATTCCACCTCACTAATACCGTGTGTCTCCAGTAAAATGACGAATCAGACAAAATTCTTCTTCGGTTGTTTGGTTTAGACATTCCACTTACTGTATAAAACAGCGTTACCCAGACCTTTATGAAAGACCATCCCCACTCCCTTAATCACTGCTCCAGAGGGTATTTAATCATTTTGCCACACTGACCTGGAAGTAATATGCTATTTAAGTCAGGCCATGCTATTTGTTAGCTTTGTGGGGGATGTAAAATAATGAGCTCTCAAGAACTAGGTATACTGGGCAGGAAAGCACCAAACTTATATAAGGAAAGGAAAATGAAAACATGCTTTCTAGACTCAAAGAGGATTTTGCCACTTTCTGTTTACATCCTTGATTCGGCAACTAACAGCCCTAAGAAAGGCCCTCCACCCAGTTCTCCCAAATGCATATCTCAATATTTGCTCATCATTCATTTTTAGTGTTTTTTTTTCACTTCATAACATCTCTAGATAAGTGGATAATACATCCGTTCAATGAGTAATCTGTAAAACAAATCTCAAGCAGCAGGACTGGGGCCTACTGTCACGTAAGCCCTTGGACCGACTGGGTGCCTAATGTCACGTAAACCCTTGGATTGACTAGTGTATTTTTTTAAATAGATATCTACACTGGCTCATATTGTCAGCATTTGTTCTCAAAGTTTTCAGGCAACTGAACCAATGAGGAATACACTCAACTTTAGTGCTGGCAGTGCTCAATCCAAGGATCTAAGATCTCTGTGATTTGGGGAGGGCATATTAGAAACCATTCAAATAGTCAAGGAGTGTTCTTCCAGGAGAAGAGGACAGATTCTGGAGGAATGGAAAATATAGACGACAACTGAGCAGTCTGAGTCAGTTCTTGGCTTGAGTAAATAAGATATTTTATCCAACCTAAGTTTTGGTTATTTCCACTGATAAATGAAAGGTAAGCATTTTGGACATTTCTGACTTAACAAATCCAAGAAAGTTATAAAATATTAGGGAACTGTAGAGTTAGCAACTGGCATCATTAGACTCTTGTTGACACCACAAACATGTCCGTGACTTGGTGACTCAGTGAGTGCGGAAACCAACTGAGCAAAGACAGAGTTATCACAAATCAAGGCATGTTCCAATAAGAGAATAACTAATCGAAGAACTAGACAGATGAATGAGCAAGTGAAAATACTTGCCACACAAACGTGAGGACCTGAGTTCAAATCCCCAAACCCCACCTTAAAGCTGGGTACACAGTATGAGCATCTGTAATGACAGGGCTCAGACAAGGAAATGTGAGATGGAGACAGAACAACAACAACAAGGAAATCATCTTTCCAATAAGATGGAAGATGAGGACCAGCATCTAAGATTGTCCTGTAACCTCCACAGACATACAATAAGACACAAGCACATGTACACACACACACACACACACACACACACACACACATTTTTGATAAATAAATTGAATAAAATAGGGCTCTACCAGAATGGTATAGTGAAGCCTGTTTTCTGAACGAAAGAATTTTATTGTTTATGAATCCCTTTAGCATTAAAGGGGGAGATGATACAGATATGAATAATTTGCATTGGTATAGATCTTAATTTATTGTTAAACTTTAAGGTTAGTCTTGTTATATGTATATTTCTGCTCTTGATTAAGGTATCGTGTTTGTGTAGTTCATTTAAAAATATAATATATAATTGAAAAATATAGGTTAACAGATCGTCATCTATAATAGTCAAGATTGTAGTCGAGAGGAAGTTGGGCATTAAAGAGGCTCCTTAGCCATTTGGGGAAGAAATTGCTCTTGCCTGGACTGCTTCACTGGACACGCAGGATCCGCAAAAAAATGACTGCTAAACTTGCCTAAAGGTGAGACGATCCTTTGGGGTTCCTGCTTCATGAAAGAGTCTGCGAGACATTCTGCAGGATACAAAAGAAAGTGACTGACAAACTGTCAATATAGACAGAACTGTCCTCGAAATTTTCTGCTTCGTGGAAAAGTCTGCTGGATACTATGGGCCTATAGGCTGAAGATGGATGCCCCAAAGATATAGAAGAACTTTGATGACTGTTCAGGCAGCGAGATTCTAGAGTTTTGAAAGTTGCTTACAATGCACTTCCTGTTTACTTAGGTAATATTATATCCTTCTGGAGTCTTTAATGGAGTTGAAGATTTTATAGTTATAGTTTTCCTAAGTTATGATAAAAGATAAAGTAGATATAAATATTGCAACTGTAATTCTTGCTTGATAACTGTTATATGTAAATTTACTATGTTAAAACTAAAGCCTTTTGTAACACGAGGGCCGGCTTGTTTGTGTTTTCTGTGCCTCCCAGTACCCCAGCTGTTTAGTCCCAGAGAAAAATCACACTGAGATCTCTATAAGTTATAAAGCTGATTGGCTCTTTAGGTCTGGCTACTTATTAGCTAACTCTCACATCTTGATTAACCCATTTTTCTGATCTATTTTAGCCATGTGGCTCAGTACCTTTTTCAGCTGGCAGATTACATCCTGCTGCTTCGGTGATCTGGGCAGGAGTGGGAGAAATCAACTTCCTCCTCCCCAGAATTCTCCTGCTCTCTTTGCATCATTTCCACTTCCTGTCTGGTTTTCCCGCCTATACCTCCTGCCTGGCCAATCAGTATTTATTTAAAACATGATTGACAGAATACAGACAATTCTCCAGCACCAGCCTTTCTTTTTGTTTAAACAGAAAAGGGGAAATGGTATAGGAGGTCCTTCTGTCTATGTGTTGATTTCATTGGTTAATAAACTGCTTTGGGCCTGTTGATAGGGCAGAACTTAGCCAAGGGAAAAATAAACAAAATGCTGGGAGGGAAAAGGCAAAATCAAAGGGGACACTATGAAGTCGCCAGAGTTGGACATGCCAAACTTTTGCCAGTAAGCCACTGCCACATGGCAATATACAAATGAACAAAAATTGGTTATATTAATATAAGAGTTAGCCAATAAGAAGCTAGAGCTAATGAGCCAAGCAGTATTTTTATGAATATGGTTTCTGTGTGATTATTCGGTTCTGGGCAGCTGGGACAAACAAGCAACCCTCCTTAAAACAGTTGGTATATATATTCTACACAAGCTGTTAGGACCTTGGGACAACAAAAAGATGGATAATATTTATTTCTTTGGGGAGGTATGCTGTGGAGTAAAGAAAGCAAGTTATGTATACAAATAAGCAAGTACCCTGTATTTTAGATGGGTTGTTCTGCTTTTAGAGATGCAGATGAAATTAAATCAAAGCCCCCACAGAAATTGAAGAGGAAACAGTGAGTAACACTTGATGGAAAATCTTCAAATTGTGTGACTCCTAGTTCCAGTTTTCACCAAGTTCTCAGTCTCTTGGTTGTTGCCTCTGCTGCTGCCTGCCATGTGTTAACTTCACCATGGGATTTTATTCATTTGTTGTTGATCTCACAAAAGCAACTCAGACATTTGTGTGTGCTGAATATTTTCTGTCAACCCCTTCAAATTATTATAATCCACCTAATTGCTCAAAAGCACCTAAACTGGTTTCATCTACAGCTTAGGAGTCTGGAGGGAATACTCTGCTCAATGATTGCCAGAATCCACTGACTTCCATTTGGGTGTGGCCAATGGAAGATGCTGGAAACATCACACATTGGAGTAAAGCGAGCCAAATGAGATTATTTTTCAGGTCCCCCGAGGAGCTGTGGCATGTTGACTGCTTTTGCTGACTCTCAGCCTCTTCCAAAGTTCTGACCCTTCAATTCAACTGAATTTCTCCCTCTGCTTCCATCTGGCAACTTCCTCACTCTCTCTTTCCTTCAGAACACATCAACCTACAACCCACCTTGGTTTTCCTAAACCCTGCTCATACCAATTCTATCCTTGATTACCAAATTTTAGTGGCATATTTTTCCTCTAGGACCTTAATCACTATGAAATGAAAAATATTTAAGTTATAACATTGAGGGTACCCTATAGTACTTGTAGTTTAACTTGATTGACACACAGCACCATTCTCTTGTTTGCTTGTTTGCTTGCTTGCGGGTTGTTTGCTTGGTTGTTTAGTTTTGCAAGACAGGGTTTTTCTGTATAACTATGCTGGCTGTCCTGAAACTCACTTTCTAGACCAGACTGGAAAGGCATGGGCCACGACCTCCCAGCTCATAGCTTCATTCTTAAACCTTTTAATGGATTACTTTCTATCGAGAAATCTACCTTCCATTCTCATCACTTTTACAAGGGCTCTAGATATTTATGTAGAACCCTTTACTTTTTATAAACTTTCTTCCCTTTGTCTCCTTGAGCATCACTGTTCCAGGCTCCACTCGGTCTCTGCGTGTTTTGAACTCTAATTTTTCTATATTTGTTCGATCCCCAGTATGCACTCTGAGGTCTTCCTACAACATAGATCACTTTTCCAGAAGTTTTGCCAAACAAAGGCACTTCTTACTCTTGTCTCTAATTTACTTCCTTTTGTGATGACTCCTGGCTATAATACAATACCAAGATGAGAGTTTTCCATCAACCATTGGAAAGGCTGAATAAAACCCATGAAGAATCAGAGATGAAAGAGTTGGTGACATCAGGCTGCTTCTTCAAGCAAGTGACATTGAACATCAGTAAGCTTCAAAAGATGTGTGACTCAATCAAGCAACTAAATAGAAAAACATTCAAAGAAGTAAAAAAAAGGCAAGTATGACACAGAAAGCAGGATTTGTGTGAATAGTTCTGTTTAGCCTTTACATGATGGAAGCGACATTTTTCACAAACCTCATTTGACAGCATCCTGATGGATAGATTCAGAAGAAGAAAAACTGAAGGAGGAAGATCAGGCTATTGCAAAATCTAACTACAATCCAAGCCACAATGTTAATAAAACAAAAAACAGAATATGAAATATTAAGATCAAAAGGAAACTGTAAGATGGGTTTTACAAATTATAGACAGATGTTTCATCATTTATGATGGGTTACAATAATAAAAACCACCATAAGTTGAAAAATATAATGAGGTCAAAAGAAGTACTGATCCCCTACCTGCCATAAGTCACATGATTACAGCTGGATGGTGTCTTAGTTACTTTCCTATTGTTGCGATAACAGATGTGAGGGTTAAGCTGAGGGTAGGAAGTCAAGGTGATTTTTGAGAACTTTGGTTCAAAACCCTTAAGTTTAGAGTCTCATCTAGGAGTATAGCTTAGCTAGTGGAGCACTTACACAGCTTTTACAAAACCCTACATTCAGTCCCTGACACCACATAAACTAGATGAAGGGATCCATTTGAAATCCCAGCAGTTGACAGGGAGAAGTAGAAGGATCAGAAGTTCAAGGTGACTCCGGCTACATAGTGAGTTTGAAGTCAACCTGCAATGTATGAGACCTTACCTCCAAAATAGGCATGTGCCTGCACTGTGATTGCACATGACATGAAATAATGACAGTATTTACAAACAGGAGCTCACAATTGTCCATAACTGCCTCACAGGAAGAAAGCACTGGAGCAGATGTGTTCCACAACAATGGTGGACAGAGGAAGGAGGAAGTGACTGCATAGCATGTGCAGTTGGTTGGAGTGTTGGCACTGGGGAGAAAAAAAATCAGGGAGGGGGGAATACAACTCAATATTTCACAGAAGACAAAATTACTAGAAGAAAACAACTGGCTATTCGGGCATTTTAACATTGATTAAACAGCAGATCTTCTGTGAGCACCTTTCTTTATAATAAGAAGTCTCTAGCTATGACTGCATATATTCATCCATTTAATTGTTTGTGTATTTATTTGCTGATGGTTGAAACCAAATCCCTCCCACATGCAAGGCAATCAGCTTATCACTGATATTTTGTTGCAAAGAGGAGGGCCTGCTTGTTTGTCCCAGCTGCCCAACTAGTTCATTCAGTAGAGCATGAGACTCTTAATATCAGGGTCATGGGTTCGGGCCCCACGTTGGGTGCCATTGTTGAAAAAGGAGGACCCACTTGTTTGTCCCAGTTGCCCATCTAGCTTATCCCCAAAATAACCACACAGAAACTGTATTAATTAAATCTCTGCTTATCCCATTAGCTCTAGTTTCTTATTGGCTACTTCTTACATCTTAATTTAACCCATTTCTATTAATCTGTGTATCGCTATGTGTCAGTGACTTCCTGGGTAAAATTCCCAGGGTCTGTCTCTGGCAGATCCATGGCATCTCTCTGACTCTGCTTTCTTCCTCCCAGAATTCAGTTCTGTCTTCTCCATCTACCTAAGTTCTGCCCTATCAGGCCAAGGCAGTTTTTTTATTCATTAACCACTACAAGCAACATACAGGGACTCCCACATCAATATTTATCTTCAACCCCACTTAATATTTTATTTTGAACCAGGATCTTCCTATGTTACCCAGATGACTTTTAACTCCCTGCATCGTGCAGGCAGTTCTTAAACTTCTTGATCCTCCCTCAGCAACCTCTGAGAAGCTGGGATCACAGGCCTGCACCATGACACCCTCCCAAATCTTTCAGATGGAGAATCTGAGCACCTCTCTTCCAGTTCAGTTTGGAAAAAACCCTCCAGAATATACCAGACAACAAACAGCAGTTTTCAAAGTCTCCTCCCTCGCACCTCAAGCTCCTTGTACTAGGACACATACCTCATAAACCATTCAATAAGTGTTTTTAAAGATAAAAGTCAATGCCAGATGGTGTGGCACATGCATTTAATCCCAGCACTTGGGGGCAGAGTTAAGTGGATCTCTGTGAGTTCAAGGCCATCCTGGTCTATGGAGCAAGTTCCAGGTGACTGTGTCTGTTACTCAGAGAAACCCTGTCTCAAAAAAAAAAGCAACAACAATAAAGATAAATATCAGGCACACGCTCTGTCAGCCAGAAATGGCACTTCTATTTCAGCCCGCACAAACAAGGCTTGTGGTGCACTGAGAAAAGAAGGATGGTCAGATACAGCAGGACCCCTGGACTCATGGACTTGCTCTCCCTGTGGTTATCTGCACAAAACTGATGGGTGGGTCCAACACATTTCATCCTATAAAGAGAAAAGTCTCCCCAGGTCCTGTGTCCCTCTGAAGGACTCCTGACAATTAACAGTGGCTGGGGGTTGGGGGTTGAGGGTCACATGTTCCAGCAAATAGCGCCCCCCCCCCCCCGTGCTCATGCAGGTGACTCTAATTAAACTCAGGGGATCACACACAGAAACATGTAAGTAGTGTAAGTAGGAGATGAATTGTTTGGAAGAAGTTTTCAGGGGCACAAGGAGGGGGTGAGTCAGGAACACAGGGAGTGAAAATAGCTGAACTTTATGCATGGAACTCTGAAGGAATAAAAAATGAATTCAAATAGGTACTCTCATGAGCTATGAAGTGACATTTTGGATGGTAGAAAGGAAAAGAGAAAACAGAACTGAGAGATCTGGGTACTTGGCGTGGAAATGGTTCTCCACACACATTCCCCACATCTCCACTGCTCCCGGCTGTGTTCTTGGCTGCTCAGAGACACTTCTACTTTATGGCCATGTTGATATTTCCTCTAAGGAAGGAAAACTGGTCTTCAAGGAGAGTCATAACCTAAAAGGGAAGCATCTGTTTGGCACAGAGAACGATTTGTCGGCTGAGTTCAAAAACAGTGACTACAGCCAAAACCTCTGGATGACTCTGCAGGCCTTACCCAAGAACAAGAACAAAAGCCATCCTCCAAAGTGCACACCCCTGGTACCCAACTGAATTAAAATATAGATGATAGTGCCCATTTACAGAAATGTCAGTGCATAACTTATATGGGAATTCCAGGAACAAAATTTACCTCAATAACAAGAAGAATATGGTTAAAAAGTAAAATATATATCTTATCCTCTTAAAACAGGAAGGATAAAAGAATGAAGAAGTCTTCTATCTCTCATAACTTGGGTTCTAAAATGAGAACCAGAGACCATAAATCTGGATATCATCAAAGTTAATCCAACTTAAAACTGTATATGTGTGCATATGTGTATGTGTTCATGCATGTGTATATGTGTGCACATGTGTGTGTTCATGTATGTGTGTGTGCATGTGTATGCATGTGCACATGTGTATGTCGGAGTAAAGGGCCAGTTTGTAGGAGGAGGCCACTAGTTTGTTCCCGGCTGCTTAGCTCCGAAATAATCACATAGAAACTGCATTCATTAAATTACTATTTGGCCTATTAGCTCTAATGTTTTATCAGATAGCTTTTACATTTTAATTTAATCCACTTTTAGTAATCTTTGTAAAGCCATGTGTCTGTGACTTACTGGCTAAAGTTTTGGTGTCTGACTCTGGCTGGACTACCTGGCTTCTCTGTTATTCCTCCTTCTTTTCCCAACATTCAGTTTAGTTTTCCCCCACCTATCTCTATTCCCTGCACAGACCCAAGACAGTTTTCTTTATTAATTAAGCAATCATATTCACAGCATACAGAGAGGAATCCCACATCGTGTGTATGTGTACACACACGTGTGTGTGAGCACATGTATATGTGTGTGCACATGTGTATGTGGAAGGAGGTTTACATGCATGTGGTGACCAGCATACAACCTTGGGTGTCATTCCTCAGCATAAGTTCACCTTTGAAATAGTTCTCTTACTGGCATGGACTTCACTGAGTATGCTGGGCAGGCTGGCAGGCCATCAACCTTAGCAATCCATCTGTTTCCACCTTCTCCACTCAATTTGGAACTTTTGATCTGAACTTTACCTTCCCCCAACTTTGACTAATAAAAAAGAGAAGTTTTTTGTTTGTGCCCACACTGATGAGATTTTTAGTTTTAAAAGGCTTAACATTTGACCCAACTGAGTCTATACTCATCAGTAGAAATGGTCTATAAAGCCCTAAGATTTGTGAAGATGAAAAATGAGTTACATGTCTGTGAAGAAAGAACAGACAGTAACGAGTTGAAAATTATTAGAAAAGAAACTCACTTTAAAAATGTACAGCGTACCCATTTCAAAGCACCAGACTGGCTCCTGCAAACAGATCATTTTCATGTGTCTGATATAAATTAATTAATTAATTTCCAGTGGGTAACTTACAGCTGTTTGGAGCCATACAGGCCTACCAGTTAAAAAACTGATTGCCAGTTAAAAACAGTGGTCATCACTGTCAGCAGAATTCCAAACTAATATCTTTAATTATTTTCAAATTGTTTCAAGTATGACTGGTAAAATGGAGATAGATAGATACACTATGCAGCAATCCATGAGTCATATCTAATTCCCATTTATCAAGCAATTAATAAAAATTTTAGCCAGGCATGGTAGCAAACATCTGTAACCCCAGTGCTTGGGTTACTAAAGCAGGAGGATTCTCAGTTCAAGACCAGCTCCTTGGAAAACTCTTACTCCAAAGAAATAAGAGAAAGGAACAAAATTTTAGCTAAGTATCATTGGTGGAATAAAATTGGGTTTGTGAGTGTAGAAACCACTACAGAATGCCAAGAAAAAGAAAAACACCTAATTTCTTTAGATTTTAAAATCCCCCAAAGCAACAAGGTAGCCTGAAACTACAATCCTTGTCAGAACTGAGCTGAGAAATCCTGCTTCTCAAATGTGTCTTAGCAAAAACAAAAGCAACAAAAACACAAACAAAAACACCCGATGACTCCAATTAAAATGCTGACTCATCCTGGAGCTATGACTACCAGCATTTCAGATCATTTATTATTGGTTAATGATAAGTTAACTGGTATAATAAATAGCTGCTCCACAACAAACCCTTGCCAGGGAGTCAGACCTCTGCGTATGCTGACTAGCACTTGTTCGAACTGCTAAGTTCACACAGCAATATCTTTCGCAGGCATTTCCCTGGCAAGGTTGCCAGCAGGCAGCACACAGGGAACGCAAACCTGACAAAGTCACAGGGCTGGACAGCAAGGAAACACAAGGAGCACTGACAGCTCCAGTCCCCAAGACCTTCACCGGAGACAACTTAAAACCTCACAGTTAAAACCAGAGGGTCAAAATGTTCTAATCATCTGTAGCTAACAAACAGCCAAGCTATTTTTTTTTGAGAATTATGAAAAGATGGTTGAAGGCCAAAAAGCAAACATGAGAATAATAAAAACACAATCAGCCATCAGTGATGTCTCCCTTCCTGACAGCACTGGGGTGTCGCTGACTGAAGTTTTTTAGAGTTACCTATCAAAGGAAAGCAGGTAGGGCCAGTGCTTGAGAGGTTGAAGCAGAAAGATCACTACAGTTCATAGCCAGCCTGGCCAACTCAACAATTTCTAAGCAAGCCAGGTCTACATAACCAGACCCCATCTCAACAGAAAACAAATGAACAAGCAAACAACAAATGAACAACAGAAAAAACTATTTTCTCCTCATCGTTGAGGCTTGAAGTCATTGTGCATTGTATCTGGTTTCTGGAGAGTCTTCTACTCCATCAAATAGACAAGACACTTGCCTGCATCTATAAAGCTTCCCTCTGGACATTTGCTCTCAATTTCTGCCTATAATGAGTATGTCGGTCATTTTTTGGAGCCCTTCCAATGGACTGACTCATTTTAAGTTCATTACTTCCTGAAAGACCCTATTTCTAAATAAGATCACATCCTAAGGTCCCAAGGCTAAGATTTCAGGATGTGCTGGGCGGTGGTGATGCACACCTTTATTCCAGCACTCAGGAGACAGAGGCAAGCAGATCTCTGTGAGTTCAAGGCCAGCCTGGAGCTGGTTCCAGGACAGGCTCCAAAGCTACAGAGAAACCTTGTCTCAAAAGAAAAAAAAAAAGAATTTCAGGATATAGGGGCTAGAGAGATGGTTCAGTGGTTAAGAGCACAGGCTGTTCTTAGAGAGGACCTGGGTTCAATTCTATCCACACAGTGGTAGCTTCCAGCCATTTGCAAGTCCAGTTCCAGGGCATACGATGCCCTCTTCTGGCCTTCAGGGCACTGTTTGTATGTAGTACAGAAACATGCATGTGGTCAAAACACTGCTACACAAACTTTCTTAAGATGAACATATGAAGATTGGGGACACAGTGTATCCCCCATATATGACTAACATGCAGGAGCCACCCACTCCAGAGCTCTGCACCAGACAGAAGGGACTTCTGTCCCTCCCTAGTGGAATATCCACATATCCAAGCAGATAAACACAAAACTGAAAGATTAAATAAAGCACTGAGGTAAACGACAACAAGCAAAAACCATGGCACACTCATAACTGCTTTTTTTTTCAATCAAAACTAAATACTCACATTTTAAAAGGAATGGAAGTAAATAAATCTCTGTTATGATCCATTCTAGACTATTGTAAAACTCTTTAATATGCCTACAGGAACCATGGTAGTAAGGAGATCACTGTGATAGAAAAAGTTCACAACCTACTACTTTCTCAATTGCCAGGAAGATTAAATGTTAGGAACTATTTCATTAACGGGTAATAAAGTGTCAACAGAAATTTTGTTATAAAAAAAATTTTCGATGACAAAGTTAGGACATAACATAAATACCAAAGTGGAACAATATGAGGTCATGAATTATGGCTGTACTTCAGAAATACATAAATGACATTATGATCACTGAGGAAAGGAAAAAACCCACTTTAAGTTTAATTCCTAGCTTCTTTTTATTCTTAGACTCTTTCTGAAAATTCTAAGGTATTTTATTCTTAGACTCTTTCTGAAAATTCTATGGCACTTCATAAAGCAACGGTGAAAAGCCCATCAGCTGACAGTCACTGTTATAATGTGATAGTAAGAATTTGTGGTAACTGTAGGAGGAGACGATTGTTTGTCCTGGCCACCCAGAACTGAAATAACCACACAGAAATTGTATTAATTAAATCGCTGCTTAACCCATTAGCTCTAACTTCTTATTGGCTAACTCTTACAGACTAATTTAACTCATTTCTATTAATCTGTGTATCACCATGAAGTCGTGGCCTACCAGCAAACTTTCAGCACGTCTATCTCCAGCCACAGTTCCATTGTGTCTCTCACTCCGCCCTTCTTCCTCCCAGCATTCAGTTCCATCCTCCCCGCCTACCTAAGTTCTGCCCTATCAACAGGCCAAGGCAGTTTCTTTTTTCATTAATGGTAATCACAGCACACAGAGGCAACTCTGACATCAGGTAACCTTCTTTCCTTAACTAAGGCTTCTTGATTTTGTTTAGTAATATATAGCTAAACTAATATTTCAATGTTGCATATGTAAGTATCTGGCCAGACTAGCAATCAGAAAATAGGCAATTCACACCATTGAAAA
This sequence comes from Myodes glareolus, assembly GCF_982192425.1. Taxonomy (NCBI): domain Eukaryota; kingdom Metazoa; phylum Chordata; class Mammalia; order Rodentia; family Cricetidae; genus Myodes; species Myodes glareolus. The sequence continues at coordinate 11,610,704 of NC_142028.1, forward strand.
TGTTAGCATGTATAAGGCAACTCGGTTGGGAGGAGCTGTGCCATGCTCAGTGTGAGGACCTGAGTTCAGATCCCCGGCACTCACACGAAAAGCTAGATACAGTTTTTGGTCTGTAACCGCAGCTCTGGGAGGCAGAGATAGGCAGACACCTCAGGCTGACTGGCCATCTGTTGAAGTCATTGGTGAGCTTTGGGTTCCTTCAGAGACCCTATGTCCAAAAAGTAAGATAGAGAGGAGAGAAAGAAGGCATAGGACATCACCTGTGGCCTCCACACCCATGCACATGCATGTATATGCCCACTCAAATACACAGGTTCACACACACGGGAGCATGAATACACATGTCCCACATAAATAAAAGTTTAGCAATGTCATAGAATTCTTTAGAAGTGATCATGGGAATTTTCTATATAATTCCCTAAATATGTGTGAGTATGTGTGAAGGGAGGAGGGTTGAATGTTGGTGGGGAAAGGTGATGTTTGTTTTCAAACATGGCTCTCTGTTTGCCATAGGGTTGGGTTCTTAATAACATTCAAACAAATTAATGTCTTTGGGACCAGGTTGGCAATGGCATTTTTCTATTCCTTATAATAATAGCTCAGAACACACCATCCTCTGAGTCAACGTGGACCTTCTTTTCAGCTATCTCGCTTTGCACGCCCCATGTAGGTAACCATGGAACCAGAGATGGCTGTAATAAAACACCTTCTATTTGACACACCTTCCACTATAACCAGGCGTCATCCAATGAGCTATTGCTTCTTTTGATGTTTATGTATAATCCTCAGACATCATGTGACAAAGTGGCTGTTAACATTAATTAGTTTACTTAATCATAAATTTCTCCAACTACAGGGAACACCATCTGAATGAAAGGATGGAATTACATAAAATGGTTTAAACAACAAAAAATAGCAGGAGCATAATTTGGCCAGCTACTTTTATTGATTTGAGTTGATGTTTTATCAAAAGAAAACTGTCATCAGGGTTTATGATGTCTGTCAATTTTTAACCAGTAAGATAAATTTGTTTTCATTCTTTGAAGTTGATTCTTCACTCACTACCTGCTTTCTGAAGTTCTTGGTGTTTTGAAAGCAGAGTAAACAGACTGGAGAGATGATTCAGTAGGCAGATTGCTTATTTAGCAAACAAGAGGACCTGAATTCAGATCTCAGGCATCCCATATAGGTGCTATTCAAGAGTAGAAAGATGGACCCTGAGGGGACTTTCTAGTCAGCCAGCATAGTGAAGATGGCGTAGTCCAGGTTAGTGAAAAACCCGTCTCAAAAATAAGGTGTAGGGAAATAGAGATAGACACCCAGTGTTAATCTCTGACTTCTACACAGGCACAGATAAGCACACCTATACACAAATAAACCAAACACCAACATGAATAATAATAATAAATAAATATGTAAAAAAAATCAGAGTTTATTCTATTGTATGTATCCTGGTAAATTTTGTAAGTCTAAACCTTTAATTATAATAAAATTATAATGTGGCAGTTGTCACATGTACAGTATGTAAATATACCTGTGGGTCTGGAAAACTGTGGAATAAAATACTCTATTTGTAGATCTAGCAGCAAATCTTACTATATCTCATGATCATAGCACACAAGAGTAGCTGTGCTGAGGGTGGGGCCACCACAGGGTGACCATGGCAGTAAGTGATCAGAATAGAACTCTTCGGAGCCAGGGCAGAGATCAAAGGGTGACTTCAATTTCCGCCTGTTCATTGAGGTTGAACAAGCTAGGTTATCATTTTTTTTAAATTTCCTCCTCTGTTGGCTTGAACTCCTGAATTACAGTGATGTCTCAATAAGACTTTACACGACATGGCTTCATGATTAGCTTTGGGCTCTATGATGCACAGTGCCACACACTACAGTTTTGATTAAGAACGCCTGAGTTCAGAGTGTTGTCTACATGTTTGCCATGGCTTGTGTACTCCACAGAGTGCATTATTTTCCATTTGGCAAGCATAACATTGCCTTTCACAAAGTTCCTGCATAATCCAAATGTTTTATCCCCCAAACTTAATTAGCTAAATTAATAGTAGTTTTCAATGTAAATAACCAAGAAAGATTGGGTTATTGCAATGTTTTCTGGTAATTCAATGATGTGTGTGGCTACGGATTTAAAAGCATTTGTTTTTGTCTTTTAATACCACATTATATTCTCATCATTGTCTTAATGAGGTTTTCAGAATTCCTCCCTGCTTTACTATTTCACGTTTGCCTCCACTCTCTAGTGTCTCACTTTTTAACACTGTTGAATCAACTGTTTTTTCAAAGCATCCTACACACACTTCCTTCTCCAGATTTTGTCCCTTATTTTTCATGAAAGCCAAGAAATTCAAAGTAAGAAAATATAATTCACAAACTTTGGTGTCCTGGCATCTGTATGGAGCTAGCAAGCAAGGGATCAGGGACTTTCACAGAATGCTGCTATTCTGAGGACTCAAACCCTGAGGACAGGCTCCATGGCTGTGTCCATTGAATAATCAGAGTCCTACTTCCTACCTCAGTAAGATTTGGGAAAAAATCAGACAGCTGCTTTCAGCTTTGACTGCACTTAAGAAAAGATGGGAAATTCAACACAAGTCAAGAGAATGGAAGACCCAGAAAAAACACGTACTGTGCAATCCTAGAGCTGCCAAATACAGAAATATATTTTAGTGTTCAGAAAACAATGACTGTTTCTTACGGCAGTTTGTGCCTCTTCTGAGCCAATGCAAGGAAGGCCTCTGCAGTGCAGGTATTTTTCATGTAAAAGCAGTTGTTGAGTGACCTGCCTCATTTCCGACTCTCTTTAATGTACAGAGGGCATGTCCATGGCTCTTTCAGATTTTTGAGCTCTGATTTCATATATGATCAAGGAATTGATCTAACTGTTGTAACTTCGGTCACACACTTCTTCTTAGCCTACTCTTCTCGGTGGGACAGGGGTTAGAAGTCACTTAGTGCCATAGCCTTCAGATGACTAAAGAAATTGGTGGTGGTGGTAGTGATGGTAGTCGTAGCCAAATTATATTTATAAAATAGTATATATTCATAATAAAATGTACTTAATATTGTAGAAGGAATGGCGGGCTGCTTCCCACCATCAGCCTGGCTAGCTTTACCAGAAATAATTACACAGAAACTGTATTCTTTTAAACACTGCTTGGTCCATTATATCTAGCCTCTTATTGGTTAACTCTTACATATTGATTCAACCCATTTCTAAAAATCTGTTTATCACCACAAGGTTGTGGCTTACCGGGAGAGATTCAGCATGTGTGACCTGGCAGCTTCATGACGGGCAGCTCTCTGACTCTGCTTTTTTCTCCCAGCATTCTGTTCTGTCTACTTCGCCTATCTAAGCTGCTATCCTATCAAAGGCTGAGGCAGTTTCTTTATTAACCAATGAAAGTAACACATAGACAGATGACCCTCCTCCATCATTTTCCCTTTTTCTGTTTAAACAAAAAAGAAGACTTTCATTTTAACATAGTAAAATTACATATAGCAAAACAGTTATAAAGCAAGAATTATAGTTACAATATCTATATCTACTTTATCTTTGATCATAACTAAGGAAAACTATAATTATAACTATCTATTTATTCTTCAACTCTATCAAAGACTCCAGAAGGATATAATATTACCTAAGTAAACAAGAAGTAAGAAACTTCCAAAACCATAGAAATGACAGAGACATCTCGCTGCCTGGACAGTCACCCAAAGTTCCTCTGTACCGTTGGGGCATCCATCTTTGGCCTACAGGCCCATAGTATCCAGCAGACATTTCCATGAAGCAGGAAATTCCAAAGACAGTTCAGTCATTTTCTGCTGTGTCCTGCAGAGTGTCTCACAGACTCTTTCATGAGTCAGGAACCCCAAAGGATCATTTCAACTTTAGGCAAGTTCAGCAATCCTCTCTCTGCGGGTTCTCTGTGTTCAGTTTATGCAACAGTCCAGGCAAGAGCAGTTTCTTGCCCAAATGGCTAACCAACTCCATAAGGAGCCTCTTCGATGCCCATCTTCCTCTTGAAGTAGATTGGTGCTGGCAAGAGCAGACATGTCTCATTGTCATGAAAAGCCCTAAGTTATTAAAACATTAAATGCCACATTCTATAGTCTTTGAAAGATATGAAGAATGCCTATTTAACTGAAATATATCTTTATATATCTAGAAAATCTAACTAACATGACTACAAATTTGACTATTATTGATGATAATCCATTAACAAGCTATATTTTCTAATTATACATTACATTTTTAAAATGAATTACACAATCACAATACCTTAATCAATATCAGAAATACATATACATATAGCAAAATTGACCTTAAATTTATATCACTAAAGCAAAATACATACCAATGCAAATTATTCATATCTATATCACATCCCCCTTTAAATGTAAAAGAACATTTATAAACAATATTTGGGAATATGGGTGCAATTATTTCTCTTAAAAACTGCTTCATGCTGAATAGGGGCACAGTTAATCAGATCTTTCATTGTCTGACCTGTGTGCCAGGTTCATCTCAGTCGGCAGTTGAGTGAAGTAATTTTTTGAGGGTGTTCACAGCAACCTTTCAGGAGGGCATGGTCTATCATACCATATTGGGATAGAAGCAATCCACAGGGTCTCATCCTCTGTGAAAACAAAAGAAGAAACTCTTTTCCAAAACATGATATCCTTAGATCCAAATTCTGAAGTCAAGATACCTTTAGAACATATATGCAGGTTCCGCTTAGCAGCCCATTTAATGAAATGATTTTTTGTACTTTGCTGCTTCACAATCAAAAGTTTTAAAGAAATCACAATAATACACAGAATCCAGGCTCTCTGAGAATTTTCCATTTTTATGTGGCTTATTTTTATTTATTTGTTTTTAATCTATAACTATCTGTACTCTGTCTCTTTAAATACTTTATCCCCTTTTTTAAGGCATTAACTTTATTCTCTATATTCTTTTTCTTCTCTCTCCCAAGCCTATGTACACTCATCCAACACTGTGACCCATTTAGAGGTTTTTTATGTCTGAATCTGTCCTATTGTGAATCTGTAATTTTTTACTATCCAGGAGCATTTTTGTTTTGCATTTTTAAATCACTAAGCACTTAAGAATCTAAGCTGTGACATTCCTAGGTCAAAAACAGGTAGTGCCGGCTTGTCCCACCCAGTCCAACATGGTGGAGCCGCTCATACCTCTGAGCCTTGCACATTGCACTGCTAGCATGGCAGAGGCACTTGTGCCTCTGAGCCGCATCACACAATGATCCTCTTTTAGGCACACAGTGAGTCTAGTTGCCATTAAACAAATCATAGCACTTTACTCCAAATGTTCCATTCAAAAGCTCTGTCTCCCGCAGGAGCCAGAGAGAGAACGCAATGGTGGCACAGCCCAGAAACTGGTATTTCAAAACTGCCACTTTCTAGTAGACCTGATCCCACTGCCTACTCAGGCAGGAAGAGTTGGGCCACAGGCATGGTCTCAGCTACTTTGTTCCCGACCCCAAGTGGGCCCAGAAATACTCCATAGCCGGAGTTTGCACTGGCGGCAGGGCCCAGGAAGTCACATTTTAAAATGGATGGTACAGCTTTTTTTTTTCTGTCACTATTGCTGAATCAGGAAATCTCTCTACAGCATGCCCTAGCAAACAGCAACAAGCTGTGTTAAACTCTCTCTCTCTCTCCTTTTTAAGCTCTCTCAGGTTTTACATGGATCCAGTTTATGACATTGAGGTGCCAATTGTAGAAGGAATGGTGGGCTGCTTCCCACTGCCTTCCCGGCTAGCTTTACCAGAAATAATTACACGGATACTGTATTCTTTTAAACACTGCTTGGTCCATTATATCTAGTAACCCATTTCTAATCATTTATATATTACCACGAGGTCGTGGCTTACCGGGAAAGATTCAGCATGTCTGACCTGGCAACTTCATGGCGGGCAGCTCTCTGACTCTGCTTTTTTCTCCCAGCACTCTGTTATGTCTACTCAACCTGTCTAAGCTGCTGTACTATCAAAGGCCGAGTCAGTTTCTTTATTAACCAATGAAAGTAACACATAGACAGATGACCCTCCTCCATCATAATATAAAGAAAATTAACTCCTGTAGCTTATATGAGTATCCTGTATGCTGAAGATACTAAGCAAATGATAGTTTATTAATTTTATTTGGTCTCATTTGTCTTGGTTGGGTTTTATCAACTTTACACAAACCTAGATTATCTGGAAAGAGGGAATCTTAACTGAGAAAATGTTTCCCTAAGATTGGCCTGGAGGCAAGTCTGTGGGGTATTATCTTGATTAGTGATTGATATGGGAAGGCCCAGCCCACGGTGGCAGGTGGTCCTAGGTAGTGGACGAAAACAGACTGAGCAAGTCATGGAGAACAAGCCAGTAGGCAGTGTTCCCCATGGCTTCTGCTTCGGTTCCTACCTCCCAGACCCTGCCTGGAGCTCCTGCCCTGACTTCCTTCAACGATGAGCAGCAATGTGGAATTCAAAACCAAATGAACCCTTTCTTCCTCAAGTTGTTTTTGGTCATGATGTTTCAGTCCAACAACAGAAACCTCAACTAAGACTGAGTTCATCTTGTAAGGTGAACATGACATTTAACTACTGTGACATCATAACATTTCAATTAGATAAAAAATATTTGAAATTTAGGAATGTATTAATAATTACACTTTTAAATTAAACGTTTTACAATATAAATAAGAATTTCTATTGGAAACCCCCTTCTTTTTTTACATACATATTTTTGCCTTTAATTATTTTTAACTTTTATTCTTCTTTCATATATTACATCGTAACCACAGTTTCCTTCAAGCTCCACTCCTTCCAGTCCCTCCCACCACCTTCCCTCTCCCTCAGATCAACTCCTTCTCTGTTTCCCTTTTTAAAAAGAAAGGAAGGAAGGAGAAAAGGAAGGAAGGAAGGAAGGAAGGAAGGAAGGAAGGAAGGAAGGAAGGAAGGAAGGAAGGAAGGAAGGAAGAAATCAAAAAACAGGCTTTCCAGGGATATCCACTGAACATGGCCTAATAAGGCTGGGCACAAGCCTTCCAATCAAGTCTGAACTAGGCAACCCAGTAGGAGGAAAAGGATCTGAGCATGGGCAAATGAGTCAGAGCCACTCCCATACCCATTATTGGAATTCCCACAAGAACATCAAGTTACACAGCACTACAAGGTGCATGTAGAGAATCCAGTTCAGACCCATGCAGGGTCCATGTTTGTCACTTCAGTTTCTGTGAGCCCCTATGGCCCTGCTTAGTTCATTCTGGAGTCTGTATTGTCATGGTGTCCTCAACCCCTCTTCTGCTGTATTGAAAAACCTTTTATACAAACTGTCATTGTTTCTGAGTGTGATGGTGAATGTCTGAGATCCCAGCAATTGAGAAGTAGAGGCAGGAGGATCAAGGAAGAATTTTAGATCTTCTTTGGCTACATAGAAACCAAGCCAACCTGTTCCACACAAGACCATGTCTCAAAATACATACATGAATAAACTACCATTAGTATTTTCATCAGACTTAATTTAGTAGCTGTATAGGAATATAGCAAACAAAGATATCTTTTAAATATTCATTAAAAGGATATCCTGTTGTTAATTTCTGTCATCAGAATGTAACAATAATCATCCCACTTGTTGGCAGCTACCAGGAGGGTTGTTTACACAGGTAAGCTCATAAACTAACAATTATTCTTACATTTCAGATGTATTGCTAAAAGCTTTGCAGATGAGAAATCTTAGGTCTAGAATATTATATTCTACACACAGGCAAGTGCATGGAAGTGGCAGGCTTCTCTAATAATGATCAGACAATAGTTTGCTCACTCCAAAGCATCTTGGCAACAATGAATGGAATCTGACACTTTCTCAAGACAATGCACCAACATCTGCTAGAAAATTGCCATTGTAAATATAGAAAGCAATAACGGCTACAAATACAGAGAGCACGGCCTGCCAGAACTGCGATGTTGTATGCCCTGCACAACTATGCAGGAAGCCTGTTAGTAAAATAGTACAGATGCCATCCATCAGTCCTTGTCACATGGAGGACCAGTCATCAACACCCTGCCCTTCCCCCCAGCTCTCTCCTGCCAACCCCATCTTGTTTGCTAGGTAAGTGATTAAGACTCTGAAAGCTTATTTCCCATTTATTCAATTGATACCCCAATGAGAAAATACTCTAAAAGGAGAGTTAAACAATTGCTGTTGGTTGGGGTTTTTTTTATTGTTGCTTTTTTTTTTTGAAGACCCGCAATCCAGCTCCCAAAAATATAACACATGAAGGCTTATTATTACTTATAAATGTTGGGCCTTATTTCTAGCCTGCCTTTCTTAACTTAAATTATTCCATCTACCTTTTTCCTCCAGGCTTTTTCCTCTTCTTACTTCTGTAATCTTAATTTTACTCTTACTCCGTGGCTGGTGGTTGGTGGCTGGTTGTGGTTGCTCCCTTCTCTTCTCACTCCTTCATCTCTTTTGCTTCCTGATCCCTCTTTTCTCCTTCTCTTTATATTCTCTACCTGCCAGCTGCTGTGGGAGTACCTTCCGCTGCTTCAGCCAATAGTCGCTGAAGCACAAGCTCACAGTGTTGTGGGAGTGCCTTCTGCTCCATCAGCCAATAGCCGCTGAAATACCAGCCCACTGGGGTGTGGTATATTTCTCTTTAAAAGAAGAGCGGCAAGCCTCAGCTCAGTCTCTTGGTTTCAGCGCTTGGTTCCAGCTCCTACTCCCGGCTCCTGCTCCAGCGACTAGGCTCCCTTCCTGACAGTTTATCGTGTATGTAAGTTTTACCCCCCAAAATAAATAACCCCTTAAAACATAACTGGTGTGGGATTGATTCACCATTATCCAGCTCCCCTTATCCATTCTCCCGTCTTATTATTGGACATTCATGTCTTTATTAGATCAATCAGATGTTTTAGATAGGCAAAGTAGCATAGCTTCACAGGATTAAACAAATACAACATAAAAGAATGCAACACATCTTTGAATCATTAAAACACATGTTCCACAGAATAAATATATGTAATATACACACAAATGTATACACAAAATAATATTCCACAACAAACAATGGTTCCACAAGCTGTGTAAAATTAAATCAATGAAGATCCTTTTAGGAAGGAAGAGAACTCTCATCTTTACAGTATAAGTTATAGAAAGTAAAAGGTTATAAAATATGAATGCTGAAGGCTGAGGCTGAGGGAGCCCTGATGAAGAAGAGAAACACGCCCTGTCCACGGGAACTGAGAAACAATGAGCAGACAACCAACCCTGAATTCACAGGCCTCCATTCCACTGTGCAGCATCCTAGACAATTAGATCTTTTTTTACTCAAAGTAGGAGTAGAGAACTGGAAACAGGTCACTACGTGACCTTAACTGTGAACTCAATGGAGTCTAAAATTTGGGTTTATGTGTGGCAGCAAATTCATGCAGGAACATCCAGAGACTGACAATGCTGGCCTTGCAGTATATCTTCCATTGATTTTTTTCCTCATCTTCTATATTCGTGTGTCATTCATAATAATGATTATCAATTTTAAATACTGTCACTCTGTTAGCATGGAACACAACAACTGACATTAAACTCTATTTACCATGTGCTGAACAAATGCTTCTACTCCTTGAACAATTAAACTAACATTTCCCAGTGTTTTGATATTTTTAACAAATTTTATTTTTACTTTTGTTTAATTTGGTGTGTATGTATGTGACAGAGGGGGGGATCAGAGAACAACTTTTTCTAGGATATGGTTCTCTCCTTTCACCTTGTTTTGAAGCAGACTCTTTCTTGTTTCTGCTATTATGCTGTATACCCTAAATTAGCTGGTTCAGGTATTTCCAACCAGCCCCCTGTCGCTGTATCCCATCTCACTGCAGGAACCATCTAGAAAAGAATCACCACCTAGAACCACCTTTGTTGATAGAAAAGACAAAAAAGCAGACCAGGCTGCTGGGACTCGGAGACTGACAACAAAGAATGCAGGAAGCATTCTGGAGTGCCATAATGTCTCCTATATTTGGGTAGGTTATACATGACTGCAGATACTGGTCAGTGAGCAAACATATAATACATATTCCTTATAGCCCAACAATGCCAATTGAGAAATAACATTCAGCCAGAAACCACAATTTATATCTGCTATATTTAAGATAATGCTGTTACAATAGTCAACGAACACCACCGACTTGGTTCCACAAAATTAGCAGAAATGTATGAAGAAGTTTTGTAGACCAACACAAACCATCCATTGCCCCCAGGAGAAGATACCTTGCTCTAGAAGAAAAGACATTCTGGTGACTTTAAATGTTCAGAACAACATCTAACCAAAACTCAGTCTTTGGGGAGGCAAAAGGTGTGTGAGAGATAGAAAATGGCTGTCCTGATTCTCCTGAGTAGTTTGATAATGATAAATACCTTGATGCTCTATCTTCCACATGACCCACTGAACGTTTTATTTGACCTATTTTAGGTTTCATTTCCATCACCATTTCAGTTTTCTTCAATATTTCTAGATTTTTATTTCTATTTCCATATCATGAATGGACTTGTTATTTCATTCAGTTTTCTGTATTCTTAGAAAATATTAAAGTCTTCTTTGAGCTCTTTTACCATATAGATAATCATTCTTTTGAATTCCACATCTGGAATTTCATTAGGCCACTTTGGTTAGGGTCATTAATATGGTATTGGCAGTTTGAGGAGGAGGACAATTGCCTTGGTTTGTCATGTTGTTGTTCAGAGGTGTCCAGAGACATTAAAACCTGCCTTTGCTCTTGATTGTCTGCCAGAACTTGATGGTAAGACCCTATTGTTGAAGATATCATACACACTTGTCATAGGGCATAGAGAAATCTAGGCGGTACTCAACAGAAAGATTCCTCCTGCTTGCTAGTCACCACCAGTCTCACCCAGCCATGACACCTGTGAACTACATTTCAAGATATGCCCATAGATGCAACAAAGACTGCTCAGCCACTTATTGAATTGATTTGAAGCATCCTCTACAACAGGAAAGACATGCCTATTTATAAATTTGTCCAAGAACTCACTAGAAACCATGCTGGCCCCAAGAATGAACCTCCTATTATTGTGTTGCTAAATTGCACATAGTATCAAGCTAACTTCTATATTTATATCTCTCTACCAATAGATCAGTGCACCACTTGAACATTTTCAGAGAAATTTCTTGGAGTGGACAGTGGTTTACACAGAAAATGACAACTCTTCAAAGGTAGAGAATAAGAGACTAGGAAATGCCCAGCACAGATGCATCACATCCCCTCTCCAAGACCTAGTGACCACTGGGGAAAAGGAGTCAGAGAGATGATATTACAACCTGGAACAACATCCTGACCTAGGGATGAGAAACACACATTTTGTAAGGAAGGGCAAAGGAGATGCACTTAAGGAGGCATGAGAAGAGAAAGAGGAAAGGAAAGAGAAGAGAAAACAAGACTTCTCACTATTTATAGCACTGAAGACACTTGGAATTTGAGAATCAGAATGTTGATAACCTAAGTTCTTAGTGTTATGTCTCCTTGAGTAGACACAGGAGGCTGAAGCATCCAGGAGTTCTGATGTTCAGGTGGGAGTGTCAATTGCCCAGACATTGTGGTACACACAGAAGCTCACAGCTAAAACAAAATTGGTGTCTCTAGGACAATCAAATTTTCTTCATGTAATTTCAGGAAACTACATCAGTCTGCTAATGGATTCAACAATAACTTGTGTGGTTCTGTTTCTACGAAAACAGCTTAGTGCTAAGCAAACTTTTTAAAGGATTTTTATTCTAATATTTTCTTACTCAGAGATGATCACACTTTGGAAAAAGCAAACTTTTATATCTCCAACTTTCAAAATTTACTAGATATTTCAAAAGTCACAAAAGTCCAATAGATTCTAATATTAGTGAAATGAATTCTTCTAGTCCTAATATCTTTTCTGGCAAGAAGACAAGATGAGAAGATAAAACCCACTAATCAAGAACATATTCTTGGCCCATTTCACATACCCACAAAAAAAAACTTTCTAAAAAGCTCAATCTTCAAGGATTAAAAGTCTTTTGGAGTTTTTCTTTGGATTTTTATTGGTTAGTTTTGCTTGTTTGCTTTTTGACATCTAAATACGATTTCATATTTATCTGAAGTGTCTTTCAAATTTTTGTTATAAGCATTTGAATCTTTAGAGACTACTTATTGTCCTTGCAGTGAATTCTTCCATGAATTTAAGTAGAAATTCAGTGACATTCAAGATTGCAAACATTAACACCTACGCTGTGTGTGATGGCACACCAGTGGCACAGAGGATGTTCCTTCAAGTGCTGCAATCTGTGGAGTTGGGAAACACTCGACAACTGCTATAAGTCACAGAAGGAAACAAGGAACCGTCTAAGATGCTTCCTATGAGGCAGGATAACCACACTGGAAAAACCAATGTGAAAAACATTTAAAGAGAGAGATTTGGAAGGGGTGGTAGGGAGATAACACAGCATAACACTAATCAGAAGACACATAGATGATAGATAACAGATGATATAGCTATAGATATGGATAGATATAGATATATGTTCATGAAATAACAGACATGAGTCAGCAAGATGGTTCAGTAAGTGAAAGTGTTTGCTACTCAATAATGTTCAGTTCCTGGATGTAAAAGTGAAAGGAGAGAGGGGTCAGAGACATGGCTCTGTCTATGGTCAAGGGTGCTACTTGCTCTTGCAGAGGACCCCCTAGCAAGTTCAGTTCCCAGTATCCTTGATGAGTGTTTCAGAACTGTCTGTTGCTAAAGCTCCCAGGAATCTAATACCCTCTTCTGACCTCTGCTACCACTGTATCCATGTGCACAAAACCCACACACAGACATTCATGCATATACATAATTAAAAATTAGAAATATAGAACCTGTGGGGTACCTGGAAGAGAGTGGATCTGGGGTGGGAAGCATGTCCCAAATGAATAGGTATGGGCTAGAAGGAACAGCTGAGGGGGACTGTGAAGGCAGAACTATAAGCATCATGGACATTATGTAAACAGACATGTTTAAAGGCAACATTTCTGTTGCTAACTCCTAAAGCCTTTGTTTGGTTTTCTTTATCATAACTCCTGGAACTGGCCAAACAGCAAGATATAGTCAGTTTGGGGATTGGCTTTGAATGGAAAATGGTCAACGTTTGCTCACAAGTTGGAGGATGGATATGGGAAAATGGGGGCAGGTAACCTTAACTCTAAACCTTAAAGGACTGAGCGGGGAGGAAAAGGTATCATTTAGTGATAGTTAGGGGTTTTTCTTTAACCTTTGCTAAGTAACAGTTTATCTCCAACTCAGCAGCTTGACGGTGACTTGTTTTTCACAAGGGTGCATAGCCCCATTTATGTTAATCTAGATGGTTCTTGAGTTCTCCTTTAGAACACCTAAATCAGCTGACAGATGGGAAAGAGTGGAATAGTCTCGGGCAGTCTTCTCTACATGAAAGATGGGTGACAGACAACAGGGTGGAACACACTGGTCCTCCTCCAAGCTATGCCAAGCTGTCTGATCTGGTTCTATGAGGTCTGCATCAGAACTCTGTGGGAAACTTATCCATTCGTTCATATCTGTATACAATTGAACATTGCGGACTAGAACATTACTTTAACTATGCAAATATGTGTTACACTTGTTTCTGTTGTGGAATATTACTTTAACTATGTAAAGGTGTGTTACATTTGTTTATACCGCATTTGTTTAATGATGTAAAGATGTGTTGCTTTGCCTTCCTAAGGCACCTGATTGATCTCATAAAAAGCTGAATGAACAATAGCTAGTCACTCAGTAGAGGAATAGACAGGACCGGCAGGCAGAGAGCATACACAGAAAGGAGAAATCTAGGCTGGGAAAGAGGAGAGAAAATGAGGGAGAAAGAGAGGGAGACACCAAGGGCCAGTCATCCAGACAGCCAGACACAGAGTAGGACATACAGAATGAAAGAAAGGTAAAAGGCCATAAGGCAAAATGTAGATGAAGAGAAACGGGTTAAAATAAGTGATAGGAGCACAAGACTGAGCATTCATAACTGATAATAAGACTCTGTGTCATTATTTGGGGGTTAGTGGCCCAAAAGAATGCCTGCTACAATTTGAATGAATATGTATATATGAATAGAAAAATCAAAATAGACTTAATCTTTTCTAGGGACAGGAACATAAACTCTGCCCGTCAGAAGAGCCATTGGCTTCTTCTCTCTGATTCTGGAGGAAGTCAATTTTATTTTATTTGAAAACTTATTAAAATATTTCTAAATAATAAACATGACTGTCCCTTGGATGACTGTTTTAATCTTAACATTACTAAACAGACTTCAATTCGCAAAAATAGATAATGTGAAATTTGCCATTCCGACATTTTTATCTGTACAGTTCTACAGTAGTAAATACATTCACTGTGTGTGAGGCTGTCACCACACCTACCCACAGAATGTTTATCATCTTGCAAAAACTAAGAAAGCGTCTAATCCAGGCATGGCAGTTCATTTCTATAATCCTGGAACTTGGCAGGATGAGATCAGAGAGTTGTTGTGAGTTCAAGACTAGCCTGCGCTTCATAATGAAAACCTGTCTTAAAAAATAAATGACATAAGCTGGGTGATGGTGGCGCACACCTTTAATCCCAGCACTCAGGGGTCAGAGGCAAGTGGATCTCCGTGAGGTCGAGGCCAGCCTGGTCTGCAAAGTGAGTTCCAGGACACACAGAGCATCTGCCTTTCTATGGCTGTTTTACTCAGCACAATGCACTGAATGTCTGACAATGTTGCAGGATGTATCAGAACTTTTTTTCTTAAGGCTAAATAATGAAAATAAAGTGATAAATTATATCATGCTTGATAATTGATATTATATAATAAAGAAAGACTATTCAAAGTCTAATCTCTTGACTAAGGAAAGTAAACTGGAGGCTGGAGAGATGGCTCAGAGGATAAGAGCACTGGCTATTCTTCCAAAGAACCTGGACTCAGTTCCCAGCACCCACATGGCAGCTCACACTTCCCATTACTCTATTTTCAGAGGATATGATGCCCTCTTCTGGCCTCCCTAGGCACTGCACACACATGGTGCATACATATGAAGGCAAAACACTTATGCACATAAAATAAAAATAAATTAATCTTTTAAAAAAGAAAGTACATTGGGTTAAGATTATAATCTCCAATAGTATTATATAGAATCCAACTATTTAATGGGAAAGAATGGGAATATTCACGTAAAAAATTACAAGTGGATCCTTTGACTTGATTGCAAAACATGTAAAAGATACCTTTAAATTTCCCTGCTCACTTTCTAGATGCTACCACTTTGCACTGTATTTAATAAATATTTTATATAGCAAAAGCCAATCTACTCAACCAAGTGAAACAAGTAGTCTAGTTTCAATATACACTTGATATTCATATCAATTTAGGTGATAGTTTGTTAATGGATTCTTAAACAGCATGTAATTACCCATGTTAAAAAAACGTTTAAAACATATTGCTGAGTTTCCCTTTTTCTACCTCCCTTAGAAATCAGGCATTAAGAAAACTAACTAGCATCAATGTTGATTTTTCTGCAACATGACATGTTTGATAGGCAATAGCCACACTAATAAGAGGAAATTAAATGTGATTGTTTACAAAGCTCTGGTAAATTACAGTTGCCAAGCCAGGGAATCCTATCTGGGAGATTTAAAATATATTTTTCTTGATATTAGGTTAACAGAATATGGGTGGGGAAAATAAGATTTAAAACTAAAAGCAAATTTAACTAACTCATGTATTGCACCAAGGTTGGTAGACATCTTGAGAGTTTAGACATGTAAACTGTGGCTGGGACAGTGCTGATAGCTGGGTGACTGTGGAGAAGATAGCTCTGTGTTGTCCTGTGTAAACAGTGCATTCCAAGTATCCAAACTGCACAGTTTCCCACATGCAAGATCCAACTCTACTGACATGTATACCAAGTTAGTCCACGAACAATGGTTCTACATATAGAAAGTCTCAAAGAACAAGCTTGGAAGTCTTTCCTTCATTTGGTTCCCCTCAGTTTCCCTTGTTTTCTCCTCCCATGCCTATTGTGTGTGTGTTTGTTTGGGCTTTCTGGATTTACCCACTCTGCTGCTGTGCTGTACCCTTCTATCTATACTTTTGAAACTACATTGTCAACAGAATGTGGCGTCCCACCCTTGCAATTCCAGCACTTGAGAGGTGGAGGCAGAAAATTTGGGAGTCCAAGTCCATGTCCTGTCACAAATTGTGTTCAAACCTGACCTATGCTATGTGAGACACTGTCACAAAAGGAGAAGGAGGTACCCACCTTCTGCTATGGCTCGCTCTGGAAAAGATCAACTGACTATGAAATGTCTCTGCAAAATGATCATCTCTCCAGCTCATGAGACACTCTCTCACACTTTTCTCTTCCCAGCAAACTGTCCCATTTCCAGAACAAACTATAGTAGCATGGCTGACAAAAGTCCCAGGGTTTTCACATTGTCTTAAACAGCCCTTTAATGACTCACAGCCTAAGTTAGATAAATGAGACTGTCGGAGAGATTTTAATGGTGACCCCAAGCTTCTTTCCCACCCTGCCACTGTCACACTGACGACTTAAAATGCTCCAAAAAGGCAAGAGAATAGAAAAACAAAAACAAGAGCCAAGGAGCTGCATATTTCCAAATGAGCAAATATTGCACATATTTGAGAAAACTAGTATTGGGTTAGTTTACAAATGTTTGAGTCCTGTGACGATCTCCAGAGGAGGAACGGAGATAACCTCTGACCATAAGAATGCAATGCTCTGTCCGTGACGTTCCTGCACTTAGTACACCCTTTAAAGATTAACACCTTCCTCTCTGGGCTAATTTTACTGAGGAACGGCCATGTATATATTTACCCATGATTGAAACAAAAGTTGTAAGCATTCCATATCAGCACTCCAAATTTAAATGCTAAACATGAGAATCTTAATTTTAAAGAAGTAAAACAAGTTTCATATTTTTGCTCATTTTAAAAGTTGTTTCTGTGATAAAGGAATGCGCTTGCTTGTTTGTGTGCATTTGGCGTGGAAAGTCTACTGTAGAAACCTCGTGGTAACTAATAACACACTCATCGACAAATTACTAAGACCTTAGCTATTCCCACTCGGCCCATTAAGAGGTTCGTCTTGGCTGTGGGACCTGGGTGTCAACAGATGTCTGCCTCCCTCTGCTTCCCAGTCTCCTCACTATTTTCTTAAAATAGTCCGTTCAGTGACGCCAACAGGAGTGCTGAGTGCCTTTAGAAAACAACCCCACTTAGTTGTCAGGACGTTCTTACCAAGGAGGCATTATTATCCCCTATCCAAAGAGAGCTAAGGATTCATCCAAATTCTTATCCTGAACACAAAATTGACCCATCATAATTATTTCAAAATTTGAACCCTGGAATGCCCAATGATGGCGTATGAGGGCAAAAGTAATCAGTGTTCTTAAATCAATAGTTCCAGAAAGGAAATGATACTGCTGCTTTGCTAATTTAGATTGTTTGTCAAATTGGAGATATTTGCCTTCTAAGCATTTGTTTAGTGATTAGTGCTGCTCTCAGCCCTGGTTGGAGAAGCTCCTTTTGGCAGTTGGTAATCATCCATGCTGAGACTTATACTTGATTAAAATGCAAAGATTAAAAGACTGTTTCATTCTTGACCTTAAACAAGTCACCTGTATCAAGCCCCCCACCCGCCCAAGTTCAGGGAACACTCAGGAAGAGGGAACAGGAATAACGTAGGAGCCTGAGGTTGGGCAGGAGTGTTGTGACATGCTTTCTTCTAGATGTGTTGTACTCGTGAACACACAATGGTATAGTTATCTGTCCAGGATCAGTCAGCCTTCGAGCACAGGTGAGGGAGGGGCTCATGAGGCTCCACTCCTAGCTGAAGAGCTATTGCTAATAGGTGGACTCTGGGTGAGGGTGGCCACTGTAAATCATCTATGTGCTGAAGAATGGCCCCACACCACTCAAATGCAGGTAGCACTAGCTGGCTAACTCGTCTCACTGTGTGATAGGAGGGTAAGAGGACATGAAGATAGGAGATGTATGGATTGGGAGGGATAGGAGGAGTGGAAAGAGGGAGTTGGACATTGATATAATCAAGGGATATTGTTGTCTGTCATCCAAGCCAATAAATATGTGAGTGGGTTGGTTGATCTTATTTGTATACTCAGCTATGTATTTTGTACTGAACTTTTGATTAAAACCATTGGTTGAAAGAGCAATGGCAACCAAAAGTTAATGGAAATATAAAAATATTAATAACTCTTCAAAAGGAAAAATAGATTCATTTGTTTGTGATACAAAGAAGCATCTAGAGAGGCCTAGATGTTTAAATAAAAGAGAAAAACAAGGAAATTCTAGGAGAGGCATTTACAGTAAGCAAGTCCATATGAAGCCCATATAAAATCGTATGTGCTACGAGATATAAACTCTTTTAGTGATCCAAGTTTTCACTAGTACTAAAAACATCCCAACAGTCTTAAGGTCATCAGACCATATGTAGGCTCTGGTGGAAGCTAATCCAGAGCTGAAACAGACTCCAGCCAGGAAGGAAAAGAAACTACCCAGATGAAGATGTTCTTAAGAAAACCCCAGTGTTGGGTAAAAAAGATAGAACATCCCACTTTGCTCTATAGAGCAGTATTGTGCAGAAACACACACACACACACACACACACACACACACACACAAAGAATAATGAAAGGTACAAGCTATAGCAAGCAGTAGTCTCAGAGGAAATGTGGTAAATCTGGCAGTCCTTGCCTGTAAGTGTCCTACTGAGGTGTCACTAGACCCTACACCCTCATCAACATTTGTCTAGTATATTCTAGAAGTTGCATGGACCCCTAATTCAAAGTAGTATGTAAGGTGAACTGGAAGCCAACTCATCGGTGTTATCTGTTTTGCTGTATTGGGAGCTATGGGCAGAGCCAGAGACCCTGGAAAGACTGAAGAGAATTGCTTCACACATTTAACCAAAGACTTTTGCGGTTGCAATACAAGGTGAGTCCGCCTAGAGTTTCGGAAAGTTGGATCCAAGTTTTCTTTTTCTTTCTTCTGTATTCTTGTTTGACTCCACAGTAGGTGACATTGGAAAACCACAGACTAGGAACATATTAGAGAATAATCATAAGGATTAGATTTCTTTTCATGTATGTTTCTACTTACCCTATTTCCCACTGCCATTTAACACAGACAGTAAAAGGCTACTTACTTACGGTGGCAAAACACATTTTACATACAGACAAAGCACTCATATATATAAAATTTAAAAAAGAAACTAAAATTTAAATACAAATAACTCTTTAACTAGATTCTAACAGATATACAACTGTGTATTTGCTACATACACACACACACACACACACACACACACACACACACACTACTTTATAATCCACCTCCAGTATTTTCACTTCTCACTTCATCAGAATTTTTTTGCTTCTTTTTTTCCCAACTCAAGTATAATGATGTCTTTTTCCACGTGTCCAAATCTGGGCAGTTGAATTCAATATTGCCTTGTGTCAACCACAGTTAAAATGTTCATAAGATACTTAAATTTTTATGAGAAGAAAGTAGAGAATGGTTACTCTTAGCCAAAGACCTGCCATTTGCTCTCTTTGATCACAGAGTTCCAGGAAGAAGAAGCCAGACAGCAAGCAGGTGTTCCAAGGTGAGGTACAAGCCACACAATCCCCTCTGAGCACGCACAACCACTGTGCTGGGCATCTGTCCCTTGAGTTGTGCTTTCCACATTCTTAGGAATAGAAGACAAATGGAGATGACTTTAAAGCTATTAAATAGTAATGGGATCCTTTGCAAACTGCTTCATAAAATTACATGTTAATTAATTTTTGCTAAAGTGGTTTTTAAAGCATAACAACTGTTAATATTATTTGCAATGGTGGAGATCAAGTCCAGAACTTTGGGTGTGATCAGCCACAGTTTCCGTCAGAGCCACCTTCCCCAATCCTAAAATCACCTTAGATTCTCTCCCTTTCTTATTCATAAATAAAACTGGAGCACTTTATTAACTTTGCCTCATGAGCCACTCTATTTATTGATTTCTGTTGCTGTGATAAAAACACCATGACCAAGGCTTTATTTTGGTGTACAGATGCAGAGACAAGACTCTTTTATGGCAGGGAGGCATGGCAGCAGGGGAGAGGAATGAAGGTAACAGCAGGCAACTGAGCCATCCCATCTTCAACGAAAGCATGACAGGGAGTGAGCTAGAAATGGAAGAAGCCTTTGACCCTCAAAATCCAATGTACTTCCTCCAGCAAAGCTGCATCTTCCTAGCCTCTGCAACAGTGCCACCCACTGGGGACCAAGTGTTCAAACACTGGAGACCATGGAGGGCATTCCTCAGTTATACCATCCCAGTTATACCCAGGAACTCTCTATAAGAACTCCATTTCTGTCACTGCTGAAACCTTTAAAGTGTTAATCAGCCATGGCTGTAACCATGTGTAGTCCCCACAACTTCAAGAGGCGACGACTCCAGGAGGATAATTTGAGCCTGGGAGTTCAAATCCATACAAAGACCCCCTAAGTAGAGACGGGGAAGATGCAGTTAGAAGGGCCTACATTCCACGTCCCAGCGTATAACAGCCAGCTGCAGCAGCACACCTTCAATCCCAGAGCTGGAAAGGAGAGGAGACAAAAATACCTGGGGCTCACTGGCCAGTAAATTGAGGTAACCAGTGAGCTCTAGTTCCATGAGAGACACTAAAAGAAAAAATATAAACTATAGTAAAATAGAGGAAGACATAAAAGCCAATGTCAACCCCTGGCCTCCACACACATGTTGCACAGGTACACACATATAGGCAGATGCCACACACACACACACAAACATCAAAATGAACAAATAAATAATGCATTAAAATATTTTTTTGATTTACCTACATTCAATTCTGCTATAAATTATTAAAATGTGGACTAAATGTTATAACAATGCTCTATTGGGTAGAGTTAAAACTTTGCTTGATAGATGGAGCTGAAGTTGTGCTTACAGAATGCAGTGCTTTGAAACCCTAAGCCAACCCACTCAGCATTTGCAGTCCCCGAGATTTTGCCGTGGGGGACAGGATTCACTTAAGCCATTCTTCTCACCCCAGACTTGTTTCTCTTCTAACAATGGCTAAGTGTAGCATAGAAAGATACAATCACTTTTAAGCATTCTATATCAGAATATATAACTATAATTATTCATACCAGGTTTAGGGAAAAACTTTTTGAGTCATTTGGGAGATCTAAAAATATCTTAGCAAAAAAGAAAGCAGTGTCGCTTCAGAGTAAAAATTTTAAGTGTTCCTTCCTTAGTCAAACTTTCAGATAAGAAGTTAGACCCAGACAGTACTCATGTCTTTAGACTGAGCTCCTGTCAGAACCACCAAGAGGTGTTTTCATTAAATGATTCAAAAAAATTGCAAAGATTTAAAAAAAGAACAGACTGTAGTGATATTGTGTTTGTTCTGTAACAAATAAAACTTGCCTGAGGATCAGAGTGTGAAGCCAGCCACTAGATAGCCATAGAGACTAGGCGCTGGTGGCACACACCTTTAATCCCAGGATTTGGGAGGCAGAGGCAGATAGATCTCTGTGAGTTCAAGGCCACCCTGGACTACACAAGACTGATCCAATCTCAAGGGAAACAAAAGCCTTGCAGTGGCAGCTCACGTCTTTAATCCTAGCACTAGGGAAGTGGAGACAGGGAGGGATATGGCTGGGCAGAGAGAGGAAAATAAAGCAGGAGGAGACAAGAAGTCAAAGCATTATTCAGTTTGAAGATTCATGGAGACAGGATACTGCTCCCTTTGGTTTGAGGATTCAGTAGAGGTAAAACGTCTCTCTAGTGGCTGGCTTCTTCTCTGATCTTTCAGCATTGACCCTGATATCTGACTCCACATTTTTATTAAGACCAATTAGAATTTTCACTACAATGTGTGGAGAGTATTTATTAAAGTGCAACAAAATAAATGATACTTTGCCTAATACTATATGATTTTAAGGGATATATACTGACAGGTTTAAATTGCTAGGTTAATAAAATTGTTATATCTTTTAAGTAAAACTATTAAACTGATCATGTATTGACTTTTTAATATGTCCCTTAATAACCAGAACTGACTGACATTAAGCTTAAAACGTAGACAGAAAAAACTCGATAGACGTGAAGGGTTCCATACAAAAAGCCCATGCAACCCATGCTTTCCTGCCCCTTGGAATTAACACCCTGAGGGACGGCATGAGGCTCTAGACACAGGTGTAACAGCATGAAGCAAAAGCCAAGGCTCCCAAGTCCTACAACAGCATCTGCTGTGGCTTGGATGAAAAACGTCCCCCACGGGCTCATGAACTTAAACATCCCCAGTGGATGGCGCTGCCTGGGAGATTATGGAACTTTTAAAATGACAGCCGTGCTAGAGGCAGCAGGTCGTGTCGGAGGGGTAGTGGAGGACTTAAGGGTTTGACAGCCGCTTGTGCTCTCTCCTTCCACTTAGATGTGGTCTCTCAGCTTCCTGCCTCGCAGCTGTTACGGCTAATTAGCTCTCTGGAGCTTTAAGGCAGAAGGATCTCTTCTTTTAAGTTGTTTTTGCTCATGGCATTTTATCACAGCACCAGAAAGGCAATAGATGCAGAAGCCTTCTCAGACCTCAAAGTTGGTTCTTGCATAGGAAGATTTTCATGTCACAGTGACTTGTTCAACTTCTAGCAAGAAGGAATACATACTATAGGATGTAACCTGGGTCATCCAAATGGCTCAGTGAGCAGAGGAGCTTGCCACCAAAGCTTACCTGAGTACCTGGAACTCACGCACTAGAAAGAGAGGACCAGCTACTGCAAGTGGCCCTCTGACCACCACACGTACGCTGTAGCACACACGTCACCACCCTGACACAGACAACATAGACAAATACAGGTAATAGTAAATGTTAATCATGTATTGATGTAAGTTATGAGACCAAATTGTGAATGGGTATATCTAGATAACAGGTAAAAATACATTTTCATGGTTTAAACTGTAGACAATATCTTACACTATTTCTCTTCAAATTCTTTTCATATTATCACATTTTATTCTCGAGTCAACACGGTAATGTAGGAAAGTGTGTCTCATTGAGTGCATCTGAGAGTAGCTGAGCCGCTGAGAACTGCATAGCTGGGGCTGAGAGAAGCAAGCAATTCTGAACACCCTGGCCAGAAATCTCTGTTCCTGTACACACACAATGGAATATATTCCACCATGAAAATGGATGAGGCTGTGCCAGTTTGCAGAATAGGTACAACTGGAGTCTATCACATTAAGTGAGCTAAGCGGTCTCAGAAAGACAAATGTTATGTGTTCTCTGTCATGTGTGGTTCTTAGATTCTACATGTCACATACATGTAGTTGATATGAATGTCAAAGCAAAACTGTTTCGGTAACAAAGGGACTAGGGAGGGAATAGGAAAGGAGAAGGTGGCAAAGTATGGATGGAGGATATTGTGAGCAGCGTGAACATGCGTGAAAATGGCCTTACACAAAACTATATAATACAAAAAATCAGTTAAGCTTTCTTAGTCCTTTGTCTGTTGTGGGGTTGGCTTGAACCATGATACTGCTCTTTTGTCAGCAATTAATAAAGGTTGGGGCTGGAGCACGTACTGCTCTACCAGCTGACTCAAATCTGGCTGCTAGCACCCACGCTGGAAGGCTCACAGTCAACCACTTGGAAGTCCAGCTCCCAGGAAGTCCAACAACCCTGACCTCTGCAGACACCTGCGGTCATGTGTACACACCTACACACAAGTCTACAAAATTTAAAATAATATAAAAATAAGTCTTTTTTAAGTCAATGCTAAATGCAGAAAAACTGAACCGTGCAATGAAATGCATGTTTTGATGGAGTTAAAATTACACATGTTGTAGGATTCATAGTACCACGTGTCTGACCTTATCAGAAAGCCACAGTTATTGTTGGTTTTATGTTGATTGAAAAATATAAACTAATAAAACTTTTATTTCCTACCAAGCGCCTTCAAAGTAATTAAGGCTGTATAACCGGCGAGATTAGAAAGAGCTTTTAAATTTTCATTTCATAAAGTATTTAATATTCACTAGTTACCTTTTAAGACTGCAGAAGCTTTGTTGTTGTTGTTGAGTGCAATTTACAAAACTTGTGTTATAGATTCACCACACAATTTTGACCTGAATTTTTAAAATGATCTGTGCTTAACCGGGCCTAATGGCCCTAATCTAAAATCCCAGCTCTAGACAAGTGGGAAAGCGCTAAAGGCCATCCTGGGTTGCATCCTCAGTAACAAGTTCATGGCCGGCCTGAGCTACGTGAAACACTGTCTCAAATGTGCAGACCAACAGCAACAAAAGGCGACCTTTGCTTGGAAGCGTCTCTTTAACGGTATCTTGAAGTGTGACTAAACAGAATAAAACAGATCCTGTGACCGTACTTTAACACCAGGGTAGGCCTCACTGATGTCACAGCTTATCGCCCCCCACCCGGAGAGATAATGTCTTTCCCAAGGCACTAGGGCAATAAAGATTTGCCTCAGCCATGCTGTGGAGCCTGTAAATTCTCTCTGAGAAAAGCAGTTTCCTCCTGTGCTGCCTGTGGAGCTGCGAGTAGGAGCAAGCCAACAAGAGTCCTAGGCAGGGGACAACTTCGGGGTTTAATGTTCTCAGCCACTGCTGTGAGCTCTGGGCAGGGCAGAAGCAAGAGCCTCAAGCTTTTCCTAGGAGGTGGTACACGGAATTTGTTCCAAGGCAGATGACCCAACTGAGGCAGAGCAGAAGAGACAGAGGTTATGAGGTCAGCTAGGAGATCCAAGGTTCCAGGGACACCAGGTCCACTAAAAACGGCATGAGGTCTTAAAATTTCGCAGATTGGGATAGGAACTCCTCTGTGCGCTCACCACTAGCGGGACTTTAAACAAGTTGCCCTCTTCATGTGTTGATAAGGGACCTAACCCGTGTGTGGGTCCCCTTGTCTGTAAAATGAGGCAGCGCCTCCTAGGGTTCCCAGGGATTAACTACACTCACTAAGTCCTTAGAGAAGCCCACAGGATGATGGGCCCCCAGTAAATGTGGGCGCTCTGAACATGGTTTTGCCTCCTTGAGCTCTGATTTCTTCATCTGGGAAATGGGGGAAACAACACCCTTGTGGGGCTGTTTTCATATACACATTTGTTACATATGCATGTGTGTGTGTGTGTTAATTATGTGAATGCATGTGTTGTCTGTGTGTGGTGCAGGTGTGCACTGAGAACAGAAGAGTCAGAATCACCTAGAACTGGAACTATACTAGCCGTGCTTCATCCAACATGAATGCTAGGAGCCAGACTTGGCTCCTCTGCCAGAGCAGTATACACTCTTAACCACTGAGCCATCTCCCCAATCCCTGAAACACTCCAGGACACAGGAAATTCTTGTCATTGTGAAGGTTGTGGCCCTTGTTATTTCTACGTATACATCACTTTGGGTCTGGCTGTCACAGCACATTCTCACATATTACCTGAAAAGAGTGCACTGGGTTTCTCTCTACATACAGAATGGCAACATAAGGGAAAGGCCTGGAATTTTTTAACCCCTTTCTTGCCTAAGCAACAGAAGACACTCTTCCCAGACAAAAGAAGTAACCACTGACATGAAATTAGGTTAAAGATGTCCCTCATCGAGGTGATCACATAAGATGGTCAAATTCCTGAGTCAGGGCACATGAGTTACCCAGCTGTAAGAATTCTGTGTGTGGAATCAGGAGACATTTCATAAACCCGGAATGCTTTGCCTTAGGTGTAGTGAGGACAATAAAAACAAAGTTCAGGGCATGAAATATCAAGATAGACCCTTTTCTCATGAAAATAAGAATAAAAAACACCACTGGATAACAAAGAAAGATCCTTAAAACTAGGTAAGAGGGGTTGGAGAGATGACTCAGCAGTTAAGAGAGCACACGGTGTTTATAGAAGATCTGAATTTGGTCCCCAGCATCCACTTCTGGTGGCTCACTGGCTTGTAATGCCACTCCTGGTGATCTAGTGTCCTCTTCATAAAGCACCGCATATGTCCCCCGAAACATAAATACATAGTTTAAAAACAATAAAAATAAATCTTTAAAAAACTGGATTAGAAAACTAAGCAACTCAATCCCTGAAGGTATATTAGCTATGCTGTTTCAGACCAAAGGAAAGCAATGTCACCAGTCATCACATCACTCCTTACTGATGTCCTTGCCATCGGGGCAATTAATTCCGAAGCTTCCCTCACCTCTGTGCTTCATCACATGACACAAGTTACATTCAGAAGGCTGGCTGCTTGGATACTGTTTCCACCCGCTCATCTAAGGCTTTCTTTCACATTCTTTTTCTGTAAAAGAAATTTCCACTGTTGCTCTAAATTTGTGGACACATTTGATTTTACATAAAAAAGAACATTTCTTCTATCTCACCTTCAGCCAAGGCAGCCACTGCTTCCAGCATCCTCTCAGAGCTGGCTCCAGCATCAAGAGAAAAGCCCGCAGTGATGCACTGGGGGGCAGAGAGCTCATCACAGGCTCTGCCATAGAGCCCTTGCCAGCAGCCTCAAACTGCCATGTGGAGGTCAGGAGAGATGAGAGATCAAAGGCCCCAGGTCCTTGCTGCCAAATCAGAGTCCTTGCAAGGATGCACATGGTACCACAGGACATGAATAATACAGAGAAACGGTTCGGACATTTCACCCCAGGCCCACCCTCCCTTCTCCCAAGCCCCAACACATTCTTCCTCCCGGTATTGCCTTCCCAGCTCTGCCCTTGAGAACAACTGGTCACATGGCACCACAGCAAAATGCCAAGCCATAGACAAGAACAGCTAACAGAAGACGGCTGCCTTAGGACACTGCATGTGGAGAGA
Source organism: Myodes glareolus (assembly GCF_982192425.1). Taxonomy (NCBI): domain Eukaryota; kingdom Metazoa; phylum Chordata; class Mammalia; order Rodentia; family Cricetidae; genus Myodes; species Myodes glareolus. The sequence continues at coordinate 11,637,655 of NC_142028.1, forward strand.
GAGACTATGGACCACAGCAACCCGGTACCTGTGTGAGATGCTGAAATGAGAGATAATGCGGCATATCTAGAGCATCTAGGAAATATTCCAAGAAAAGGAGATTCATAAATAACCTTTTTATCAATTGAGCTGATAGTTTCCAAACTTTGATAACCATCACAGTCAATTGGGAGACTTATAAAATAAGGTTTCTAGGCCACTCTTTAATCCACTGAATCAGAAACACTCAGCAAAGTTAGTACCTAAAGATCTGAGTTTTTACCTGGATGGTGGTGGTTGTACAGTTCATATACCAGTGAATGATTTCATTTGTGGGGATAGGGAGGATCCCATAGACATGTATATTAGTTAGGGAGCAGATGTTTCTCTTTTGGCTTCTGTGACAATGGTGAGAGCCAGTGAAATTTTTTTTCTTTGAACCATGTATTGAAACACTTAATTTTCTAATGAAAGTTTCTTAAAGATTTGTTTTTTTATTACCATTTAAGTGTGTGTGTGTGTGTGTGCATGCATGCACGCCTGCATGCTTATGCATGAATACATGCTCAGATGTGCAGAAAAGCCAGATTCCCTAGAGTCAGAGTTACAGGAAAGCTGTGAAACAATAGGTTCTCTGCAAGAGCAGTATGTGCTCTTAGCTGCTGAGCCATCTCTCCAGTTCCTCTAACATTATATGTGTACACGTACATGGTTTATTTGCAAGTTCATGAAAATGTACACCCATGTGCACACAGGTAAAGTCTGGAAGTCAATATTTGTTGCCTTCTCCTATCATTCTCTCCATTGTTGTCAGGGTCTCTCACTGACCCTGAAGGTCACTAGTTCAGCTCCAGGGATCCACCTGCCTCCCCCTCCCACCTGCAGATCATTAAGACTGGGAATGAGATGCAGAGTCAGCAAGAACAAACACAGACTTTTCTCTGGATAAAAGCTTCTTCTTTTTATTATTCTTTCTGTTGCTTGTTCTACTCTATTCTTTTTCTGCTCTGTTCTCCTACCCTGATATTTCCCTTATTCTATTTCCTAATGACTTCCCCCTCTCCACTTCCTGATGACTTCTTCCCCTCCACATCCTGATGACTTCCTCCTCTCCACTTCCTGATGACCTCCCCCTCTCCACTTCCTGATGACTTCCCCCTCATCACTTCCTGATGACTTCCCCCTCTCTACTTCCTGATGACTTCCCCCTCATCACTTCCTGATGACTTCCTCCTCTCCACTTCCTGATGACTTCCTCCTCTCCACTTCCTGGTGACTTCCTCCTCATCACTTCCTGATGACTTCCTCCTCATCACTTCCTGATGACTTTCTTCTTTCCTTCTACATCTTTCCTGGTGTTTTCCTTCCACGTGTCTTTATTTTCTCCCTTACAGCTTATATGCCCCAACAAAATCTTTCAAACAATATAAAAATTACAATGTGATTACATACTATTTTTAAGGGGATGATTTACAATGAATACAACAAAAAAAAATCCTGTCTTCCATATCCCTTACATGATTAAACATTTTACATACTACAGGTGAAAAAGAAATTATCCCCAAGAACCCACATACAGTTAAAATGTTTATCTTCTATACTTCCCACAGATCAGGAGTCTTTCAGCCATAACCATTTCCATAGGCAGTAGTTGTTATAACTGCCAGAGAAACGGGTTACCAGTTTTACTTTTCATACTTTAGAGTCCAGTTCAGTTGTCTTAACGAACCATCTAATTCTTTATTTTCCAGTTACGTGAAGTCAAGTGTTTAAAGCTTTCTGTTAGCTATGATACACACCAAAACCCATGAACACATTTCCCAGTATCAGAAAGAATTTGAGCTAACTCCTAGGACTCAATTGTTTCCCTTAATCATTAACCTAAACCACAGTCTACAGAGCTTCTCAAGAGAAACTCATAAATCCTGGCTGTGTGACACTCCCTTAGTCCTCTTTTCTGTGCTCTGCAGCCCCTGCTTTATCAGGCACAGGAGGCGACACTATATCCTACCTTTACCTATACTCACTTTCCCACTAAACTAACCTCTACCATAATCCCTTACTACGTTTGTTAAAAACCCTTAATCGTCAAAATTCTATTTAAACTAACACTATTATTGCATAAAATCATTACTTCAATTAAGCAGTACAGCTTAAGTGGAAACCACCTTCATAATAACCTACAGGTTAAAATGCCTGCAGAATGGGCTATTTCCATGAGATACTCACACTACATTAAAGACAGTGGGGATTTCTCCACACCCATTCTCACCACGCCAGGTATCAAGGGAAAATGGCAATGGCAAGCATGTACAGGCACAGCAGCGGCAAGAGACAGTCTGGAGCTGAAGCCCTTGGGGCCTTGCCTAGCTGAGATTCACCCATCAGTGCCTTGAATTCTGGTGGATGGAACTCCTGAAGTCGGTTGCCACCCGCTGCCCCTCTGATATGGCCACTGGTGTCCATGGCAGGGATTAGAGCCACATGACACTATGCTCAACTTTTTGTGGGGCTGTCCTGGGGCTTGAACTCTCGTCCTCAATCAAGCTTGGGAGATGAGCACTTTACCAACTGAACTGTCTTCCCAGCCTTTCTGTATATTGTACTATAGGTAGGTTTCCACTAACTTTTACAGTTTCCGTTCAAAAATTAGAGAGAAATCGGAGAAGAAAATGATTATACCATTCGCCGGAATGTAAGATAGGTCAAGAGAGTGGTTCTGCTGGAGTTCATCCTCCGGTTTTAGGTGGGCATGAAGGAAAACAAGGAACGACTCTAAAGCCTGAGTTCTCATCTGAGACAGCCTCAAACCCAACGGCAAAGGCAGAGGGACACAAAACCCACTCTGAGAATGAGTAGGGGTGAGTGACGGCTTAGCAACCGAAGACTAACCTGAGCCTGGAAATTCTGGCCAGTGCACAGATGAAAGACAAACGAATGCATGGCGGTGCATGTGCCCTAACTCCTTACTAAAGGAGATCAGCACAAACTAAGACATGGAGCCATTCTGTGATGCTCTGCAACACAGAAACACATTCAGGAAACATCCCTTACAGTGCTTTGCCTTGCAGATGAAAGAGGCAAAGGAAGCTGGAGATACTTATAAAGTTCCATTGTGCTTCGAACAGGGGGAAATTGGGCATGCTGGGGTCACCCCTGTAACCTCATGTGGGCAAGGTGGAGTACCCTAACAATCTCAGTTGGGATATCCCTGTTGGTGTAGTGGGCACCTTGAAATATCAGCTATTATTATCATGTCAAGAAGTGACCAAGAAGCATGCCATCTTCTAAAAAAACACAATACTAAAATGTGTCCCATTTTTATATTGCTGTCCCAACCACAGTATTATTCCTTAGTGGTGCACATTTCTCCTCTTGTGCTTTTCAGTCAGTTCGTATTGAGAAGACTCATGGGGACCTACAATTCAGTTAAACAAAAAACAAGTGGAAGAAAATATGAGAATGAGTCTTCAGGATACACAAATCAGGTGACACCACTGACAGCTGTAGTCTACTTGTTTGCCCTCTATGCAGTCTGTATCCAGTCACTCAGACAGCTCCAAAGGGTATCTCTCCATCTACAGATATTCACATACATCACAGACTAAAACAAGACTTCACTGTCCCCCCCTCCAGGAGCACAGACAACAGGTTTCAGAGAAATATGGGGCAGGGGTGACAATTGCTTTAGCATCTATAAATAGAGTGGTATTTTTTGTCCATATCCACATGTAATGTATTTATTGTTTTTAAGTAAATGTGAATTCATATTCAAAAATTCCTATATTATTTTCTAATATTGAATATCAGCAAGTATGATTCATAGGAACATGAGCTCCCTGGGGAAAGTGGGTAATTATTAAAGCTATCTTAGCTCCTACAAAGTTAACTGGGCTAGGTTGTGTGTGTGTGTGTGTGTGTGTGTGTGTGTGTGTGTGTGACACCTTGGTGTCATGGGGTTGCCTGGGTGCACATGAATGTGAAGGCAGATCTGGAGACTAATCGTAGCATCTCTGTCCACAGTGCTTCCCGGCATGTGTGCCCTCCTCTGAGACTCTTGTTCCATCAGCAGCGTTTGGAAGAGACAGGATGTGAAGCATAAGGAAGGGTAGGGTATTCAATGAGCAACATATGAATAATGGGGTCAAAAGAGTAGACAGATGGTGCATCATCCAGAAAAGGAATCTTCCTATTGGCTGGAAAAGTTAAGAAAGGGAGGCATGGCAGTACTAAAACCAGTGCCAGTAAACAATCAAATAACCACAGCTCTTCTTATTTGATCTCGAGCAACCGTCCTTCTCAGTATGCGCTCTCTTATGTTCAGGCCTGGTCTACTCTGGGGTGTCCTGTGGGATAAAGACAAAAATTCAAAGGTGTCCTGTGGAAACTGAGAAAGCACCGTAGCTGTGAACTCAAGACTGTTTTTCAGGACTTTCTAATATTAAAATAATTGTTCCTTAATACTAGATGCTTCCTTTGTCTTCTAATGTTTTAATTTATCCTGGGTTTTTTTTCCCCTAGTTTAGGGTTTTAGTCCAGCATCATTAGTCTATTTCACTTTCTAACAAAATATATTAGTTTGCATAATATGAATGGCAAACCTTACAGTTTTGGAGGTTGAGAATCCAAGATGAAGATAGAAACAGAACTGGGAGGGGTGGAGGTACCTGCCTATAATCCCAATACTCGGGGGTAGCTGCAGAAGGATTAGAAATTCAAGGTCATCTTGAATTCTACCTACAGAATTCAAGGTCCAGCCTGCACTACATGAGAGCTTGCCAAAATTTTCAAAAAAATGTACCAATAGTGTGGGTGTTTGAAGAGGGCTTCCTATTTCACAAACAACACCCTCTATGTGCCTTCCATGATGAAAAGGAAAAATACACTCCCTCAGGCTGTCTTGATAGGAGCATCAGTAGCCATTACTCAGTCAAGAGGCTGGTTACTGGACTATCGTAGGGTGGTTCTACCCCTTACATTATCACACTGGGCATCTCCTTCTCACATCTGCAGTTTGAGGAACAATCCAGTTAGCTTGAAATTCTGGCATAGACCAAGCTTAGTTAGAGCAGTGTTTGAACTGCAATTCTATTTAGAGGCAAGTCCGTGAAATTTTTAAAGACATAGTTTCTGCTGTATCCCATAGGAAATGAAGGATAGAGGCTTGGGAGAACTATCCTTGATGACACACTTCATAAATATCTCCAGAATACCTGAGCGGCAGACCTTCTCGGGATGTGGTGTGGCACCGTGAGAAAAAGAGCCAGGAAGATGGCACTTCCCAGTTTGTCCTTGTAGTTTGTTGACCTGGGGGTTACATCATGAATTAGAACTGCCTCTGGGGAAGCTTCCCTCTTAGCTGCACATGGAACTATTAAGCCAATTACTGAGTAGCCATTTGCACTGAAATGTCACAAGCAACCCTGGAGAGTTGACCAGGAGCGTTTGTCTGACCATGCCTGACAGGGACTGCAGCAGGGATATCTTTGTTTATGAATCTTGGCACTGAACTGGCAGAGGAACCGAGCTGAGGTCTGTGCGAAAGAACTCATAAAGCTCCTGAGGCTAATGTCAGTTGGCTTCAGCCTGGAAAAAAATAAAAAAGAAGCCTTTTTAAAATCTGCATCACTATCTGAATAATCAGAGGCTAACTGGCTCCAATTTCTTCCCCTCCATAAAATTTAATTAATAATAATATATATTAAAGAAAGTGTAATCTATTTTCAATTTAAAGTACCAAAAAGAACAACTAGGGAAATGTAATTTGTTTAAGTTGCTGTGGGGTTTCTTAGCCTGTGAATAGACATTATTTGATAAAAAAAGAATCTCACTGTGAAACCAGAGTTCTTCTGTCTCTACTATCCAATAGTACCAAGGACACAAAATTTAAAACAGTTGGAAAAAGTGTACAGAGATTCATTAAAAGGATTGGACTGATGTTGTAGATCAAGTACGACAGGAAATGGTGTACACAGCTCATTCTAGACTTGTTTGACCCAAATAGTAGAATTTTAAAAGGAAAGAGGGGCTGGGGAGGAGGCTCAGGGGATAAAATGCCTGTCACATAAGCTTGAGAACATAGTGGGGATTCCCAGCAACCACAGAAAAACTGGGGATGGTGGTGACCTCTAACCCCAGTGCAGAGGGTAGTGACCTCTAACCCCAGCACACGGGTAGGGGAGAGTCAAGGGTAACAGGCATATCCTGTGCTTACCAGCCAGTCAATCCAACTGAAACAGCAAGATCTAGGCTCAGTGAGCAATTCTGCCTCAAACACAAGGCAGAAAAAAATAGAGGACAGAACCTGATACCAACCTCTGACTTTCACATGCATAGTCACGGACATGTACATGCACACACACACACACACACACACACACACACACACACATCTATACACATACACGTATGCCATGCAAATAATAACAATAAAAAAACAAGGAGAAAAGCTTTGAAGCCTTGTAACACCTTAGTGCATAATATAAAATATTTTACTTTCTTCTGTCTCCCAGGATCACGTGCTAGTGCCCTTAAGTAGAAAAGAGAAGGAAAAACATCTTCATCATCTCACTGAGTGTGAGTTCACAATCAGCCAGAGAGAGAGAAGCAGGGAAGGGAGAGCAATCATGGGTGCACAGACCCTCAAACACTGAGCATCACACTCACAACACCACACTTTCAACCCAAACCCAGTCCACCCTGTGTGAGCCACATGCATCCTACCCGCCAAACCAGAGAGTCCATGCATAGCGTTGCCTTCTTACCTGCAGGATTCACTCTCTCTGCAGCGAGACACCAAGAATTTCTTCCTATAAAAGTTTTCACAGATATCTATCTATCTGAAGCTCTGAACTCTGTACCGACTCACCTAAATGGGAACAGAAGACACACTTGCCTGGCCTAGAGCACAAGTGAGCCAATATCCACAAGTTCATTCATATTCATTTTTAAGGTAATAAATAAAAATAAATTTTTAAATACTATTTCTCTTCTCTAAACAACAATACAAAAATATTTGTCTTTTTTTGCACTTTGTTTAGAAATAGAGTTTTTCTACACAGCCCTGGCTGTCCTGGAACACATTACGTAGACCACACTGGCCTTGAACTCAGAGTTCCATCTGCCTCTGGCTCCCAAGTGATGGCATTAAAGGCATATGCCACCACCGCCCAGTCAAAGGTAAATACTTCAAAGCAGTAATGGATGTGGAAAATTTTATTGACTTAGTACTTTATTCTGGGCATTGTTCTTTAAGATTCCGTTATTGTGACAATACTTTCAAGTGTATATAAATGCAGCTCCAAGGCCATAGAAATGGCTCAGTGGGTAAGGCATCTGCTGCCAAGCCTGACAACCTGAGTTTGGTCCCTAAGACCCATGTGGTAGAAGGAGAGACTAATACAAGTTGCCCTCCTACTGCCACATACATGCTCTGTGTAAACTCACACACATATATATAATAAATAAATGTAAACGTTTTAAAACATACAATTGACGTCCCTTAACTTTGAAAAGTGGATTGTGGGGCTTGGTGTCCTGTTTTCGCTCTGCTGCAGAAGAACACTTTGCAGTCTTGCTCTTAACAATGTGTGGGTCACAGATTTCCACATCCACAGCTCAAGCTCTCTGTAAACACTGTATTCTGAATGCCGCATCCAGAAGCTTTAAACATATGCTGTAAAAAGTGTTAGTGAAAAGTCTTCTAAGTATTCTCTATCACAAAGAAGTCTGTTCTCTAGAAAAAGAATGACATGTGATCGTTAACAATTAAGGAAAATTAACACATTCATGAGAGAATTTATATTGATTTAGTTTGAGTTTAGAATGTGAAGTCTTTATCGGATATAAAGATTATTAAAGTGTGATGTGCACCCCTATAGTTGATATGTTCCCTCAGCTTAGAAGCATTTGTCAAAGGCTTGCCCTCTGTCACCTACAGCATAAATGCCTTGAACAAGACACGAAGAAGCAGAATATGGACCCGTTCTGAACACCCAGCAGAACAAGAGTGACAAGCAGACAGAGTCAAAAAAGTAAGAGCCATCGTAATTCATTGATATGCAAGGGGCTTGGGAGAGACAGGAGAGGTAGAAGTCACGGGCCTCATATTGGGACACTGATATCACAGGGCCTTACCAAATACTCTCACGAAGGAAGTCACAGCATGAGAAAATGAAGTGGCTGGTTCAGCTCCTTGGGTTCTCACAGAGCTGGGCTGCCACATAAAGTGCAAACAGACAAGGGGCAGTTAAGTCACTCTGGAGGCACTATTGTGTTAGAGGAATTCACACTGCTTCCTGCAGGTGTTTGGAGTGACCCAGCTAGGGCGGTGGCTTCCATGTGAGGCAGTGTCTACAAACCGGTCAGGCTGAGACGCCACAGCAGGTACTGTCCGCTGCTCTGCTGATGGAAAAATAAGCAAGTTCTAAGTTGAATCCAGTCCACAGCTGCAGCAGACGCTGCTAACTGGCTGTGTGCTGTCTGGTCTCCTTCTGGTCATTTCATGGAGAAGGACAAATTTGCCTAGAGTAACAACATGCCTAATTCAAAATTTGTTTCCCTCTAAAAGGCCTGTGAAGCCAAAGCCCCAGTTGATGAAGACTGCAGTTCTGCCCAAGAGCGTGTGAAGGAGAGGCCATTGAGATGAGCTATTGTAGAATCTGCTGTCTTCCTAATTAAAAAGCCAGACATTCCTGAATTCAGAGGTACACACCTGCACTTTGGGGTGGAGATAGGAGGATCAGAGATTCAAAGCCATCCTTGGCCAACATAGATTTGAGGCTAGCCTGGGTTATATGAGATTTTACTCAAAAACAAAAAGAAAAAAAACCAATAATCCAAAAGGTAGATAAACTGTTAATGCATGACTCTGTCTGACTCCTTCCTATTGCCTAAACCTCGGACATAATAGAGCCGGGGCCACTATGTCCTGAGTTTCAAAAATCATAATTGGTTTGTGAGAAAATAAATCTATTTGGTAAGGTGCTGTCACAAGGTTTCTATTATATAGCTTAAAAAGTAATGTGGGTGACTCAGAAACAAAGGAAGTTTCATGGGAAACAGCAAGGGGAAAAAACTTAAACAGTAAACATACAGAGGAAAACATCTGTTTTACAACCAGATGGGAAAGATGCAGAAAAGACCTCTAAGCTCTTTATTACGGTCTGTAACTCCGAAAGGCTCAGCTGGTCTCTTTCTATCAGCACGTATTGACTTTTTCAAGCTTAAATCCGTGGCCCACTGGCTCCACTTTCCTGTTCTGATGCTCACTACCTCCCTAGTCCTTGCTGCTCTTCACTTGGCTTAAGTCTTTGGAAGTTGAGGAGTGTGCCAGTGGAACTGGGTAGATAGCTAGCTTTATGGGACTTGAGTTTGACCCCCAGAACCCTTGTAAAAAGAAAAAGAAAAGAAGGAAGGAAGAAAGGGAAAAAGGAAGGAGGGAAGGAGAGAGGGAGGGAGGGAGGAAGGGAAGGAGGGAGGGAAGGAGGGAGGGAAAGAGAGAGGAAGGGAGGGAAGAAGGGAGAGAGGGAGGGAAGGAGGGAGGGAGGGAAGGAGGGAGGGAGGGAAGGAGGGAAAGAAAAAGGAGGAAGGGAGGGAGGGAGGGAGGGAGGGAGGGAGGGAGGGAGGGAGGGAGGGAAGGGGGAGCTGGACATGGTGGTGCACGCTTTGAAATGCAGTCCATGGAGATGGATATCCTGTGGCTCTCTGGTCATCTGGCCTACTCCATGTAGCAAGTTCCAGGCTAGTGAGAGACCGACAAGGTGGGTAGTACCTGAGAAATGACAGTGGAAGTTGTGTTCTCATTCCCTCATATGTGTGCATAAATGCACACATGCGCACACACAATGAGAAAGAATGTGGCAATATTAGATGTGTGGGAGTTCCATGCTTGACCCTATAACTGGGAAGGGCTAGCAAAGTGTATTCAGTGTTTAGAAGCACCCACGATACCCTAAGCCAGCACTTTCCTCTGTTTGCTACAGGAATACATAACAATGCAAGTGTCATCAAAGTACCTTGAAAGATTTATTTTAATTGTGTGTGTGTGTGTGTGTGTGTGTGTGTGCATTCATGTTTGTGAGTGCAGATTTTCAGAAGCCAGAAGACTGTCTTAAATCCCCTGTAGCTGGAGTTATAGGAGGTTGTGAGCCTCCATGTGAGTGCTGGGAACAAAACTCAGTTCCTCTGCAAGAGTATCCAGTGCTCTTAACCAGTGAGCAATCTCTTCAGCCCCAAAAATATCTTAATATACAAGTTGGGCAGGGTGTGTGCCTGTAATCTTATGATGCAGACAGAAAAATCAGGAGTTCAAGGCCAGTGTTGGTTGCAAGAGACTCTGTATATAATAATAATAATAATAATAATAATAATAATAATAATAATAATAATAATAATAATAATAAAACAACCAAAAAAGAGAAATCCAGTTTTATGAAAGAGACACTTAGAGCCACAATCATGAGTTTTTGTGGTGCTAAAGATTGGATTCAGGCTTCCCGTATGCTAGGTAGTCACTCTGGCACAAAGCGAGCCCCTCGCCAACTTTATTTGAATGAGAGCAAACACTGACCCAATGCCAGGGTCATTGTAGCTTTAAGGTTAAGTAGTACCAGTCAAAAGCAGTCCCAGAACTATAGGACTTCGGAGTCTGGGACAGTGACTAGATAACTCCTTCCCTTCTCTGAGGGTCACTGTGAACAATTTCCACGGGAGTTTCTAGGGACCCAGACACAACTAGAGAGCCACATGTGGTTTCCAGTCACTGGATTCCCTTGCACATAGCAGGGACCCTTCTGATTACATGTGGGCTGACACTGACATGTGTGTTGTTCCAGCTAAGTAATTCCAATCGTTAACATGTGAAGCCAACCCACATGACTGTGCTGGCTGCCAGATGTTCTGAGGAGGAACTGTCTGCTCCTAGGCATCGTGGTCCTTCATTAAATCAGATGAAGGACATCATATTTACTTCATCGCTCTTATGTGGAATGACGGTCTGTCCCTTGATTACAGCTAGCCTCCAAGTGGAAAGAATGAAATAACCACGGCTATATGGTAAGTTCTAGAAGTTTAATTGTGTAAACACAGAATGCAACCTCAACGACTAAGATTCTAATGGCCAGCCAGTCTGACCTAGATAGAACAATTTCTTGTGGCAGTACCTTCTTTTTAGGCCCAGAACTCAGCTCTGAGCAGCCAGTCACACAAGCTTAGACACACAAGATCCATAACAAAGGAGGCATTTCTTTATAATATATCAAAAAGGCATTTTATTTATTCCTATTTTACCTCTGCCCATCTATAGCCTGCCTTGATTAATCCCATGTGTTAGGGAAAGGACAGGGGAAAAAAACCACATAATGTGTTTAAACGTCATCTTTTTATTTATCCCAGAACAGTCGACGCAAAGGTCAGAATACATTGAAACATAAGATCAACTAGAAACACTTTGAGTTGAGATCTCCCATAGCTCAAGTGCCGGGATGATGAAACAGGAAGTCCGGTGTTGAATAAAGATGATGGACATTTCACAGACGGCAAAAGAGTGGTGGCGGGGGGAGCAAGAGGAAAGTGATATGTTTAATACCAAAAGGTGTACAAAGTATGATTTGTAAACATGAGTTCCCCACATCAGACGTTACTGGGGACATACCCCTCAGGGAGGTGCCAGGGCTTTAGTACACTTGGTCTAGGTCTGCTAAGAGGCACTTGTATCCCTGATGGACTAAAATACACAATGAACGCAGTTTAATGAAGGAAGGGCTTACTCTGCCTCCCAGTTTGAGGGTTCAGTTCATTGTGACAAGAATGAATGCTGGTGTCAGCTCACTCGATCGCCATACAGTAAGATCCCACGATCAGAACAGGTCTTCACATCCTCTCTGGGATCCCACTGCAGACACATTCAGAAGTTATCTAGGATCCAAACCTTGCCAAGTAAGATCCCACGGTCAGAACAGGTCTTCACACCCTCTCTGGGATCCCACTGCAGACACATTCAGAAGTTATCTAGGATCCAAATCTTGCCAAGCTTGCAATCAAAATTGTCACAGCTTGCAAGTTAAAAAGTTACATGTGTATGCAGGTGACAACCATTCCTGAAACAGAGTGTGTGACCATGAATGAGAACAAGGAGGGGTATGTGGGAGGGGGACTTGTAGGGAGGAAAGGCAGTGGGAAATAGTGGAATTATACTACAATCTCGAAAAATAAAATTTTTTTTAAAAAAGAAACATGAAACAAAAGCACAAAGCAGAAGGGGTTCAAATATCAAAAACAATTGGTTAGTACTGTTTGTCCAGAATGATACTGAGAAAGTTTTGCAAGTGGAATTCAAAATCAGAAGCAAACAGTGCTGTAATTTATTAGTAAAAATCATCTGTCTATAGGAGCGGGGAAAACAGCAAGGTGTGGTGGTACGTGCCCTTAAGCCCAGCTCTCAGCCAGGCAGTGATGGTGCACACCTTTAATTCCAGCACTTGGGAAGCAGAGGCCGGAGAATCTCTGTGAGTTCAAGGGAAGCCTGGTCAACAGAGCAAGTTTCAGCACAGGCTCCAAAGCTACACAGAGAAACACTGTCTCAAAAAACAAAAAGGAAAAAAAAAGTATCTGTCAAGGCAGATCTTTGGAAGTTTGAAACTGAGTAATGTACACAGTGAGTTTCCAACCACGCAGGGTCTTTTTGTTTTGTTTTGTTTTGTTTTGTTGTTAGGTGGTACCTATGCCTTTAGGTGAGAATCAAAAGTCCAATTGTCAGTTAAATAACACACTAAGACCTAGAGTTTATGAACAAGGACCAGAGAACAAATATGTACACCAGTGACCTCTAGTTGATGCTAGAGCTGTGTCCTGAGAAGCTTATGGAAGCCTGGAAACATACGAAGTCTAAGGCACATTTGGTACATCTAAGCTGCTGAACATCATAGGTCAGCAACACAATGTGCCGCAGGCTCTGTTCCCCTGGTGACCACAGGGCTTAGTGGGGGCTTCAGCTTACTGCCTCTGGTCAGCTCAGAACATTAGACTGCATACCACAACTCACACAGGAGATCAAAACAGAAACTCAAAGTTTGGATTCTACTACAAACACATTCTTTTAGCACCGGCTTGCAAAGTCAAACCCCCCCCCCCAAAAAAAAAATGTTAAACCAAACCTCTCTATATGGAAAACTGTCTTAGTTGTAAATTTGGCACAGGCTAAAGACATTCGAGTGGAAAGTTTCCATTGAGGAGTTGCCTAGCTCAGACTGACTTGTGAATTTGTCTGTGAGGGACTGTTCTCATTATCAACTGATGGAACAGGACCCAGCCCACTAAAATTAGGGTATCTGGTCCTGGAATATAGGAGAAAGCAAGCTAAGCATGAAATAGTGCAAGAGACATCAGTGTTCCCCATAGTCTCTGCTTCAACATCCTGCTTGAATTTCCGCGCTAACTTCCCTCAATTACGGACTGTAATTTGTACACTGAAATAAACCATCTCCTCCCCCAAGTTGCCTTTGGTGAGGGTATTTTATCATAGCAAGAGCAAGAAAATCAGAGCAGGAACCACCTGCAACTCATCAAGACATTAGCCAACTTGCTGAATGTTGACTTGAGCAGTGTTTAACGTTGTCTAATTTTTCGTGGTGACACAGACGAAAACCGTCAATTCTTTACAACATGGCATGGGAATTTATTTTGGCAAATATTTATTAGGTATCTCTTGTGTGTTAAGCACTATTCTATGTATTTGACAAGAGTAAAGCAGTTGTAGTGCACCATAAAACCAATGACTTAGTCTCTGCCTATAAAAAGTGATGATGTCATAGAAAAGATCAAATTCAGCAAATGAATTCTAAAGACAACTTGACATGAAATGACAGTGTGCATAATTGTTGAGGATGAAATTACCAAATTTCAGAAAATTGCTGTTGTTCAAGATAAGGACATGACAGAAACACCTGAGTCCTTCACTAAAACAAAATCAGTGAACCGAGAAAGAGATAAGTCTAAAACTAACAACCCCTTAACAGCCATTCATTCAGGACCTGTAAGAGTGCCCAGCCTTCCACCAAAGCAAATAAGCCCTGGATGCAGTGGTGCACACCTGTAATCCCAGCCCTTGGATGGGGGAGAGCAAGGTCATGCATAACTGCATGGTGAGATCAAGAGAAGTATGGGCTCCCCTAGACCATCTCAAAAAGCTATTTAAAGAAATGAATGTTGGTTACATATGTTTGAAAACCTCCATCTACTCTGCTACAGGAAGTCAAATACTACAGTATGCAAATCAGCTCAATATTCAAAAGAAGACAAGATCTTAAGCAAAATCTCCCATGTGACTATCATGAACAAGTGTTATGGAAATGTCCAGAGCCGAGACTAAAAATTTAGAGGAACGATCGGCTCAATGATTTATGACCAATTTCTGATACGTACAACATGCACTTGATTTGGAGACTCGGGGATCTGATGTGGGAGATGACTTCTGGGATAAAAATTGAAATGGCTTTAAGCATTTCCCTTACATTTTCCACTCCTTTGTTTCACTTCTGACCCCCACAGCAGGCCGACGGGAGGAGTAATGGGGGCTCACGTGAATGCCATGGCAACGCCCTTAGGACAATGAGAGAGGTGGGAAGAGGACTCAAGCCAAAGGGAATTCATCCCGCTCCCATCAGAAGCACCGCAGCTGCCGACCTCTCAGAAGGCAAGAGTCACAGGGAATGGATGCACAGAGGTGGAGGTGGCAGTGGTGGCAGGAATATTGGCTGGACCACAATGAAGAAAACCGCTGAGAAAAGCAACTGCCAGATTCCTGCCTCTGCTCCTGAGGAACGCACTTGAATATGGAAAGAAGGATGTCTAGAAGTGACTGGCATGATATCTGAAAACCAGAGAAAGGCTGTCTAATTATCTGCCTGGATACACAGAGGCGGGAGGAAGAGGAAGAGGGTGATGAGAAGGAGGAGAAAGGGGAAGGAAGGAGAGATTGCTGGTTTCAAATGAGCTGCCTAGGGAGCAAAGGCTTATCACTAACAGACAAACTCATAACTGAGATCTTACAACAGGACTTATCACTGATTCTATGGAGAGGGGCAGGGAAAGGACAAGGCAAATGGGACCAGAATATCAAAAAATAATCCAAGAATATGTCAAACGGACACAGAAGTCACCTTGAGCCATAGCTAAGACATGTTGGAATGTCAAATTGGCAACAATGTTAACAGAGGAAGAAAGAAATGAGTAAAGACGGGACTGCACAGACAATGCTGATTAATCTACAGGTATGTAAATGAGATGGCACTCTGCATGTGCATGCCTGTGCGTGCGAGCTCACACATGTGCAGGTGTGCATGCCTGAGCATCCATACACAGGCCAGAGTAGGACACTTGGTGCCCTCCTCTACCATTCTCCAACTTATTCCCTTGAGGCTGAGTCTCTCACTGCGTCTGAGCTAGGAGAGCAGCCACCAAGCCCCATACAGCCTCCCTCTCCCTCCCCCACAGTGCCAGGGTTACAGGAGCACCGGCAGCCACCCCAAGCCTTTTACATGGGAGCTAAGGATGTGAACTCACTGAGTCATCTCCCCTCATCAGAAAGGACTTCAGATGCAAGAATGTCAGTGGATAAATACAGTGGGTAAAAGAAAATCAACACTGAACAATCATGGTGACAGTTAATGTAGATGAGAATTATCAGTAGGAGGCTGAAAGGCTACCGGTTTAATTTTAAAAAATTATGGGATGATCTTGGAATATCTACTCTACAAGACATTGTGATCGTTAGCACACAAGAAAAAAAATGGCTTGTGGTAGAGAAATATAGCAGACACCACACGAACCTGGCCAGATGACAGGTTAGAAACACCTAGAGGTACCCCCAGAGGAGGGTAGTAGCCCTGAGGGGAACATTGTATCATTTCTGTGGATTCCTGCTCAGAAATTCTGACCTGAATCAGTCTCAAGGAAACCCTGGACAGACCCAGGCCACGTGTTGTCCTATAAACAGAACATACAGCCTGTTATTTCAAACTCTGCGAGTGAGGTGAGGGAAGAGAGAGGCCTGTGTTCCAAACTGCATGTGGCTAAATGGAACACACATTCCTGGGGAAATTCTGGGCCCTGAAGAGAAGACGCTTTGTTGGGAGGGCTGGAGAAATGTGAATGGGACGTGTGGGTGAGATACAGTACTGTGTCAGCAACTCCTTGATGTATTTGCGTGCGTGCGTGTGTGTGTGTGTGTGTGTGTGTGTGTGTGGTGTAAGCTCACATGTATGTCACATGTATGTGCCACGGGGCCATGTGCATACTCATGGAGGCTAGAGAATGACCACACTGTCCTGCTCTGACTCCCCTCTTTCTTCTGTTGAAACAGGAAACCGTTTCTCATTGAACCTAGAGCTGAGCTGGTGGCTAGCAAACTTTAATGATCTTCCCTCTGCTTTCTCTGCCTGGGATTACAGGTGTGTGCAGCACACTTGTGGCTTTTTACATAAGTGCTAGGGGTCTTCACGCTCATGCAGCAAACACTCTTGCACTTTTACACACTGAGACAGCTCCCCAGCCGTTTTTGGTGGTGAAAGTGTCTTTGGAGTTACAAAAGAGAACTTCCTTATTTAGGGACAACATACTGTACTCCTTGGGAGGGATTTATATCTAAGACATGCTTTCAGGATCTGAAGAAAAAACTGGGAAATGATATATATTTAAAAAGGCAGTGCCTGAACAGTATGGTAGTAAATATATTGGGGTGACTTTGTGATGTGCTTCTTTTTTACTATCAGGCTGAAAATGTCCAAGAAAATTCCAGAACTTTTTTTTAAAAAAAGTGAATGTGATAAAGACTTTTATAGAAGGGATGAAGAGACAGCAGAAAGGAACCAGCCGTCACTTTCTTGTCTCTCAACTGAGTTTTCCCGCAAGCTCTGGAGTTTACACAGAAATCACAGGGAAATAAATCTATCAAGGGGCTTCCCCCATATTAGCTTTCAGGGAGATGCTCCTAAATTTTCAACCCTAATAATTTTTAAAGTATTAGAGAATGTGAAAAATTAACCCCCAATTTCGTTGCATGGGCATGGGTGTACAGATGTACCGTGACCAGCCCACTCACCTCATCTGTACATGCAAATGTCTGAGGAAACTTCTCTCTGCTCCTAAGACAGTACTCCTGTAGGCTTGCCGTGCTCCCCACCCCAACACACTTGGGCCATGACAAAAATCTATCCACTCCATCCACACAACTACAAATAACCTAGAATACAAACTATATGGGAAATTTCTTAATAGACTAAAATCAACTTTCTATTCTTTGGGGAGAAATATTGAATTGAAAGATCAACTGAAATATAGAATATTTAAAGACTAACTTCTCTATACCCTTGAGGTTCCTATGTGAAAACCTGGCTTTTGAAAGCATGTTTAGACACACAGGCTGTAGCCTCCCCCCAAATAGGAAGTCTCCTACAAGAACAGAGACTCATGACTTAACACGACCACACTCTAGGGAAAACTGTCATGAGTAATCCTGAGGCTTCACCTCTCAACTTCTGCTTCTGGGGATGAGAAAGAAGTCTAGACTGAGGGAAGACAAGAGTCAGACAAACTAATCCACAGAGAAAGCCAGCCTCCAGCTGTGTCTGTGTCAAACAGAACATGCGTCCTGTTCCACCTGCAGTCTTGAGCAGCTGACAGCCATCACACCCCAAGACAGGTTTGCCTGGTCTGTTGTCCACAGTTCTTTTCCTTCACCAAACACTGAAGCCACCAGAGAATGACATGGCCCTTGAACCATAATGTCATTCCCAGAGGTTAGCAGAAAACCAGAATAACAGAGAAGGACCTTCCTTCAGAAAACAAATTTGTAGATTTGGGCGCAGTTGGTGTAGAGTATGCCATCTCCAGATGAGACTGAACACTGTTATTCCGGACCCCACTTGGAGTCATTGACCCAGTAGTTGGGAGTGTTAAACCCTTTAGGTGAGCTTTCTGAGGCACCAGGATTGAGAATAGCTGGTCTAGGCAGGACCAGTTGGAGTTTCCAGTAATCCTCCAACCCTAACATTTCCAACCCTGACTTTCCTGATAGTTGTCTGGAGTAAGCTAAGAGCAGTCCCAGCTGAGTCCATGCATCTCACATCTGTGATACGGGGACTTCCCAGTCACAGAAAACCTCTTGAGATCCCAAGACAACAACCCACCAAGCACTAGAGGATGGATAAACCATGCAAGTGCCCCTACTGCCAGCAGACCTGTGAAGAAAGATGAAGTCGTTCTATGTCCCACTCCCCAAAACTGCCAGCAGACTCTTGACACAAGGAGGACAGGAAGGGGCAATGATGTTTTCTCTTTGAGAGAATTCTGTTTTACCCCCTTAGAAGAAGAGGCTCAAGGTGGAAATTGCACCACAGTACAGGGTAAATTTAACTGACAGTTTGGAAACTCATTTTCTCCTGCGATTAGAGACTAAGGTATTTCTCATGAATGGGGTTTGGGAGTGGGAACCAGAAAGGATACAAGAGGTGTTGGGGTGTAGGATGCTGTCCTATGCAATGGACGTGGGAGTTGTCCAGAGACCATTAGTAGGTATACATGGACCTGCACTGCAGACCAGGTGTGATAGGAAGTCATAAATTGCTGTGGCTTCGATCTGTGGCATTTAGGTGGCCTTTCTCCTCGTGTGCCAGGAGTTTCATGTGGAAGCAGAAGGGATTTTATATTGCTCTGCAAGTGGAGGTTTGCAGGCAGGTAACAGCTAAAGACCAAATCAATGGAATACACTAAAGACAAAGGCTGAGAAGCTTAAAATACTCTCTTATGGGAAAGCCTGTCAGCCGGCAAGATATGAAGAGAGTGGAAAATCAGTTGATCAAGCCTATAACACAGTGTGTCACAAACCCAGGATGCTGCGTGAAAACAGATGATCTATGATACGGGAATGCCAGGAAACTGCCATTCAAGGCTCTCAGTAAAGAACTTGAGAATAAATCATTTAAATATAATGAATTTAAAAACATTTTGAGCAGGGCTCAGCAATTGAGCGTCCTGGCAGCTCGTAGCTTGGATCCCAGCACCCATTTTGAGAGGCTCACAACTGGCTGTGACCCTGCATCCAGGCATCCTATGTCCTCTCTGGCTACCATCAGTCTATATATGTGTGCATACATACAAGGACACAAAAAAAATGAGGAAAAAATGAGGCAGTCTCATGGGAAAGATAAGACTCTCACATATTGGTAATAGGAGACTTAAATTCCCCTTTCACCAATGGACAGCTCATCCAGACAAAATCTAAACAGAATACTTGAGCTAACCGACATAATAAACAAAATGGACCTAACAGATATCTACTGAACGCTTCACCCAAACAAAAAAGAATATACCTTCTGAACACCTCATGGAACATTCTCTTTAATTGATCATAAACTCAGTCACAAAGCAAGCCTCAACAGATACAAGAAAATTAAAATAACCACTGCACCATGGATTAGAGCTGTGGATTTCAACAACAGAAAACCTATAAAAGTCAAGGCAGAAAGAAAGAAAGAAAGAAAGAAAGAAAGAAAGAAAGAAAGAAAGAAAGAAAGAAAGAAGGAAGAAAGAAAGAAAGAAAGAAAGAAAGAAAGAAAGAAAGAAAGAAAGGAAGGGAGGAAGAGAAGGAGGGAGGGAAGGAGGGAGGGAGAAAGGGAGGAAGGGAGAGAAGAATTAAAGACTTCTAGAATTCAATGAAAATGAATGCACAGCATATCCGGATCTTATGGGACACAATGAAAGAGGTGCTAACAGGAAAGTTCATAGCACTATGTGCCATTATAAAGCAATTGGAGAGATCTCATACTGGCAACTCAATAGCACACCTGAAAGTTCTAGAGCAAAAAGGAGCAAACACACGGAAGAGACAGGAGGAAATAACCAAACTAAGGGCTAAAATCAATAAAATAGAACAAAGAGAACAAGACAAAGAATCAATGGAGCAAAGAGTTGGTTCTTAAAAAAAAATTCAACAAGATAGAAAAACCCTTATCCAAACTAACTAAAACACAGAGAGAGAATATCCAAATTAACAAAATCAGAAATAAAAGGGGGGACATAACAACAGACACCAAGGAAATCCAAAGAATAATTAGGCCATACTTCAAAAATCTGTACTCCACAAAACTGGAAAATCAAAGAAAAATATACAATTTTCTTGATTGATACCACTTAGCAAAGTTAAATCAAGACTAGATAAATAGTTTAAATTGACCTATAACCCCTAAGGGAATAGAAGCAGTCATTGAAAGACTCCCAAGAAAAAAAGAAAGAAAAAACTCAAAGGCAGATGGTTTTAACACAGGATGATACACCATGCTGCCAGACTTTCAACGAAGAACTAATAGCAATATTCCTCAAATTATTCTACAAAATAGAAATTAAAGGATTATTGCCAAATTCTTTCTATGAGGCCACAGTTACCCTGCTACCAAACCACACAAAGATTCAACAAAGAAAGAGAACTACAGACCAATTCCCCTCATAAACATTGATGAAAAAACACTCAATAAAATACTTGTAAACCAAATCTAAAAACACATTTAAAAAAATCATTCACCATGATCAAGTAGGCTTCATCCCAGAGATATGGAGATAGTTCAACAAAATTAAAGTCTGTCAGCATATAAACAAATTGAAATTAAAAACAAAACAAAACAAAAATAGCAAGCCTATAGTCAGCATAAAATTAAAAGAGAAACTCAATGCAATTCCACTAAAATCACAAACAAGACAAGACAGTACATTACCCCCATACCTATTCAATATAGTACCTGAAGTTCTAGCTAGAACAATAAGACAAATAAAGGAGATCAAGGAGATATGACTTGGAAACAAAGAAATCATGGTATAGGTGCTTACAGATTATATGATCTTATACATAAGCAACCCCAAAAATTCTACCAGAGAACTCCTACACCTCATAAACACCTTCAATGAAGTGGCTGCAAAGAAGGTTAACTTCAAAAAATCAGTAGCAGCTGGGCAGTGGTGGTGCACACCTTTAATCCCAACACTTGGGAGGCAGAGGCAGGCCGATCTTTGGAAGTTTGAGGCCAACCTGGTCTGCAAGAGCTAGTTCCAGGACAGGTACCAAAACAACAGAGAAACCCTGTCTCAAAAAACAAAAATGAAAAATAAAAAATTAGTAGCCCTGCTATATTCAAACAACAAATGGACTGAGAAACAAATCATGGAAAGAACACCCTTCACAACCGCCACAAATAATATAAAATATCTTGGGGTAATTCTAAAAGATAAGTGAAAGACATTTATTTCATGAACTTTAAGTCTGGAGAAATTGAAGAAAATAAAGACAGAATGATCTCCCTCGCTCATGAATTGATATGATTAACATAGTAAAAAATGACATCTTATCAAAAACTATCTTCAGATTCAACACAATCCCCATCAAAATTCCAACGCAATTCTTTGCAGACTTTGAAAGAACAATAGTCAACTTCATATGGAAAAGCAAAAAAACCTAGGATCGCTAAAACACAATTAAAAACAACAACAAAAGAAAACCTTCCTGAGGTATCACCATCCCTGATTTCAAGTTGTGCTATGGAGCTATAGTAATAAAACCACAAGGTATCGGCATAAACACAGACAGGTAGATCAATGGAATTGAATGGGAGACCCAGAGGTAAACCCACATATGTACGGATACCTGCTTTTTCATAAAGAAACTGGAAATGTATAATGGAAAAAGAAAAGCATTTTCAACAAATGATGCTGATATAACTAGATGTTAGGAAGTAAGAGAATGTAAATAGATCCATATCTATCGCCCTGTACAAAACTCAAGTCCAAAGAAACTATAGACCTCAACATAAATCTAGATACACTGAACCTGAGAGAAGAGAAAGTGGAGAACAGCCTTGAATATATTGGCACAGAAGACAACTTCCTGAACAGAACACCAATAGCAGAGACACTAAGATCAATTAAATGGGACCTCATAAAACTGAAAGTCTTCTGTAGGAAAAAGAATTTAAAAAACTAGACATCAACAAACCAAATAAACCAATTCAAAAATGGGGTACAGATCTAAACAGAATCCTCAATAGAGAAATATCAAATGGCTGAAAAAACACTTGAAGAAATGCTCAACATCCCTAGTCATAAAGAAAATGCAAATCAAAATGACTCTGAGACTCCACCTGTCAGAATGGCTAAAATCAAAAATAAAAGTGACAGTTTATGCTGGCAAGGATGTGGAGCAAGGGAACACTCATTCATTGTTTCAGGAGTGCAAACCTGTACAACCACTTTGGAAATTAATGCAGTAGTTTCTCAGGAAACCGGAAATCCATCTACCTCAAGATCCAGGTGGGCTACCCTTGGGTATCTGCTAAAGGACACCCCGTCCTAGCACAAGGACACTTGCTCAACTATGTTCATAGCTTTATTCACTATAGGCAGAAAATGGCAACAACTTAAATGTCCCTCAACAGAAGAATGAATAAAGAAAATGTAGTAATTTACACAATGAAGTATTCACACAGTTGTTAAAAAATAATGATAATGACATTATGAAATTTGCAGGCAAATGGATGGAACTAGAAAAAAATATCCCTGAGTGAGGTAACCCAAACTCAGAAAAATACAAATATGGCATGTACTCATATATAAATGGACATTAGCTGTAAAGTAAAGGATAACTATGCTGCAATCCACAGAGCCAGAGATGCTAAGTAACAAGGATTCAAGGGAGGACCCATGGATCTCCTTGGGAAGGAAAAATAGAGATTTCACAGGTAGAGTGTGGGTAGGTTGGGATGGAAACAAGAGGATCAGGTGGGAGAGGTGGAGGGAGAGAGGACTGGCAGAGACAACTAGAAAGAGAGGGCATTGGTGGGGGGCCAGGGAGAAATCCAGTGCAATGGAAACTCCTAAGAATTCACAGGGGAATCTCTAGCAAAGACTCCGAGTAAGGGGATGTGGAGCCTTAACAAACCATCTTCTGTGACTAGGCGAGTCTACCAGTGGAAGGATGGGACACCAACCAAGCCACAAAACCTTCAACCTATAATTTGTCCTGCCTACAAGATATGCTGGGGTAAAGGTGGTATAGGATGTGTGGTTGAGATCCACGCTATGAGAAGGGGCCCAAGCCAGACACTGCCGGGAGGGCCAGGAACCAGAGTCTTGATAACTGAGATACTCAGGATAGAACCAAATACAACTGGCAAAACTAAGAAGCTGTGGGACAATGGTCTTTTATCCTGTCACTTACATTTTAATAAAATACTGATTGGCCAGTAGCCAGGCAGGAAGTACAGGCAGTGTGACTAAGCAGAAAGTAGAGGTGGGGCAATGAGAACGGGAGAATTCTGGGAAGGGAAACCCTCCCCTTGGGACTCAGGAAACTATTCAAATAAGGAGGCAGAAAGACTGTAAAAGCAAGAGAGGTGGAATGCACCAAGGAAACAAGGCTTCCTAAGCATGGCAGGATTAACACATGAGTCCACAAAGACATGGCAGCATACAGAGGGCCTGCACATGTCCAAACTCCAATTTTGGGATATAGCAATGAGAGAACTGATCAAAAGTTCCTAATCCTGACTGTTGTCTGAGGTTTTCTGTCCTGCCCAGTTCCCACAATTGTTAAATCCCAAAGAAATCACACAGAGGTCTACACTAGTTATAAACTGATTGGCCTACTAGCTCAGACTTCTTATTAACTCTTATAACTTATATTAGCCCATTATTCTTATCTATATTAGCCACATGGCTCAGTACCTTATTCGGCAGGGCAGTCACATCTTGCTTCTTCTGTGGCTGGGACAGGACTGCAGAATAGGACTTCCTTCTTCCCAGAATTCTCTTGTTCTCATTGATCCACCTCTACTTCCTATCCATTGTTCTGCCTATACTTCCTGCCTAGCTACTGGCCAATCAGCGTTTATTTAAAATATAATTGACAGAATACAGACCATTGTCTCACACCACCTGACCAAGAAGTTAACTTCCAACTGACAACCACTTGCAAAGGAAAAATGAGTTTTCTTCAATAGAGTCTCACTGGTAACATAGATCACAGGGTCTATAAGAGCAGGGTTCATATCCAGCAGTAGATAGCCAATAAAAAACAAATTCAATGATAGTTTAGAAGACTTGTTGTCTCATATTGCTTTGTTTGAGCGTTTTTTTTAACCTTACTGGTCTTTTGCTTTTATATTATAGTTTCTCATTTTGTATTTTTATGAGGAGTGTGTGTATGTGTGTGTAGGTATGTATGTGTCTATATATGTTTATGTGTGTCTCTGTGTGTGTCAATGTGTCTTTCTTTATTTCTCATGCTTTTTCTTTGAATTTTGTTTATTCTGTTGTTGTTTGCCTGTTTGTTTTCTAAAGAGACAGTGAAACAAATCATTGAGTTGGATGGGTGGAGAGGATCTTGGAGGCACTGGGGGATGAGAAATATGATGAGACAATATTGTATGAAAAATTTATTTTCAATTTAATAAAAGAGTAAAAATAGCCAGCAAGATGGCTCTGTGAGTAAGGGTGCTTACTGCCAAGCATGGCAACCTAAGCTTGATTCCAAGGACTCAAAGAGTGAAAGATGAGAGAGAACTGGTTTACAAACCATACACACACACAGGCACACACACACACAGGCACACACACACACACATACACACACACACACACACACACACACACACACATATACACACAAAAGATATTTTTAAGATAACAAAATGAATAAAAGAGTGATAAAGGGAAAGCCCACATTTGTGGCCCCTGAGTGGTAACAGTCAAATTTTATAGTGAAATAATTGCCACTGTTGCTCATAAGTAAACATCTCCAATATATTCACACACACTTTGTTGCTTTGTTATGAGAAGTGGTAATCACTCTATGCAAACAGGCAAAATGGTTCCATGTCAATAACATATGTGGAATAACTTTAAATACTAAATTGGGACAATGGCTTCATAAACAAATTTAATTCTTCCTAACTACCATACCCTTGTAATGTCAAGGAAAACATCAGTAAAGATAAGCCCAAGTGACCTCCAAAAATCACAATACTGTTTGCCTTCCCTTCTAACGAATTACTTAAGGAAAAATGGCATAGCTGCACATTTCTAACCCATGGAACCAATGACTCACCAACGAAACAAGTTACAGTCACAATTAATGAGTCCAAGATAACACACTCAAACTTTGCATTTCTAAGTAAAGCTATTTGCTCGTTTATTTATTTATAATTTTATGAAGAACTTCGTCTAAAGGTGAGAATATTTTATTTATTAAAATAATAGGGATTCGGGCCACGGCAGGGGCCCCGGCGAGGGGGAGCTAGGACTTTCCCCGACCCCATAGACTCCCAGGTCAGCCTGCCCTGCTGGCTCCACCCTGCTAGCTTCCCGCCAGCCATCCCAGCTCCCATCCAGAGGGCCTTCCGAGTGGTGAGTTGATTCGGGCCACGGCAGGGGCCCCGGCGAGGGGGAGCTAGGACTTTCCCCGACCCCATAGACTCCCAGGTCAGCCTGCCCTGCTGGCTCCACCCTGCTAGCTTCCCGCCAGCCATCCCAGCTTCCATCCAGAGGGCCTTCCCGAGTGGTGAGTTGATTCGGGCCACGGCAGGGGCCCCGGCGAGGGGGAGCTAGGACTTTCCCCGACCCCATAGACTCCCAGGTCAGCCTGCCCTGCTGGCTCCACCCTGCTAGCTTCCCGCCAGCCATTCCTGCTTCCATCCAGAGGGCCTTCCGAGTGGTGAGTTGATTCGGGCCACGGCAGGGGCCCCGGCGAGGAGGAGCTAGGACTTTCCCCGACCCCATAGACTCCCAGGTCAGCCTGCAGTGCTGTGTCCACACTGCTAGGCTCTCCCGCCTGCCATCCCAGCTTCCGTCCAGGTACAAATTTCTATATTTCTCCCCTCCCACTGAGGCCATAAAATTTCCCCAGTTCAGCTGCCTTGTACACTGGGCCTGCTCTGTAGGGGCATCCCGGAAAGAGGGAGTGCCTGTGCTTCAATACCCTGCCTGGGGAAAGGTAGGCATTCTATCAGTGAACTCCCTGCCCAACAAGGGAACCTGACCCGATACCAGAAGCTCCAATAGAGAGCATTGGATCGAAGAGATGGGCAGACGCCAAGGCAAGACCTCCTCCAACAATCTGAAAAACAACATGAAAATATCAGATCCCAACGACCCTACAACAGAAGGATTTGAACACTCTAACCCAGATGAAGTGGAAAAAAGTGCCATTATGAAAGCAATAGAGTCCCTTAAACAGGATATGAATAACTCCCTTAAGGAACTGGTCGAGAAGTATAACAAAAAGTTTGAAGAAATGAGTATAGAAATGGATGAGAAATATAACAAAAAGTTTGAAGAAATAAGTAAATCCGTGAGTGATACCCTGAGAAACCAAGAAAAAACAATCAAACAAGTAAAGGAAACAGTCCAAGAATTGAAAACTGAAATGGAGGCAATGAAGAAAACACAAAACGAGAACCGGCTGGATATGGAAAACCTAGGTAAACGAGCGGAGACTACAGAATCAAGCATAACCAATAGAATACAAGAGATAGAAGAACGAATCTCAGATTCTGAAGATACCATAGAGAAAATAAATGCTCTGGTCAGAGAAAACGGCAAATCCAACAAATTCTCTTCACAAAACATTCAGGAAATCTGGGACACAATAAAAAAACCAAATCTAAGAATAATAGGGATTGAAGAAGGAGAAGAACTGCAGATCAAAGGACCAGAAAATATATTCAACAAAATTATAGAAGAAAACTTTCCCAACCTAAAGAACGATATTCCTATGGAGGTTCAAGAAGCATACAGAACACCGAATAGATTGGATCAGAAAAAAACATCCCCGCGTCATATAATAATCAAAACACAAAACATAAATATTAAAGAAAAAATTTTAAGAGCTGCAAAGGAAAAAGGTCAAGTAACTTATAAAGGTAAACCTATCAGGCTTACACCGGATTTCTCTATGGAAACCATGAAAGCCAGAAGATCCTGGATAGAGGTACTGCAGAAACTAAGAGACCATGGATGCAAACCCAGACTAATATACCCTGCCAAGCTACTGTTCACTATCAACGGAGAAAACAAAATATTCCAGGATAAAAACAAATTTAAGCAATACGTAGCTACTAATCCAGCCTTACAGAGAATATTAGAAGGAAAATCACTACCGAAGGAATCCAACATTCCCAACACGGCCTACAATAACTCGAACATCTAGCGACCATTCACAAGCACAAATTAAAGAAGAAAAACACATATACTCTACTACCTAACAAAAAAAAAAAAATGACCGGAGTCAACAACCACTGGTCATTAATATCACTTAATATCAATGGACTCAATTCACCTATAAAGAGGCACAGACTTAGAGATTGGATACGAAAACAGGATCCAACATTCTGCTGTTTACAAGAAACACACCTCAACCACAAAGACAGACACCTACTCAGAGTAAAGGGTTGGGAAAAGGTTTTCCAAGCAAATGGGCCTAAGAAACAAGCAGGCGTGGCCATTCTAATATCTAACAAAATCGACTTCAAACTAAAATCAATCAGAAGAAATGGAGATGGACATTTCATACTCATAACTGGAACAATTCATCAGGAGGAAGTCTCAATCCTGAATATCTATGCTCCTAATATAAAGGCACCCACATATGTAAAAGAAACTCTTCTAGAACTCAAGGCGGTCATCAAACCACACACACTAATAGTAGGAGACTTCAACACTCCTCTCTCACCAATGGACAGGTCAATCAGACAGAAACCAAACAGAGAATTGAGAGACCTATTGGAGGTATTGAATCAAATGGACTTAACAGACATCTATAGAACACTCCACCCAAATAGGAAAGAATATACCTTTTTCTCTGCAGCTCATGGAACCTTCTCGAAAATTGACCACATACTCGGTAACAAAGTAAACTTCCACAGATACAAAAAAATATTAGTAACTACCTGTGTCTTGTCAGATCACCATGGACTAAAATTAGAATTCAACAACAATGCTCCCCCCAGGAAGCCAACAAACTCATGGAAACTGAACAGTCAACTACTAAATCACCCCTGGGTCAAGGAAGAAATAAAGAAAGAAATTAAACTCTTCCTTGAATTTAATGAAAACAAAGACACAACATACTCAAACCTATGGGACACTATGAAAGCAGTGCTAAGAGGAAAGTTCATAGCACTAAGTGCCCAATTAAAGAAAGCGGAGAAAGCACACATTGGAGAATTAACAGCACAATTGAAAGATCTAGAAAAAAAAGAAGCTGATTCACCCAGGAGGTCTAGAAGACTGGAAATAATCAAACTGAGGGCTGAAATCAACAAAATAGAAACAGAGAAAACAATCCAAAGAATCAATGAATCAAAAAGCTGGTTCTTGGAGAAAATCAACAAGATTGATAAACCCCTAGCCAAGTTAATCAAACGGCAGAGAGAGAACATGCAAATTAATAAGATCAGAAATGAAAAGGGGGACATAACCACAGACACAGAGGAAATTCAGAGAATCATTAGATCTTACTATGAAAGTTTATATGCCACAAAGTTGGAAAATGTAAAAGAAATGGACATTTTTTTAGATAAGTACCATATACCAAAGTTGAACCAAGAACAGGTGAACAACCTAAATAGACCTGTTAGTCGCGAAGAATTAGAAGCTGTTATCAAAAATCTCCCTACCAAAAAAAGCCCAGGACCAGATGGTTTCAATGCAGAATTCTACCAGAACTTCCAGGAAGAGCTAATACCTATACTCCTTAACGTATTCCACAATATAGAAACAGAAGAGTCATTGCCTAACTCCTTTTATGAAGCTACAGTTACCCTAATACCAAAACCACACAAAGACACAACCAAGAAAGAGAATTACAGGCCAATCTCACTCATGAACATCGACGCGAAAATTCTCAATAAAATACTGGCAAACCGAATCCAAGAGCACATTAGAAAAATTATCCATTATGATCAAGTCGGCTTCATTCCAGAGATGCAGGGCTGGTTCAACATACGCAAATCTATCAATGTAATCCATCATATAAATAAACTGAAAGAAAAAAACCATATGATCATCTCACTAGATGCTGAAAAAGCATTTGACAAAATTCAACACCCATTTATGATAAAGGTGTTGGAGAGACTGGGGATACAAGGATCATACCTAAATATAATAAAAGCAATATACAGCAAGCCGACAGCTAACATCAAACTGAATGGAGAGAAACTCAAAGCCTTTCCACTAAAATCAGGAACGCGACAAGGCTGTCCACTCTCTCCATACCTCTTCAATATAGTGCTTGAAGTTCTAGCAATAGCAATAAGACAACATAAGGAGATCAAGGGGATTCGAATTGGAAAGGATGAAGTTAAACTTTCGTTATTTGCTGACGATATGATAGTTTACATAAGTGACCCCAAAAACTCTACCAAAGAACTCCTACAGCTGATAAACACCTTTAGTAACGTGGCAGGATACAAGATCAACTCCAAGAAATCAGTGGCCCTCCTATACACAAAGGATAAAGAAGCAGAGAGGGAAATCAGAGAAGCATCACCTTTCATGATAGCCACAAATAGCATAAAATATCTTGGGGTTACTCTAACCAAGGAAGTGAAAGACCTATTTGACAAAAACTTTAAGTCTTTGAAGAAAGAAATTGAGGAGGATACCAGAAAATGGAAAGACCTCCCCTGCTCTTGGATTGGGAGAATCAACATAGTAAAAATGGCAATTCTACCAAAAGCAATCTATAGATTCAATGCAATCCCCATCAAAATCCCATCAAACTTCTTCACAGACCTTGAGAGAACAATAATCAAGTTTATATGGCAAAACAAAAAACCCAGGATAGCCAAAACAATCTTATATAATAAAAGAACTTCTGGAGGCATTACCATCCCTGACTTCAAACTCTATTATAGAGCTACAGTATTGAAAACAGCTTGGTATTGGCATAAGAACAGAGAAGTCGACCTATGGAATCGAATAGAAGACCCAGATATTAACCCACAAACTTATGAACACCTAATTTTCGACAAGGGAGCTAATGGTATACAATGGAAG
This sequence comes from Myodes glareolus, assembly GCF_982192425.1. NCBI lineage: Eukaryota > Metazoa > Chordata > Mammalia > Rodentia > Cricetidae > Myodes > Myodes glareolus. Next base: position 11,667,727 of record NC_142028.1, read on the forward strand.
AAGGACAGCATCTTTAACAAATTTTGCTGGCATAACTGGATGTCAACCTGTAAAAAAATGAAAGTAGATCCATATCTATCACCATGCACAAAAATCAAGTCCAAATGGATTAAAGACATCAACATTAATCCGTCCACTTTGAACCTGATAGAAGAGAAAGTGGGAAGTAGTCTACAAGATTTAGGCACAGGAGGCCTCTTCCTAAGCAGGACCCCAGCAGCACAGACAATAAGAGAAACAATGAATAAATGGGATCTACTGAAACTGGGAAGCTTCTGTAAAGCAAAGGACACTGTCAGTAGGACAAAAAGGCTGCCTTCTGACTGGGAGAAGATCTTCACCAACCCCTCATCAGACAAAGGTCTGATCTCCAAAATATACAAAGAACTCAAGAAACTAGGCACTAAAACTCTAATTAACCCAATTAAAAAATGGGGTACTGAACTTAACAGAGAATTCACAACAGATGAACTTCGAATGGCCAGAAGACACTTAAGGTCATGCTCAACCTCCTTAGCGATCAGGGAAATGCAAATCAAAACCACTTTGAGATACCATCTTACACCTGTCAGAATAGCTAAAGTCAAAAACACCAATGATATCCTATGCTGGAGAGGATGTGGGGTGAGGGGAACACTCATCCATTGTTGGTGGGAATGCAAACTCGTGCAGCCACTGTGGAAATCAGTGTGGCGGTTTCTCAGGAAACTGGGAGTCAACCTCCCTCAGGACCCAGCAATTCCACTCTTGGGAATATACCCTAAAGATTCCCGATCATACTACAAAAGCATTTGTTCTACTATGTTCATAGCAGCACTATTTGTAATAGCCAGAACCTGGAAACAGCCTAGGTGCCCCTCAATAGAAGAATGGTTAAAAAAGGTGTGGAACATATACACATTAGAGTTTTACTCAGCGGTAAAAAACAATGACATCTTGAATTTTGCATGCAAATGGATGGAAATAGAAAACGCTTTACTGAGTGAGGTAAGCCAGACCCAAAAAGAGGAACACGGTATGTATTCACTCATAAGTGGATTCTAACCATAATTAAAGGTCTTTGAGCCTATTATTCGTGATCCTAGAGAAGCTAAATAAGAAGATGAACCTGATGAAGATTATTTAGCTATCCACCAGGAGGTAGGAAATAGACAAGAGTCCCAGGTAACCTCGGGTGCATGGGGGGGAGGGAGGGTCGATGGAAGGGGAGAAGGTTAGAGAGAAGGGAGTAGGGGAAGAAAGGGGAAAGCTCGGTGGCCTGGGATGGGGGGGGAGGGAGGAAGGATGAACAAGGGATCAGGGAAGATTATATTTCAACTAAGGGACCCATTTTAGGGTTTACAGGAGACTTGAGTATATATGGGATCCCAGGTCCAAGGAGAGATCCCCCAGATTGCTCTCTGGACAGAGGAGTGGGTGCCTGAATCGGCCGTGGCCCATGTCCATACTGATGTATATTTTGCTTATCACCATAGATCCTGCATCTGACGAAGGATGGCGATACAGTCGGAAACCCACATTGCAGCACGGGACTGAGCCCCCCGAGGTCCAAATGAGGAGCAGAAGGAGGAAGAACATGAAAAACGAAGTCAGTACTGCGAGGGATGCCATCACCCACTGATACAAGGGAACGGATCTGATGAGAGTTTACCAAGGCCAGTTGGACTGGGACTGAAAGAGGACGTGATCTAACCAGACTCTCCGAATTTGGCCGGATTCTCTGACTGTGGCTGACCCGAAGTCTTTCTGAAAAGCCATTGACTATGACACTGGGACCTGTTTCCTCTACATATAATGGATTTTGGGGATCCAGTCTGTTTGGACACTCACCTTCCTGGACCTGGAGGGAGGGGGAAGGAACTGGAACTTCCCACAGGGCAGGAAACCCTGACCGCCCTGGGGGACGAAGAGGGAGGAGGAGGGGGAGTAGGGGGAGTGGGAGGGTGTTGGGAGGGGGGGTGGAAATGGAAACTTTTATAATTTAATAAAATTTACTAAAAAAAAAAATAAAAAAAAATAAAAAAAAAATAAAATAAAATAATAGAATATTCTTTTCACTTTACACCTTCTCAGTAGACATACCTTGGTCATTTCAGAGCTTTTGGAGCTCACAGTTGGGTAGGTACTGTCCACTCTAACTGTGGTCTTTCTAGAGGAGGGTTCTCAACCTTCCTAATGTAGTGATTCTTTAATACAGTTCCTCATGTTTTAGTGATCCCCAACCATAAAATTATTTCACTGTTACTTCATAACTGTAATTTTGCTACTGTCATGAATCATAATGTAAATGTATATGTAGGATAGCTCATATACAACCCCCAAGGGGTCACAACTCACAGGTTGAAAACCATTGCTCTAGATAGTCACCAGCTTTCAAGGTGAATATGTAGCTCTGTCAGTGAGAGAAGAATGTAGGTCATCACCATAATTAGCTAGCCTTTAATAAAGAGAAGACATTTGTTATTCTATGATGAAATAAAATAATTTTATTTGGCTTTATGGAATAGCAGGGAGAAGCTGGGATCTATGTGGGCTAAATGTCAGTCAATAGTACCCTAGCACTCTGAACATGCCTCAAATCCATTTTATTAATCACCTCTGGGAGCAAATCTCTAATTCCAAATTAGGTCTCCAAATCCCTTTCCATTTTTCATTCCTCCCTAGCAGGTCTAGGCAGTTCTTTCTCCCCAGTCTTTCCCTTCCATTTTGCATTTTCTCATGGGCATTCCTGTGATGAATATTTGAACATCAGTGCACTGCTTACATAACCTTAAGTGCCCAGCTTCTCACAGGGAGTTGAGTCAGCCAGGCAGAATAAAGAGGAAAGCGTGTGACCACAGTGATTGACTCACAGGGTTTTCATAAACTAAATTCCATTCAAAGCTCTGTCAAAGCTCTCTGTCCCTTTTCTAAAGGACAGCGGGGTTGTATCATGCGTGGATGCTAGGGAAGTAAGAGAAATGGCAGGAGGTGTGTTCTACGGGGCATTCAGAAAATCACTGCCCTTCTGCATCATGAAATAGCTCCATGATAAGAGAAAACATTTTTTTTTGCACAAGGATAGATGACACAGGCCAGGACCATAGATAACTTGGCTAAACAATGAGTCCTGAAATGGATACCCTCACTAATAACTCTGTCTCATCGGATACAATTATGTGACAATATTATGCTTGTCACAGGTTTTTTACTTAGCCCCACATCCATCTTATTTACATATCTACTTATTTCTAGCCATCTGTTTTGCACACTCTGTGTTTTCTCACAGTTACTTAACCATTGGCCAATAAAAACAATACAGTTCTTCATGATATCAGTCACCAGGTAAGCAACCCAGAGTCAGATGACTGAGCGTTGGCAATAATATTCGTGTCTCCATGCTGTTTGCCAACCAGGAGATACTTCTGGGCGATTGATTTCTTGGGGTTAGCACAGCTTTATTTGTGTATGCTCAAACTGCGTCACTAAAAGCTGTGGGCTACAGATCCATAAAAGATTAGCATTCCTGACAGAGAGCCAATGGGTAACAGTGACAAACCTCAGCTGCATGACTTGGAAGGACAATATCCTGTTGTTCAGTCAACATTATTTCTGTGTCTCATTTATTGAATTTGTGTTATAAACAGGAAGATTCAAATTCCAGATTAAACACCTTATGACTGTGTCCCAACTTTTAAAGTTTCTTTCCCCCTAATTAAACTTCATTAAATTATAATCTTGAGTTATAAAATTTTTGTAGTTAACTTTCTTGTTTTACCACTCAGAAAACAAGAGCTGCATGAAAGAGAAAATCCTCTTCCTGAACTAATAGTTTATTATGACACTAGAATATTTTGAATAATTTGAGACGTGCTGAAATCTTAATACAGGGTAACTATAATTCATCCTCAAAGCTAAGAAGTGTTATCTCTTTACAAAAGGAAAGATCATGAACAGAAAATGTATAATATTTGAGCACATCTCTGAGCAGAAAAATATCTATTTCAAAATAAGTAAACAATTTTTTAAAATAGCGACATTTCTGTCCCCCTTGATAATAATGAACTAAACCTCTGAAACTTTAAGCAACCCCAAGTAAATATTTTCCTCTATAAGAATTGCTATGGTCATGATATCTCTTCACAGCAATAGAAACCCTGACTAAGACACCTATTTTGAGTCTAGAAAAGTGAACAGATTTCTCAGATAAGAAACCTGTGAAAATGTGAGTGGTAGAAGAAAGAAAAGGGAGATGAGGTAGATTAATTTGGGAAGTATAAAATGGAACTGACAGTTTTCCAAGAGATAAAAGATAAAACAGTAGGGAACTTATTTTAAAAAATAATGTTTTAATAATAATATGGGGTAGCATGACGGCTAAGTAAGTGGGTTAAGGCACTTGCAACCAAGCCTGAAGACCTGAGGTCAAGCCCAATAATCTATACAGCAGAAAGAAAATTTACTCTTGCAAGTTGTCCTCTGACTGCCACATGCAGGTCATGAAGTGTGAATACACATATAAAAAATAATTAAATGCAATAAAACAGTTAAAAATAATAACCACCAAAAAACCTCTCAATAATTGAAATATATGGATCTCCAGAACAAAAAAAAAATGCAGCATGTGATTTTTAAAAAATCTACAATAAGGTATAATGAGTGATCTCAATTTATGGAGAAATGTGTAGATTGTGAAGTTTTATTTTGCTTTGTGTAGTCTACCTCTGTTTCTATGCTTTGTTCATGATGTCTCCTGGGTGTTTTAAGGTGTTATTTTTTTAAAAAAAAAAAGATATGCTTCTCTACTAAGAGATTTATGAAAAGATTTTTATTGTTGAGGATTTGAAACATAAACCTTATGTTTAACCACACATTCCTGCATGGATGCATGGATATTTCTTTTCTTTTCTTTTGTTTCTGTCAAAGGAAGAGTTTATTTCATCTTACAATTCCAGGATATTACCCATCATTGAGGGAAATCAAGTCAGAAACCTGAAGGCAGGAATACAGTGTTAACTCTGACCAGGGAAGAGTTATAACCAAGAAAGTAGAACAGAAAACATGAAGAAAAGATGCTTGAGGGACTGTTCATAAACCCATTCTTAGTTAGCTTTCGTATATAACCCAAAAATACCTGCCTAGGGAACTACCCCTAGTGAGCTAGAATGCCTACATCAATAATAATCAAGACTGTATTTCCTGTCATCTTACTCTAACATTGAGCCTTTGAAGCACTACATAATCCACCATGTATAGGGGCAAGGATCTGTAAATACAATGAAAAAAAAGTCATTATATGCGATAGTTATTTCCAAGAGTTCACAATCTCAAGTAAAAAAAGCCAAATTTAAAACACTTCCAGAAGGAAAAAAAAATAAACAAAGATTTTCTCAAGTAAGAAAGGCCTATTACAGGTTGGGGTGTGGCTCATTGCTTAGAGTCCTCACCTAGCATTCATAATGCTTTTCACCAACACTACAAGGAAAAACAAAACTAGAAATAAAAAGGACTTTTATAAAAGAAAAATTGAGAGATATTATTCATCTCAATTAACATTTTGTTTTCAATTTAAAAAAATCCACAGGCCAGAGAGATTGTTTATTGAGTAAAGTGTTTATTACACAAACATGGCAACCCAAGTTCCCAGCCCAGAAAGCCACATTAAAAGCCAGACACAGCAGAATGGCTAAGAATAATAACACAAGCATCAGCTCGTTATGATGAAGATATGAAGCAAGGGGAACACTCCTCTATTGCTGGTGGAGTGCAAACTTGTACATCCTGAAGCGGTTTGAAGGAAAATGGTCCGCAAAAGGAGTGGTAGTATTAGGATGTGTGGCCCTGTTGGAGTAGGTGTGGTCTTGTTAGAGGAAGTGTGTGACTGTGGAGGTGGGTTCCAAGGTCCCGGTAAGTCAGATCACTTCTTGATGCCTGTGCATCAAGATATAAGAACTCCCAGCTCCTTCTCTAGCACCATGTCTGCCTGCATGCTGGCTGGCCCCCAATCATGATGATAATGAACTGAATCTCTGAACTGCAAGTCGCCAGCTCAATTAAATGCTTTCCTTTATAGGAGTTGTCATGCCAAGCTGTCTTTTCACAGCAATAGAAACCTAAGACACAGCTACTTGAAAAAATCAGTGTGGCAGTTCCTCAGAAAATTGGGAATCTGTCTATCTTGAGACCCAGTTATGCCACTCTTGGGCATATAACCAAAGGGCACTCCATCCTACCACAAGGACTCTTGCTCAACCACGTTCACTGATGTTCTATTCAGAATAACCAGAAACTGGAAACAGCCTAGATGTCCCTCAACCAAAGAATGGATCAAGAAAATGTGGTACATTTACAAAATGGAGTATTCCACAGCTGTTAAGAATGACATCATTAAATTTTCAGGCAAATGAATGAAACTAGAAAAAAAAATCCTAAGTGAGGTAACCGAGACCCAGAAATACAAACATGGTATGTACCCACTTATAAGTGAACATTAGCTGTTAGGTAAATTCTAATCATGTTATAATCCACAGACACAGAGAGTCTAAGTAACAAGAAGGACTCTACAGAGGACCATGATCTCTGTAGGAAGAAGAAACAGCAGGCATCAAGTTGTGGGCAGGTGGAGAAAGTGAGTACTGGGAGAGATGACTGGAATTGGAGGGCATTTGAGGGACAATGTGGGAAACTAGTGAAGTTGAAACTCCCTGGAAACGATGAGGGTGGCCTTACAAGGACTCCTAGTAATGGAAGATATGGAGCCTGAACTGTCCGTCTTCTGTAACCAGGCAAAGCTCCTGGCACGGGGACTGGTACAACAACCCAGCCACAAAACCGTCAACCTACAGTCTATCCTGCCTGCAATATGTGCTGGGGCAAATATATTATTGAAGAAATAGATTAGCTGTGATATGAAAGAATAGGGGAGATAATGGAGTTTGAGGGATTAAGTAGGAATGGTGTCTGAGGAAAGAGGAGAGAAAGGCCCAGTGTTGGACTAACTTATACTAAGGATGAGGTAAAAAGACTTATGGAAATCTATTAGGTTGTAATCTACTTTTAAAATATAACTGATAAAATTCAATTCAAATTGAGGTATCTTATATGGATATACAATGTTACTCACTTACGTGCAGAACTTACGGGCATGGCCAACCAATGGCTGGTCTAACTTGAGTCCCATGCCATAAAAAGGAGCCCATGCTGGCCACTACCTGGATGGCCAGGAATCAAAGGATGGTTAGCTCCAAGACTGAGGGTAGAACCAAACATGACTGGGGGGAAAAATCTATAAAATGATTCCTAACGATGTTCTGCTACACTCATTGATGGGTGCTTAGTCCAACAATCATCAGAGAGGCTGCCTCCAGCAGTTTATGGGAGAGCATCCACAGGGAGAGAGAGAGCCCAGGTTGGAGGTTTCCATTGGGTCCCTACCCTCAGAGGTCAGGGAACCACATGGAGGAGGGAGAGGAGAGATTATGGGAGCCAGAGGTATTGAGGACACCAGGAGAACACAGCCTGTGGAATCAACTAACCAGGGTTCATGGGGGCTCACAGAGACTGAAGCAGCAATCAGCAAACCTACATGGGTCTGTGCTAGTTCCTCTACATATATGTTATGGTTGTTGACTTACTGCTTTGGGGGACTGATGTAATGCTGATGCTTTTTGCTTGCTCTTAGGACCCTTTTCCTCCTACCGCATCACAGTCTTGATATGGGGGTTTGTGTGTAGTCTCATTGTATCTTGTTGTATCATGGTCAGTGGATGTCCCTGGGAGGCCTGCACTTTTCTGGGGGGATCCAGGTCTGAGGGGGTAACTCTGGGGGAGAAGGGAGGCGGTGATAACTGCGAGAAGTGGAGGGAGAGTAAGCTATAGTCCAAATGTATTATTTGAGAGAAGAATAAATAAAAGTTAAAAGAAAAGAAGTCAGATACAATAGCAATGTTCATGTAATGCTCCTGAGCCCCTCCTGGAAGATGGGACACAGACACTGAAGAATCCAGAAAACTTATGGGCCATCTAGCTAGCATATGCAACAGTGAACAAGAGAGACACTGTCACAAACAGGGAAGGTGAGGATGTCCTTTGTCCTTCTCACACTCACACACAATCCCACCTCTACACACACAAACACACAATCAATTAATTAATCTTAAAATAAACAAGCTGGGAAAAATAGTCATAATATGTACAAAGACCAAGAGTTTTAACTCAGAATCATAAAAATGTAACTAACAAAAAAATAGACACTGTAACATGAATAATAAAATCCAGAGTCAGATATTGGAGCTCAGTCTGAAGATCAGAAAAGCAAAGCAGGCAAGTCACTAGAGAGTTATTACCTGTAAGAAATCCTCAGACTGAAAAGAGAGATAATTCCTGTCTCATAATGTCTTATATTCCTCTCTAGTGCTGGAATTAAAGGTGTGTGACTCCCTAGTATTGGGATTAAAGGTGTGAACCACCACATCCTGGATCTGCTTCTACATTAATCTTGTGTGACCCAGGATGACTTTGAACTCACAGAGATCCATCTGCCTCTCTTTCCCAAATCCTGGGGTTAAAAGTATGTAACTGACCTCGAGTGACTTAGTTTTACCTTCTGTTCTTCAGGCAAGCTTTATTTATAAAAGATAAATAAAATATCACCATAAGACATCTTAATTAAAAAATATACATAAAACATTTCATTAAAGAAGAAACACAGGCGCTAGAGAGACAGCTCAGAGGTTAAGAGCACCACTGGCTGCTTTTCCAGGGGTCCTAGATTTGTTCATAGTGCCCACATGGTGGCTCTCTGCTGTCTGTAACTTGAGTCCCAGGGGATCAAACACCTTCTCACCTTTGTGGGCACTCACATGGAGGCAGCACACCCATATACACAAAAATAAAATGAAAAAAATATAAAGAAACACAAATGCCAATAATCACATAAAGTAGTGTTCTGCCCCGTTGACTATCAAAAAAAAAAGCCAAGTACACTTATAATGACAACACACTGTGTGAAGATGGCTGAAAGAAAAGAAGTGGGCACATACTGTGATGAGGAGGCAGAACAGGTAGGAACCTTGCTCACCGCTGGCAAAGGTCTAACATGATAGAGATACCCACTTCACCCATGACAACAGCCTCACTTCTAGATACTTACTTCGGAGAAATCAAACCACATGTCCTCTAAATACCCCTGCATACCAATGTTTACTGTGGTTTCCATCATGACAGGCATAGACTAGGAACTGTTCCTTGCCCCTCAACAGATCGGAAAAATAAACCACTATTTGCAATCTAGTATACATTTAAGCAATGGAATATGCAACACATGAGCCTCAAAAAATAAATCACACTAGGGAAGAACAGTCAGGCAAAAACAGTATACAGTTTACATTTTCACTTTAATAAAATACTAGATTAGTTAGAAGCAGTCAGGTCCTGATGTCTGCTGTGTGGTTGTTTTTAAACTAGAAGGGACTGATAGAAACGTCCTATTCCTGGGTAGGGGTTGGAAGACACAGACTCATATTTCAGTGTGAGTCAGTCATGCATTTAAGATCGAATATTTTGCTGCTTGCATATGACATCACAGTAACATGTGGACAAAACAGCAGAACTGGAGCTCTATGTGAGGTATAAAAACCTCAGACATTGCTGCGGTTACCATCAGTGTTGAGTTATGTTAACTGTACAACCCGAGTGACAAATCACAAACACTTAGCCAGTTAAGTCTTCATATTATCACAGTTCATTTCATGTTGTTCCCCACTGCTTTCATTTTTCTATTTGAGTTGGAAGTAATTCTCATTAAGAGGCTTGCACAGTGCAAAATGTACTGAGTGTTTGTTTTGCACATGTAACTCTTGCTAGTTAGAGGTAGACAAGGGCCCTCTCTACATGTCTTTCCCTAGTAACTTCCTTTCTGGGACATGCGCCATAATGAAAATGTGTCTGCAATAGTCTTCCAGAAAGGAATGTCTGCGTCTGGGTGATAGAGGCAGTAAGATGTTTGTCAAAAACTCTGGAAAAGAGGACATCTAAGGAACTACACTCTACACTTGCGGGTTGTCTAAGTGAACAATGAGTCTGCGTCCTGATTACAGAGGAAGGCGCTGTTCTCGAGAAGCCGCTTGGAAGCCAAAGCATCAGGATATAAACAGTAGAGAATAAACACAGCACCCGCCCGCATGACAAAGGGAGGAAGCCTGGAGCACACCGAACACCAACCATATCCTGGGTCCAGCTGCCAGAAAGGGTCCTCACTCCTAAGGGTGAGAAATGGCCGTGGTGAGTAGCTGAACCTGAGAGCTGTAAATTAGTTAGTGACCATCACTAATGTATGCTTTTTTAGCTGGTAGAGGTAGGCATTCCTTTCTATTATTACATTTTATATGAAGCCTGTTGTATGGAAACTTGGCCCAGCAGCAATCACTGCCCTTCCTAGAGAGATTCCCAAGGACTTGATTCCAGGCTTAAAGCCCTGTCAATCAATCTCCCTCTTCCCAGGCTGCTCTCTGAGGCACCACTGTGAGAGTGCTGCTCACTCTAACTGCAATTATGATAGACCTGTAACAGATTTATAATAGATCCCCTTCCTTTCCCCTGAACAACATGCTGTTTGTGGACATTCTTCAGCAGAGGCATGATAAAGAATGACTATACAGTCTATGAATTCCATAAATGCATATTGAAATAAACTTACCAGTAAGAAACTCTGACAATACATTGCAAAGCTTTTATCACATCCTATTAGGAACTAATGATTTTGAGCATCCGGTCATATTCTCTTCTAGAGGTTGAGGCCAGCACATGATACAGGAGACCCTCTCTTAAGAGGAGAGGAATTAAGGGAATGGAGATTGGGGGAGTGTGAGACCACACTGGGTCTCTTCAGCCGCAGCAATGACTGTAATCTACCCTTAGAGGGGAAACAAACCTGGCGAAGCACTTTGAGATCTAGAATACAGCCTGTATGACTCTTTGGCCCCGCAATGGAGATCAAGGCAAGAGGGCCCTAGGCAGGGAGATAGTAGAGGACTAGTGCAGCCTGCATCAGTCAGAGCCTGAAGGGATGGAAGAACAAGCTTTTGGCATGACTAGGAACAGGGAATGAAGAGAAATGCTCAGAGATGCCTAGGTGCTAAGAGGAATACCCTCTCTGTCTGAAGGGCAGGTGTGGGAGACAATGCCTGCCCTGTGTTTTTCAGAATGTTCAAGTGGTTCGTTTGCTCTTAAACGGTTACTCTTTAAGCTGTTTTCCAAAGGAAAGTGGGGAAATCCTCACTAAACACATACTTACACACACATGCACACACACACACACACAGAGAGAGAGAGAGAGAGAGAGAGAGAGAGAGAGGCATACCACATAACAGCTGCCAGTAGACTGTCGACTAACCACAGGGCCTCTTCTTTTTTCCCTCTGGAGCTCTCTGATCTCCAGAAGATGATAAAGAGGCTGAAGACTCATAGATTTGCCAATAATTCTGATGTTGGTGGCCAGAAACACCATCATCTGTACACGTAAGGCCTTGAAGCAGTCTGAACTGTAGACACCTCCGTGTAATTTTTGCTACAGCCAGAGATGCTATGCCAGCTTTCCCTGATGCTACTTCATCAGAAAGCTCCTCCATGGCATTCTCTGGGACACAGGACTTCAGTTTTCTTTCTCTTGTATTATTCAATCATCATCATCATTTTTTCATACAGGGATAGAACTTAATTTTGTCGACTTGGATTGGGAAATCCCTGGGGTATTAGTGAGGTACCCCTTTGAGAAGCAGTTTCTGAGCAGATTGGCTGGGGGGCGGGGAGAGGATGTGGGTAGCACTGTCTCACCAGCAAGGATTCCTCGCTGAATAACAAAAGATTAAAAACAAAGCTTATTTTGAGCTTCCTGGTCCTACGAAAGGACCACTGTGAGTCACGCTCCACTCAGCCATTGGCCGAAAGCCCACCCTACCACATGCCTTCTCCCCCCACACCACGCCTTCCCCCAACCCCCCCCCCATTGACAGTATTCCTTTCAACCATGAGCCCAAATAAATCCTTCCTTCCTTAAACTGCTCCAGTCAAGCATCTGTCATGTCAACAAGAAAAGGAGCTAGTGTACCAGGCAAGCTTTTGAGCTCTGAGCTACTACCTCCCCTTAAATGGATGGTTTTCATCCTTGGCTTTCCACATGTCCTTAGGCTGTGTAGCTGATTCTTCTGCACTCCAGCACCCTGGCTACCACAGCTGGTAACAGGAATCTGCTTCATTTTCTCATTCTCAGAAGTAGCAAAATTCATGCATGCCCACCAAGTTGAAGTCAACCTTCCCAACCTCTTTCCTTGGTCCCCAGAGGGCTTATTTTCTTCATGTCAAGGGTTACAAAACTCAGCTTCTCTCACTTTTTCTCTGGGATTTCTACCATATAACAGATGCCAACTGAAAAAGAGAAAGAGAGAGAGTGTATTGTTTTCCTCCTTTGGAAGCTGGTCTGAGCTCAGTCAATTTAACACTCAAACTTTATGCACATGCTAATAATGTTATTAAATTTCATGTAGACTCTGACATCATTCAGTTTCACTGCCTTTCTTATGTTTTAAAATTTCTATTAAATTCTATTAATTATTACATTGTAAGCATATTATTCACCAGCAAACTTCTGTATGTATATATATTATATATACAGAATATATTCTGTATATATACTATATATATATAATTATATATATCTGAGAAAGGTAATCTAAATGCTAAAATTTTCCAGGATTTATTGTATATATTTTGGTCTTTCATAGTCCAGAATTCAGGGGTTTTTTTTCCCCACACTCATTAACCTCAGGGTGTTTTAGTGTGTTCCTGAAGGACCTGAAGAATCAAGAAGCTAAGTACTCAGGAAGTCATGGGAGCTTTGCTCCTGGAACACAATTCTTCCTTCTACATATTGTTCCTGGATGACTTGGCAACAACTTCTGTTTTCATGTTTCATGATTTCATGTTTCATGATTTCATGTTTAGTTACTTGTTAACTACCAAGTAAGTAATCTAAACCTCACAAAGGGGAGGGAGTGTAACTTTGTATTTAACTAAAAGAACATTAAAGTCCCATTACTACCACCTCTGAATTTCTTTTTGAGGTTCTGAAACAAAACTTCATGTCTGCTCTTTAAAAAAAAAAAAATCTTTTCTCATCTTATATACCAATCCCAGTTCCCACTTCTTCCCCTCCTTCCACTCCCCTCATCTTCCCCCTACCCCATCCTCCATGCAATTCTCAGAGAGGGTAAGGCTTCCTACAGGGAGTCAACAAAGTCTGGCATAACACGTTGAGGAAGGATAAAGGTCCTCCTCCCTATATCTAGGCTGAGCAAGGTATCAAAGAGAATGGACTCCAAAAGCCAGCACAAGCAGTAGGGATAAATCCTGATCCCACTGCCAGTGGCCCCATAGACTGCCTAAGCCACATATCTGTCATCTACATTTAGAGGGCCTAGTTTGGTCCTATGCAGGTTCCCCTGCTGTCAGTCTGGAGTCAGTGAGCTTCCACTAGATCAGGTCAAGTGTTCCTGTGGGTATGCCCATCATGGTCTTGATCCCTTTGCTCATATTATTGCTTCTCTCTCTCTCTTTGACTGAACTCTGGGAGCTTGACTCAGGGCTTAGCTGTGGACCTCTGCATCTGCTTCCATCATTTTCTGGAAGAAGGTTCTATGACGACAATGAAAGTAGTCATCAACCTGATTACAGAAGGCCAGTTCAGGCACCCTCTCCACTATTGCTTAGTGTCTTAACTGGGGTCATCCTTGAGGATTTCTCTAGTGCCAGGTTTCTTGCTAGCCCCATAACAGCTCCCTCAATCAAGATATCTCTTTTCTTGCTCTCCCTCTCTGTCCTTCCCTCATCTCAAACATCCCATCCCCTCATGTTCTCCCCCTCCCTCCCTTCTTTCCTCTCCCTTCCTTCTCACCCTCTCACCACCACCCCCACTCTTGAGCAGTAACCTTCAATTCTCTCTGCATAGTTGCACCACCATTATCTTGAGTCCTCTAGACGGCAGTACATGTGGTACCATGACCCTAGTCCTCCTTCACTGGTTAGGGCTGACCATACTAGAAGCCATCTTAGAAGCCCTCCACCTCTGCCCCTGCATCTTACTCTGACATACTGTAAGTCAACTGCTATAGTACCAAAGTCTTCGCACAAGACAAGAAGACATAAATGGGATTCCACAAAGTTGGAAGTCTTTTGTAGCCATCTTTGATCTTAGAGCAGACATCTTACTCTAATTATTTTTTTAACATTATTTGAAGAATTTTCAATTAGGGAGTCACTAAAACTGAAAGTCATTTTATTGACGTCTTGCTATAAAATTAAGACTTCTCAATTATATACTGATTTATTTTGGGGTTAAGTTATGAACTATTGCAAATATCCTATCACACTTCAAATAATGCATTCTGCCCAGAAATATTTTCTCAATTCTTTATTTGTTGCCATTTGAGGATCTAAAGGGCAAGTGGTGTGCCCAATTCCTTTATAGAACATTTACTATGCTATGCAAGGAAAGCTTAGCTGTTCTGTTCTGACACTTTCCAGCTAGTACACATACCTAGACTTTGCTTACACAGATACTAAACTAATGACTATGCTCCCAAACTGGATTGTCATTTACCAATGACTTCAATAGGTCATAAAATATTGAACACACACATATAAAAACATAGTTATGTCTGCTCTGCCTTCAAGACAACAGCAACAAAAAGGGAAGCAAAAAGAAAATCAGTTTGTTTCAGCAACTGAATATGTCTTTGGTTGTGTATATAGCAGAAATATTGGAGGAGAAAATAAACCATCAGTCTTATCTAGTTCTGATCCCTGTGAGCTACTATAATGACTGGCTTGGCAAGGCATTCCCTGATGTGGGATTCCCCTCTATATGCTGTGAATATCATTGGTTAATAAAGAAAACTGGCTTGGCCTAATAGGGTAGAAGAGAGGTAGGTGGGGAAGACTAAACTGAATGTTGGGAAAAAAAGAAGTGGAGTCAGAGAGAAACCTTGGAGCCATCAGAGACAGACATCAGTGGGAATCTTGCCCGTAAGTCATAGCCACATGACAATACACAGATTAATAGAAATGGGTTAAAATAATATGTAAAAGTTAGCCAATAAGAAGCTAGAGCTAATGGGTCAAGCAGTAATTAATTACTACAGTTTCTGTGTGATTATTTCAAGGCTGAGCAGTAGGGAATGAACAAACAGCTCCTTCCAACAGTTCCTGCTGGGCACAAATGTCATGGGACTAACCAACTACTTTCTGATTACATTTATGTACAACTCCATGAGATGAAACCCATACCTGGTACCATGATTAGACCAAGAACCTATAACTAGACAGGCCATAGCCCCTAGGAAAGAACCTACTATTAAACTGACATGGCATTAAAGGGACTGCTAATGACATTATTATACCCATAAGCTAATGTATCTCTCATTAGTCTTCTGGACATAGTGGGGAAGCTGCACGCATAAACTCACAGTGGTTGTGACAGCATGCACCAAAGGTGAGATGGGCACCAACTCATATCTCTAGCTATTTAAATATTGACAATTATCTGCTGTGAGTGGTAAACTCCCTTGTAAACTGACCACACCCCAATGGAAGGACACATATTCAAAAATATTTAGGAGGAATAATATTGTGCAATAATTCTTTTGTACACTGTAAAGATTTGTTGCTCAGATTGGTTTAATAAAAAATGGACTGTTCAGTAACCATGCAAGAAGTATAGGTGGGACAACCAAACTAAGGATGCTGGGATGAAGAACGGCAGACTCCGAGGAGATGCCAGAAGACACAGAGGAAACAGGACATGGAGAAAATGAGGTAACAAGTCATGAGCCATGTGGCACAGCATACATAATAATTATGGATTAATTTAAATGTAAAAGTTAGTTAGTAACAAACCTGAGCTATTGGCTGAGCATCTAAAATTATATTAAGTTTGAGTGATTATTTGGGAGCAACTATCAGCACAGGAAATCTCTGCCTACATAACAAATTGGTCTTGGTGGGTTAGCTTTTGCAAATGACACAAATTTGGGTAGATGGGCAAGTGAGATGGATTGGGGAAGTGTTGGTGGCCAGTGAATATGACCAAAACACAAAATGCATTTTACAACATTCTCAAAGAACTAATAAATTTTTAAAGTATGTATACATTTATTCTGAGATAAACATATATATATATACACACACATACACATATGAAGTTGCTTAACTGTAGCAAAGTGCTTAACAGTAAATCCATGACCTAATTATTGCTATAAACTCATTACTGAAGCTCTCCTTTCACGGGCCCAGTGAAAATATAAACCCTGCACTATTATGAATTCCAACAGCAGCCAAATACATCCAATTATAATCAGTTGCAATGAAGTCCCGCTCTGCATTAGGCATAATTAACCATGTGATAATAATCAGTATAATAACATTTAATGTGCTGTGATAGCATTTATAAACTACTCATGTGGATTCTAGGAAATAGAGTATCAGTGCCAACCAACAGTGCCTGTAACCCTTTCCTGATAGAAATTTCATGCCTGTTCCTTATTAGGGAATTTTCAATATACCTACCACAAATGAAATTTGATTTGCCTGAGGACACAATTATGTTTGTTGCTAATTTACAAAACCTTTTCCTTTACCAAAATACCATTTATTCACATAACCTCCAATAAATTGCACCCATAAATGTGGGAACCCTAGAGGAGAAACTATTATTGTCACTATCTACATTTTTAAACATTTCCAGAGTGGCTGAGATTTTTGTTAATATAATAGTGTGTTTTAATAATTTTTAATTAATGCACCTGCAATTTTAGAAAAGTGTCACATCTGGTTCATTAGAGTAATGAAATTGATGCTATATCCTTACAAAAAAATGAAATTCATGTCTATTAAATGGAAAAAACAATTGTCTATTCTAACATGTAGCACCTTTTGGAATTTTTATTGGTATGTATTCACTGAACATAATTACAGGTTTTACAAAGACATTTTTATATAAGTTTACCATATACTTCAGCCATGCATTCCCTTTCTTCCCACTCCCCACTCACATTATTTCCATTCATAACCTCAAACAGTCTCATTCCTACTTTTGAGTCTTTATATACATATAAAATTTTATGTACATAAAATGAGAGAAAACATTCATTATTTGTCTATCCTTAATCTGCTTTGTTTTGCATGATGTGCTGAGAGCTGGTTGTATCTGTTTCACTGTAAATGACATGATTCTTTACAGTTAAACAAAACTCCATTGTGTATACATCCACTCTTTAACCACTCTTCTCTTTATGAACAGCTAAGCTACTTCAATTACTTAGCTATTGTAACAGTATAGCAATAAACATGGCTGTGCAGGTGTCTCTGTGCTGTGGTGAACTATGAACAGCATAAACAACTTATGTGGGAGTTCTCTGTTTAACTTTTGGAAGAGTCTCCACACTGACTTCCATACCTAACATTTTCTATCTTTCCCATAAACTCATCAACCTTGGCTTAGAGCATAGGGCCACTTCCCTCTAGACACAAGAGTTTAACAACTAACAACGTTTGTTCTTGATGATCTTTGGCCTATGACTTCATTAGAAACATGCTTACATGTTATTACTCATCTCTTGCTGCTTGGATTCTTTGTTTCTCATTTTATTTTCTTTCTCTGTGTGGTGCTGGCATAGAACTCCAAGACCATATGCATGCTAAGCAGACACTCTAACACTGAGTCACATACACAGTGTTGTTCCACAGAAAGCATTCAACTGGCATTCTCTCTGATGGTTTACTATTATTTCGTTTTGGTCAGTGGTAGGGAAAAAACAGGGTTTTCTTTCACACTGAAGAAAAACTCTGTTATGGAGCTGTATCTTCAGTTTTGTTCTTGAGACAGGGCCTCACTTTGTAACACAGGCAAGCTTTGAATTCATTATGTAGCCCAAGTTGACCTCAAACTCACAATCCCCTTGCATGTGTTTGCCAGTTCCTGATTTTCTAGGCACTCACCACCACATCCAGCGATGGAGTTGCTTACAGGCAGAGAGAGAATATCCAAATTAACAAAATCAGAAATGAAAAGTGGTACAAAGCAACAGACATGGAGGAAATCCAGAGAATCATCAGGTCATATTTTGAAAACTTGTACTCCACAAAATTAGAAAACTAAAAGGAAATGGACAACTTTCTGGATAAATATCACTTACCAAAATTAAATCAAGACCAGGTAAGCAAATTAAACATATCTATAACTCCTGAAGAAATATAAATAGTCATCAAAAGTCTGCAAACAAACAAAAAAAAATCCAGGACCAGAAGGTTTCAGCTCAGAATTCTACAAGATTTTCAAAGAACTAATTAATACCAATACTCTTCAAATTGCTCCACACAACATAAACAGAAAGAGCATTGCCAAACTCTTTTTATGAGGCTGCAGTTACCCTGATACCCAAACCACATAAAGACATTACTAAGAAAGAGAATCATAAACCAATCTCACTCATGAACATTGATGCAAAAATACTAAATAAGATACTGGCAAATCCAATCCAAGAACACGTCAGAACCATCCATCATCCACCATGATCAAGTTGGCTTTACTCCAGAGATGCAGGAATGGTTCAACATAACAAAATCAATGTAATCCACCAAATAAACTGAAATATAAAAGCTACATGATCATCTCATTAGATGCCGAAAAAGTTTGAACAAAATACAACATCCCTTCATGATAAAGGTCTTGGAGAGAGTAGGGATACAAGGAACATTCCTAATCATAAAAAAGGCAATATACAGCAAGCAAACAGCCAACATGAAACTAAATGGAGAGAAACTCTCAGTGATCCCATTGAAATCAGGAACAAGACAAGGTTGTCCAATCTCTCTATATCCATTCAATGTAGTTCTTGATGTCCTAGTTAGAGCAATAAGACAACAAAAGCAGATCAAGGGGATACAAATCAGAAAAGAATAAGTCAAACTTTCACTATTTGTTGATGATATGATAGTTTACATGGGCAACCCTAAAAATTCTACCAAGTAACTTCTACAACTCATAAACACCTAATATAGTAATATAGCAGGATACAAGACTCACTCAAAAAAAATAAGTAGCCCTTATGCACACAGATGATAAATGGGCTAAGAAAGAAATCAGAGAAACAACACCCTTTACAATAGCCACAAATAGCATAAAATTTCTCGGAGTAACTCTAACCAAACAAGTAGAAGACCTGTATGACAAGAACTTTAAATCTTTGAAGAAAGAAATTGAAGAAGACATCAAAAAAATGGAAAGATCTTCCATGCTCTTAGGTTGGTAGAATTAACATAGTAAAAATGGCAATCTTACCAAAAGCAATTTACAGATTCAAGGCAATGAACAGCAAAATTCTTCACAGACCTCAAAACAATGATACTCAACTTCATATGAAAAAGCAAGAAACCCAAGATAGCCAAAACAATTCTGTACAATAAAGAAACTTCTGGAGGCATCACAATTCCTGACTTCAAACTCTACTACAGAGATACAGTACTGAAAACAGCCTGGTATTAGCATAAAAACAGACATGAGGATCAATAGAACCAAACAAAAGACCCGGATATTAATCCACACACCTAACAACACATAATTTTTGACAAAGAAGCAAAAAATATCAAATGCAAAAAAGAAAGCATATTTAAAAAATGGTGCTTGGCATAACTGAATATCAACATGTAGAAGAATGAGAATAAATTTATCTATCACCATGCACAAAACTGATCCAAATGGATCAAGACCTCAACATAAAACCAGTCACACTGAAGCTCCTTTATTTTTTTATACAAAGACCTAATCAACGGGTTCCATACATGCTAGTGCTAGGCAAACATGTTACTACAGAGCTATACATCCATCCACCTCTTCCCCCCCCTTCTCTCTCTTGATTTTATTGAGCTATACATTTTGCTCTGCTCTCCTTCTTTCCCATCTCCTCCCCTTCGGTCCTTACCCATGGTCCCCATGCTCTTAATTTATTCAAGAGATTGTAGGAGGGGGGCTGCTTGTTCGTCCCTGCCAGCCAGAACTGAAATAATCACACAGAAATGGTAATAATTAAATCACTGCTTGGCCCATTAGCTCTAGCTTCTTATTGGCTAATCTCTTACATATTAGCTTAACCCATCTCAATTAATCTGTGCATCACCAAAAGGCTGTGGCCTACCAGCAAAATTTCAACATGTCCATCTCCGGCTCTGACTCCATGGCATCTCCCTGACTCCACCCTTCTTTCTCCAGTCTATCTGGTGTTCTTCATAGGCACATCTTTCTTTACATTGGGAAAGTTTTTCTATCATTTTGTTAAATATATTTTCTGTGCTTTTGAGTTGGACTTCTCCTATTTCTACACCCATTATTCTTAGGTTTGGTCTTTTCATATTTCCTGAATATTTTGTATTAAGCTTTTTATAGATTTAATGTTTTCTTTGACCAATGAGTCCATTTCCTCTATTGTATCTTCAGCACTTGAGAGTCTCTCTTCCATCTCTTGTATTCTGCTGTTTATGCTTGCATTTGTGGTTCCTGAACATTTTCTCATGATTTCTATTTCAGTAACTCCCCTGGCTTGTGTTTTCTTTATTGTCTCTATTTCAGTTTTCAAGTCTTGGAATAGTTTCTTTCATATGTTTGATTTTTTTTCTTGGTTTTCTTTAAGGGATTTGTTTTTGATTGTCTTTTCTTCCATTTCTTTGAGGAAAATTTTTCATTTCCTTTTTAAGGGCCTTAAACATTCTCCTAATGTTATTTTAGGACATTTTTCTGCTTCATCTATATTTAGCAGTTTAAGTCTTGCTGTTGTAGGGTCACTAGTTTTTACTGCTGTCGTGTTGCTCTTTGTGGTGTTGTATGTATTCTCACTTTGTTTACCCATCTTTTCCTCTGATTGGTAGAGTTGGGTCTGTCTGTTACTCTGGTGCTCAATCTTCCAGGTGCCAGTAGACCCAAAGCTCAGATGGCTGCTCCTCATGTTTGTCACTCCATGTTCCTGGAGGTTGCTCGGTGCACCCGGGATTTGCTCTGTAATATCAGGGGTCGGTCAGGCCTGCTCCCACAAAGATTGCTTGCTTGGAGCTCTTTCTGCTGATGTTGCTGCCTTGGGCCTGCTCTGGCAGAGGTCTCTGGTTTGGGCCTGCTCCCTCAGAAGTGGCTCCCTTGTACATGCTCCTGTGGAGTTTGCTGCTTCAGTCCTTTATGGCAGAGGTCACTGGCTCAGACCTGTTTCTGTAGATGACCCTGGCCTGGGCTTGGTCCTGTGTAGGTCCCTGACTTGGACCTAGTCTTGCAGTAATCTCTGACTCCAGTCTACTCCCTTGGAGGTCCCAGAGTCCTGCCCAGACCCACAGAGGTCTCTGGTTCCTGCCTACTCCCTGTGAGGTTCCAGATTTGTGTCCAGACCAGCAGAGGTCTCTGGACCTGCCTACTCTCTCAGAGGGCCTAGATTCGGGTGATGTTGAATTCCCCTCTGCATGCTGTGAATACCATTGGTTAATAAAGGAACTACTTTGGGCCTATAGCAGAGCTATAGAGGAACAGAGCTAGGTGGGGAAAACTAAATTGTATGCTGGGAGAAGAAAGGCAGAGTCAGTGAAAAGCCATGTAGCCTCTCCGGACACAGACCCTGGAACTTTATGGTTTCTGTGTGATTATTTCTGGTCTGAGCTGCTGAGCAGCCAGGAACCAACAAGAGGCCTCCCTACAACACTTGCACCTAGACCCGCAGAGGTTCTGGCACAGGCCTACTTCCTCAGAGGTCCCAGACTTGTGTCCAGACCTGCAGAGGTCTGTGTTTCCTGCCTACTCCCTCAAAGGTCCCAGACTTATGCCCCTACATCCATCTCCTACCTCTTAACTGATCAGCTGTTCCAGGTGAGTCTCTGTCAGATTATATATGCAGCTATTTTGTGTTCAGAAACCCAAAACTAGCAGAAAGCATCTATCAGGAAATTTTCTGTTTCATGTTTCCAAAATGAGAATAGAAATCTATAGGATGACACCTACATCCTAAAGACTTTTCAACTGATGAAGAGGCAATACAAACCATCACCCTTCAGAGGAGAAATCTAGGTTTCCAGAGTTTAAGTGACTAGGGAAAGAACTGATAGGATTAGAGTAATCTGTTCGCATTTTGTCTGTGTTGTGAAAAAGAAATTGGGAGGGATAAATAGAAAAGCCAAAAAGGCTCTTATGTCATCTACAATTTCATATTAATGCCTTCAATGACCCACCTGTCTGTCCACAGAGAATTAAAATGGTGCCACTGAGAGGGTTTTCTATTCTCTGAGTATAAGGAGAACCACCATGGATCTATGGATAGATAGATCTTTTTTCCTAGTGTCCCCCTGTGTATTCCAGTGTGGTGATCCGAATGAGAAATGCCCCCCTATCCTTAGGCATTTATACACTTGGTCTCTAGCTAGTGGTATTGCTTGGTGAGGTTCATGTGGTGCAGCCTTGCTGGAAGAAGTTTGGGAGAAGGCTTTGAGGGTCGAAAGGCCTCCTCTACTTCATTTGCTGTCTTTGCTTTGTGCTTGTGGTTCAATATGTGAACTTCCTGCACCTACCCCCATGCCTGTTGCTTGCTGCCATGCTTCCCCTTCATGGTGATGCCTCTATAACTTATGAGCCAAAATAAACTTTCCATTATCAAAGTTGTCTTGGTCATCATGTTTAATTTACAGCAACAGGAAAGTAACTAATATACCCAGACTGGCCTTGAACTCAAAACCTTCCTAAGGCAATCTTCCTACCTTGACCTCTTGTGAGATTGCAGGTTTGCACCACCATGCCTTGCAGGACTCTACTCAAACTCCTACTTTATTTGGTACTGTTTATAAATGATGATGGCTGATGCCAAAATGAAGTCAAAAGTAAATGAGGAGACTATATTAAAACACCATGAAAAGATCCTTTTACCCTCAAAAGAGAACATATGGCTTATGAATATTGAAATCAGAGGTAGGGGCAAGAATACTCTATCGTGGGGGAGGAGGCTCCTCACCTGTGATCTGTTTCTGAAATCCCCCAAAGCGCTCACTTCTGCCAGAAACATTTGTCTACTGTAGACCAAGCCCTGTGCCAGAGACACAAGCATAAATAATGCATGATCTCTTCTCTCACAAGACTTGCATTTTAATTACAGAAGCTAACTGAAATAAATACAGAATAACTGCGGGGTGCTGTGATAATTGCTGAAAGTATACCATGGAGGAAGCCAAGGTTAAAAGGCTAGAGACTCAGTCAGACAAAAAATAAAAGCAAGTCAAGAGTATGTCGAAACACCTCATGTGGTGGTCATCCTGACCTAGCTCATATAGTAGAACAAAGATGCATATGACCACAGTGGAACATTACTATTACAAAGGATAGGGAGTGGGCAATCCAAGAAGGAAACCAATGACGACTTCCAACTGGTTACATCACCCTTCCTCTTCTGTCTATCATTCCATTCTTCATTTTCTTCTTTCCTCATCTATCCATCTATCAGGATAACCACTACCCACAAATAACTTTCCATATACCACATCTCATGGCAAAACACAAACTTGATCAACCTCACTCTTGTCATGGACAGATGCCACTGTCCCTTGGAAGATGAGAATAAATGTCCAATCACCTCAGACAGAAAACAGGTAACTAGGATAATGCAAAAGAATTGTTCTATCCAAGTCTAGATTGGTGAACCAATGAATATACTGGGTTTATTTACAAGAACACTGAAGTTATGAGTTTCTATCTCTGAATTTTTCAACTATTTACAAAAGGTGAGTACCACTCTCACATTATTTCACCTACCTAGAATGTTGTCTTCCGTTTCCTGCCTTCACCCACAAACTTCTTTCTGCACTTGCAACTCAGTTTTCTCCTTCAGTTTTCTCCTCTGTTCTACTGTTCCATTTTATATTTTCAAACATCCACAGAGTGTCTCTGGATTTCTTCCAAATTCTCAGTAGCATCAGAACCATCCATCATCCCTATCAATTTCTTTAGTGGATTGTCAGTTTATGATCCAAGATATTTATACTTATCAAAATATGGAATCTTTCAGTGAGACAAATGTTTTTGTATTGGTCATAAAGCTAGGGCTAGAGAGGCTGGGAAGATAGCTCAGTTGGTAAAGTGTTTGCCACATAAGTGTTTAAACCCCAGTACCCATAGGGATAAAAATTAGCAAGAGCTATGGAACTAGAGACAGGAGGATCCCTGGGGTTTGCTGATCAACCATCAAAGCCAAATTAAAAATATAGATTTGATAAGAGAACTGACTCAAAAGAAGAAGAGAGAGTTATTGAGGAAGACAACCAATGTAAGCTTTAGTGGACTGTGTGTATGTGTGCATGCGTGCACATGAACACACACACTCACATGCACATATACCTCAAAATTAAAGCTATAGTAGGTGTCTAATAAATTATTATTAATCAACTAATGTGTGGACACAAAAACTATTCATAAGTGGTGCTGTCTCTGACTTTAATAATACACCAAAGGGTAAAGTCTGCAACTGGGGACTATTCTGAGTCAAGATTGTTTATAGCTTGATTATTGTAGGAAGAATATGATTCAATTGGAAATTTACATTCTTTAAAATTACATAACAAAGACTCAAAGGACAGATTTTCCTATGAAAATTATAAATATGTAATACTCAGAACAAAAGGTAAAGAAAATAAAGATGAGCACTCCTTCTTGGGCCTCTTTTTCCCCAAATTCAGGAATAGAAGTATAAGATTTTCTGGGAAGTTGTTCAGTATGAAAATTTTCTCATTAATTCTCTTTTTCCTGCCTTTACTTTTGAAAGTGAGTGCAGAACATCAAGACATTGATCCTCAGCCAATGGAAAACCCTTCATTCCTCAACCTTGCATGCTTGTTAAGCACTGATGAAGGCATAGAATAGTGCTTTGAACTTGCAGGTTGTGTTTGCATACCCAGCACCCCACAATGTCTCTGGAGTCTTGAGTGGGACTGCCCCAGAAGGATAGCAGATGTCACCCTCATGTTTCCTTAATGCTCTTTCTCTTCAACTTGATTTTGTTTGCTTTTAACTCTTTTTAAAAAGAAAACAGTATTCTTGGCTCAAAAATGTGGCTTTGCTTTATTTTTGCATAAATTTGCATAATGAAGCAATAACTTCAAATGTGGGTAAATAAATTCATCAGTCAACCTACAATCATTGTATTGAAGTTCAACATAGGTGTCACTACACATAAAAAATACCTATAATTTTTAGGCTAAGAACAACCTGGATCAAGAGGTAAGACTATTCTAGAAGGCCATAGCCTACCAACTATGAAAGGGCCCCCAGAGTGATTCTGCTTTTATTAAATAGTTCTATGGAATGTTGTGTGGGGCTCTCTTTTTCAACCAGTGCTACTGAAAACAGGTATAGTTGTGATGTGACTCCTCCAGGAAAAGCATTTATTAATTTCTCTGTCTTCTGGCCGTAGCATTTCTTCTGCACACAGTTGATAACTCTTCTTTCATTTGAAACTATTCTATTTTTCTTCACTACCATGTTAGCTGTTTCTTTCCTGAACACGTGATTTAGCATAGCTCTCTGCTATAATCACCTGAGGAGTTTATCCTAGCATCCCAGGGTTTGGGGAACACAGTACGCAACTCTGGAATTTTGTCAAATTGCTTAGATATTTCCCACTGACATGAAGCATTTGATCCATTCCTATGCACACACACACACACACACACACACACACACACACACACACCATATCAAAAGCTCATTCTTCTTTCTAAGAGAAAGTTACACTGAGCAAATGTTGGAAAATAGAGTTTTCTTTTACAACAGTTGCTAAAAGGAACAATGATTGACCGGGAGAGGGAGGTCAATCACTGGGAATGAAGGAAAATCATAACACCTTTCTGAGAATCTGCTTCTAATTTTCATTCACTGGCAAATACATCTGATTAAGAGTCAGGACCTGCCATATTCTCTGTTATTCTCCTCCATTCCCATCTGGAAATGAAACATATTTGAGCCACATGATTCCTTCTGACTTCAAGAGGCCAACCATTTGGAGATGATTGAAAGTACACAGAGAAGAAACTTATACTATGTCAAATATCTTAAAGCTTTAGGAATAATAAACTACTAGAGATCACAGTTAAACCAAATAAATATATTAACTACATGAAAGGCTCAGACGTTTTCCTACTCTCTTTCTATTGCAAAGAAATTTCTCAAATCGAGTTGTCTTTGTAACTGAGTTTAGTTATTTTATTGTTTTGGTTTTAGAATCTTATACATGAGTACAATGTATTTTATATTACTACATCCTTTAATTCTTCCTGTGTTCCCTCATAAATATTAGAGATTCATGTCTTCTCCGTCTCCTATATATATATGTGTGTGTTCAGGCAATGTTGCTTACATGTGCATGGGTGTAGGATTGACAAAGTGAGTGTGGTCAGCTCATCAAGAGTCTTATCCCTGAAGAAAACTGACACTGACTCTTCCTCCCTCCACAGTCACCAACTTCCTGTAGCTCTTGCAGTGAGGGTAGAGCCTTTCAAGTCCTTCCCCTGTCCGTTCAGGAATATTGACCGACGTGGTCTACTGTCAGCCTTGTATAGGAAACCACACTATTGAAAGTTCATAGATACAGTAGTCTGAAAGTCACTGTCTCACCACTGTCCTCATGGTCCTCTGGCTTGTACAGTCCTTCTGCCTTTCTCCCACGATAATCCCTGAGCTTTCCACGTAGGAGTTGTGCATAGATGTCTCCTTTTAAGATTAGAAATCTACAGTATCTGCACATTCACCATCATGGTTTTCTGCATGGTTACTACAAAAAGAAGCTTCTATCTGGTGACTGGAGAGAGCTAACTAATTTTAAAAGCCCGTGTTAGTTGATTTAATAGTCTTTCCCATGGCTTCTCTCTCTAGTGCTCATCTAGTTCTATGAATCTGGCCTATCTCAAACAAATCTTCCTGGTGAGGTAACATATAGTGGCTTTCTATTGCATTTCTTGCCCTTTGCTAAAGTATGTAGAACCACAAGAAGGCTAATCATGGAATTTTCCTCAAATATCAAGTAATAAAATGATTATAGCTCTAGTTAATCCCCTGTCAAAAAAATGAACACACACAGCCTTTCTTCTAAAATATTTCAAGCTTTTCTAATAAGGCAAAAACATTTGCTGAGCGAAGTGTTGTTCATGATGAAATGAAGACTGCTCTAACAAGTGTCCTTGGAGTTAGAGATGAAAATACAAACAATGAAAGAAGTATGGCATCCAAAGGGTCAAATCCAGAGGGGAACTCATCAGGATAGTCAATCAACAGTTTCTTAGAGAAAGAACAAAAAGGTAATTATGATTGTTGTTTCTTTGTCGGTTTTCCAGGAACTGAAATCAGTTCATACTGATTTTATCCATATTCTTACTCAACCTGTGTTCCTGGATTATGAAGGTAAAACTTTATAGGCCATTGCTAAGATAATAAAACAGTGTTTCATGCTACATTCCTTTAATAATTACTGATCCTCATGTCGTGAATCACAACTATAAAATTATTACATGATATTCATAGATAATTCATAACTGTAATATTCTAGTTTTATAAATTGTAATGTAAATAACTGATTTTAGGATATCTGACAAACAACCCCCAGATGAATTATGATCCATAGGTTGTGAACCACTGTGGTAGAATGATGTTTGAGGGCAAAGTAATGAATGTTAGCATTGTTTGTTGTTGACTGAGGTTCCTGTCCTGCCCGGTTCCCGCAGTCATTAAGTCCCAAAGAAATCACACAGAGGTCTACATTAATTATAAACTGATTGGCCTAGTATTTTAAGCTTCTTATTAACTCATAACTTATATTAGCCCATAATTCTTGTCTGTGTTAGCCACATGGCTTGGTACCTTTTTTGGCGAGGCAGTCATATCTTGCTTGCTCTGTGTCTGGCTTCCTCTGTGTCTGGGTGACAATCACAAACTGAAACTTTCCTCTTCCCATAATCCTCATTGCCATGCCTCTACTTCCTGTCTGCCTACTGTCCATTCAGTATTTTATTAAAATACAACTGACAGGGTACAGACCATTGTCCCACAGCAGTTTGTCACCATCACCACTGTCGGACACTAAATAACAATTGGGAACAAATGTTTGATATAGTTTATTATTGATAACCACACTGATAGTAATGACTATTATTTACCCAGTGCTGAGAAATGTTCTAAAGATTTTCAAATATTTTTGGTTTTCATTTTATATACACAGTTTCTAAGAGTTAGCATCACCTCTCAACTTGATGTACTTGGGAAGAGAGATGTTTAATTGAAAAACTGCCTCTAGCAAATGGCCTGTGGGCATGTTCTTAAATGACAATTAAGGAGGAAGGGCCAAGTCTACTGTGAGTGGAACCATCCCTAGGCAGATGGACCTGGGCTTTATAAGAAAGTTATCTGAGTATGAGCCTGAGAACAATTCAGTGAGCAGTGTTCATCTGTGACTTCTGCTTCAGTTCGTGGTAATATTCTTGCCCTGACTTCCCTCAACAATAGACTGTGACCTAAAAGCAGAAACCACATATAAACCTTTAATTCCCTATGCTGCTTTTGCTCAAAGTAGTTTATCACCTCAAATGGGACCAGATGATGTGTAGAAGACAGTACATTTTTAATGGCGAGGTTTTGTTGTAAGGAGGCTGCTAGTTAATTCCTGACCTCTTAGCCCCGAAATAACCACAAAGAAACTATGTTAATTAAATCACTGCTTGGCCCATCAGCTCTAGATTCTTATTGGCTAATTCTTACATCTTAATTTAACGCATTTCTATTAATCTGTGTATTTCCTTGTGGCTGTGGCTTACTGGGTAAAGTTCCCAGCATCTATCTCCTGTGGCTCCATGGCTTCTCTCTGACTCCACCTCCTATCTCCCAGCATTCCATTTAGTTTTCCCCACCTAACTCTGTTCTGCTATAGCTCTGGTATAGGCCAAAAGCAGTTCCTTTATTAACCAATGATACTCACAGCATACAGAGGGGAACCCCACATCATTTCTTTGTTTATATCAGGCAGAGAGAAATGGAGGAGGAAGGAAGGAAAAGCAAGAGATAATTAATGTTATGTTAATGTTATGTTAATGAAGGGAAGTTCATGAAAATAAGAGAGCAGTGAGAAAAGTGCTTGCCAGGCAAGGTTGAAGACTAGATACCAAATCCCCAACACTCATGGGAAAGCCAGTAAGGTGAAGCACCCACCTATAACCCCAGTCCATAGGATCAGAAATATAGGATCCTGGAGCAAGCTACCAAGTCAGGTCAGCTGCAAAGGTGACTTCTGGGTTCAGAGAGACACTGCCTCAAGGTGAATAACAATTGAGGTGAAGAAAAATTGAGGAAGGCATCCAATGTAAACCTCTAACCTTCATGGGCATGCACATGTACCTGCATATGCACACATGCTCATACACACACACACACACACACACACACTCAAAAACATGAGACATAACTAGCAAAGTGAATACAGAGAATCAGAAACCAGAATAAGGAATCAGACTCAGGTAGAGAATAAAATTCTGAGATTTCTGTCTATCATAACATAAATTTATTGTTACCAACTCACATGCAAAGCAATCCTTAGATTTAGGATCTTGAAAGAAACCAAGACTCTTCACTCTCAACATACCTGTGATCCAGTAATGCCAGAGAGGCAGAAAAAAATTTTCTTGCTAAGGACTCTGAAGATCCTGATGTTTGTAATCCCAATATCTGAGAATCTGGGACAGATGGATTGTCATGATGTTAACACCAACCTATAATAGATAATAATTTTCAGGCCATCCTAGGCTATAGAATCACACACACACACAAATAAATAAATAAGTAAATAAATAAATAAATAAATAAATAAATAACAGATACTTATAATAATATGTATTACTAATACAAATATTACAGGAGCCTAACAGCCTTCTTCAATGAAAGTCAATGCCCCTTCTTATTTGAACGTGGTTCTTCCCACTTCCTTCAAAGAAGGCTCTGCTGTGGGATCATTGAAAGCTTTAGTCAAGCAATTTATTGTACAGAGAAGTGATTGTGCTGGTAGTTTTATGACAACTTGACACAAGCTAAAGTCTTCTAAAAGGAGAGAAAATGCCTCTGTAAGATCTGACTGAAGGACATTTTCTTAATTAGTGATTATGTGGGAGGTTCCATCCCTGGGCTGGTGGTCCTGAGTTCTATAAACAAGCAAACTGAAAAAAGAGCAGGTTGAGCAAGCCATAAGGAGTAAGCTAGTAAGCAGCATCCCCTCACGGCCTCTGTATCAGCTCCTGCCTCCAGATTTCTTCCCTGTTTGAGTTCCTGTCATGACTTCCTTTAATGATGAATGGAAATGTGGAAGTGTAAACCAAATAAACCCTTCCCACCCCATCTTGCTTTCTTGGTCAAGGTGTTTCATTGAAGTGATAGAAATCCTGACTATGATAGGCCTAGGAATAACTTGTTCAGAACAAAAAGGTCTGTCAAGTCACTAGAGCACAGATCTTGATTCATCACCAATAATAATCAAACTCATCTCTCAATTTTTTAAAACAAATATTTCTAGCACTTGCAAGTTCAGGTCAAACAAATTTGAACTCAGATTTCACCCTTCATGTGGATTAGTGATATCCTGTACCATGATGTTGGTGAAAAATCTAAGAGGTGCAACTACTCTAATGACTTGTGAGAGTCACACATAAGAAATCTCCATGCAGAGTTCACTGTGCTCTACTGCAATCAGTTTGTCAACTACACAAGTAAGATGAAAAAGATAATCCTATCATGAAGACAAAAGTATACTGTCTTCCTTAAGAAATTCTCCATAGATTCTCTTTGCTTCTGCCAGAGGGAAACAACAGAAACATTGAAGATGCCATGGTCTAATTTCAGAGTGTAGGAAAAGGGCTACCAGTCATTTTTAGTGGGCTTTGCTGTTGACAGAGATTTCTGTCCCACCTAGTCCTGCAGCCGTCAGTACCAAATAAACACACAGAGGTCTACATTAATTATAAACTGGTTGGCCTACTAGCTCAGATTTTCTTATTAACTAATTCTTACATCTTACATTAACCCATAATTCTTGTCTGTGTTAGCCACATGGCTTGGTACCTTTATCAGTAAGGCATACTCATCTTGCTTCCTCTGCATATGGATGATGACTGCAGACTGAGCCTTTCCTCTTCCCAGGATTCTCCTGCTCTGATTGCCCCACCTATATTTCCTGCCTGGCTACTGGTCAATTAGTATTTTATTAAATGAATGCAAATGACAAATCTTTACAGGACACCAGACCATTGTCCCACAGCACTTCCACCCCATTCTTTTTCTTTTCAAAACAAGAACTCTTTACAGGGTACAAGACCATTGTCCCATAGCGACTTTGGAAAGTGGACTTTTTCCTGATCCAACAAGACATCCTCACAAGATCTGAGAGTCAAGTGGGGAGTCTGAGGAAAGCGTCAGCACAGGACTTGTTTGTTAGAAACTGGGTTTCATATAGTCTAAGATGGCTTCAAACTAACTATGTAGCCAAGGATGACCTTGAATGCCTGACCATTTCAGGTTCTGGGCTAACAGGCTTGTGCCACCACATTTAGCAAGTTATCAGTCTTTGAAAAACCACTCTTTCTGGTGGCTAATACCAAAATTCTCCTGGGGTTCTTCTAAGAAGATGAGAGAAATTTTACACGTCATGTTTACAGAGGTTAATATTGTTTTGTAAAATGAAAACTGAACTTATATGTATATATATACTGATATGTGGAAGTGTACATACATTGCAGGATGGTTAGATCCAGGGAACACACGAACAGGTGACATCCATTCTCAATATTTTCACAAACATTATATATCATAGCTACTATCATCACTGCATTGCACAGTAGATATTCTGGACTCCTTCCCCGTGAAAGGAATTTTACCTTTTGACCAATACCTTTCTATCCACACCCTCACCCCTCCACCCATTCTTTCTATCTCTAAGAATTGAATTCTTTTAGGATTCCCTATAGGAGTGTAAGAGCATGTGACAATGGCATTACAGGCCTGGCTTATTTCAGTCAATGAAATATTGTCAGGGCCCATTCATGGTACAGCAAGTATCAGCACCCTCTTTTTGAACAGTCAAATACTATTCTTTTATTTCATTATTCCATGCAATTTTAGTTATGAGCTAACCACTGGGGGACAGTTAGATTGATTCCATATTTTAGTTAATGCACTGCAAGCAACAGAGGGTGTGCATAACTGCCTGGGACTGATTTTATGTCTTCTGGTTATGTGCCAGTGGCAGAAGTGCTGTACTATGCAGTCATTCTGGTTTTAATTTTCTAAGGTGCCTCCAGAATGTTTTTCATGACGGCTATACCAATTTATATTCCCACTAACAATATTCAGGGCCCCCTTTTCTCCACAACCTCACTTGATTTTGTTTTGTTGTTTTACTTTTTTCTGGTTATCAACTAGTCTAACAGGAGTGCAGTGGTGGCTTTGACTTGCACTCTTTTTGATGACTACTGACACTGAGCATTTTTAACATGCTCACTGGCCCTCTGTATCTCTTCTCTGGACAAACACGCTTTTAGGATTATTATCTAGTTTCATGTTGGACTGTTTGCCTCCATTCTGTTACTTTCCCTGCATTCCCTGTGTGTTTTTATATAACTTGCTTGTCATATGTATTGTTTAAAAATATTTCTCCTGTTTCTTTGACTGTTTCTTCACACTGTTGGCTCCTTAGCCATGAATAGATTTATTTGTGGCCCCTTTTGTCTATTCTAGCTTTTGGTACTATGCTTCTGAACTTCATTTAAAATTAAAGTATCATTGCCCTAACCAATATGGTGGATGTTTCCTCCAAGTTGAAGCAATTAATTCAGTTTGCAGCCTTACCTTTAAGTGTTTTATTCATTTGGAGTTGATTTTGCTGTAGTGTGAGAGCAGCGTTCACTCTCGTTCTTCTGCATATAACACCTGGATTTTGTAACCCTATTAATTTATGGATAACACCTTTCTCCATGATGTGTTTTGGGCACGTTTGTCAATATCCAATGTGTGGTAAATTTCTGGATTTGTTTTAGGGTGGGTTGTGTTCTGTGCATTGATTTGGTGCCATGTCTGTTTATATTCCAGGGTCATGCAGTCTTGATTCCTGGGGTTTATACTAGGCAGACACTTCCCAGCACATGTTGAGATTACACTCAGCTCAACACACTATCAGATGGAAATGCACTCGATCCAACTAAGTCACCAGACAGCACAGCTTAGCAACACAGCACTCTGTGGATTATGGGTTGTTTACTCCCACAAGCACATGGCTCACTGAGAGCTCCTGCTCACTGCCGTTGCCCAGTACCATGAAGGAGCATCATGGTTCATGCTGCCAACCTGGGAAAAGGTCAAGATACAAAACCTGCGGTCGGGTCTCCACTGGATGTACCTCACTTTCACATCATCATCAAGTCAAAAACCATCTTAAGCTGGGAACCATCTGTATTTTATTCCTGTTAATTATTGACTATCTGTGTCACCAACTGGGAAAGGAGTGTGAAAACTGTATTGTGATCAACAAGAAAGGGGCAAAGGCCAATAATTAACAAGTGGTTTCAAATGACTTGGGGTTGCTGTGCTCCAAACCCTAGCAGCTGAGTTCTAACAAGGGCAGACACAAATAAAAGATTAAAAATATGTCTTCCAGCATATATTGGAATGCAAATGTGTGATGAACAGTACTTGTGCAGGGGAGATGGTGACTATTTCATTGAGAACAGTATCTTTCTCTCTGCTGCCCTCTTGGCAAAAGGGCAGAAAGCAGCAGCCTATGATGAGATTTCTGAGACCACAGAACCTCAGACGACATTTACACAACCAACATCAAACCTGGGCAGGTTTATTATCTACTATTAAAAAGGAAACCAAGATAGATAGTTTTAACATAAACATTTTCCTTGGTTAACTGTGAAGGCTACAGTTCCCAGAGTGTAATGTGTTTTGGTTTCTGTGCATTGTTATCATCCAACCCAACAATTGTGATGGCAGCTACAGTCAAGAGTGCCAAGCAAGCACAGCAGCTACCGTCGAGAATGCCAGGCATAAAATGAACACTGGAATGTAGCCCATGAGCTGGCCCTTGAACAACACTAGAAAAACAAAGTCCATGTGAAAGATGATACACCCAGGTGAAGACAGTGAGGCTAAGGAAACTGCACAGTGAAAGGTAGATGGGGTCATGTCCTTGAAGGAGAATACACACACCTCAGGAAACACGCTCATTATTCCTGGAGTTCAGAAAAACATTAGGAAAAGATGTATTTAGGTCAGTATAAGTATGTTGGTGTGTAACTGGAGACTGCCTGCTCATTCCCCAACTGCCCAGACCCAAATAATCACACAAAAACTATACTAACTACAACAATGTTTGACCAATAGCTTAGGCATATTCTTAGCTCTCTCTTACATCTCAAATTAATCCATTTATATTAATGTGTGTGATATAGGTGGCTCTTCTATCTATCTGTTGCTTTCATTGGTTAATTAGTAAAGAAAACTGCTTGGCCTGATAAGTCAGATCATAGGTAGACGGGGAAGACAGAACAGAATTATGGGAGAAAGAAAGCAGAGGAGGCAGACACCATGGCTCTCCGAGATGGAGGTGGGTTAGAATCTTCCCGGTAAGCCACAACCTTGTGGTGATATACAGATTATTAGAAATAGGTTAAATCAATATGTGAGCGTTAGCCAATAAGAGTCTGGAGGTAATCGGCCAGGCAGTGTTTAAAAGAATACAGTTTCCATGTAATTATTTTGGGGGTAAGCTAACTGGGAGCCGGGTGGTGGGAATGCAGCCCACCGCTCCTGCTACATGGGTGTATCACCATGAGACTGTGACCTACTGGTAAGTTTCTAGTGGTGTCTTTTTAATTCAGCAGCTACATGGCATCTCCTGATTCTGCCACTCTCTATATATACCTCTATTAGGATTTCCCACCTGACTTTATTAAGGCATTGGCTGAAACAGCTTCTTTATTAACCAATGTAATGAAACATATTCACAGCAAATAGAAGGGAATTCCACATCATCTCCCCTTTTCTGTCTAAATAAAAAGTAAGGAATTAACTTTAAAATTTAGTAAAATTACATATAACAAACAGGTATCAAGAAAGAATTACTTTTATAATATTTAGTCTATGTGTATCTGGAAATTTTCATATCAATTTATCTTTCATCATAACTAAGAAAAACTGTGACTATAATTATAACTATCTATCTTTAATACCATCAAAGACTCCAGAAGGATATAATATTACCAAAATAAACAGAAAGTGCATTGTCAACTACTTTCAAAACCCTAGAATTAAGAGAGACAGCTTGCTGCCTGTACAGTCACCCAAAGTTCTTCCGTAACACAGCATCCATCTTCAGCCTACAGGCCCATAGTAACAGGGAAACTGTTTTCATGAAGCAGGAACCCTAAAGGACTGTCTTATCTTCTTTTGGTAAATTTATCAGTCACATTTTTGTGGGTCCTGTGTGTCCAATTTATACAGCATGTCATCAAGCAGTCCAGGCAAGAGCAATTTTTTGCCTAAATGGCTAGCAAACTCCACAAGGAGCCTCGTTGATTCCCATCTTCCTCTTAAAGTAATTGGTACTGCCAGAGGCAGACATATATCACAGAGATAAGTCTAAGTTTTTAAAACCTTTTAAATGCCATATTCTGTAGATCTTTGAAGTGTTAAAGATTATCTATCTAACTGAAATATATCTCTATATATCTAGAAAATCTAACTAACATGACTAAAGTTTGACTATTATACATGACCACCTATTAATTTGTATTTTTTAATTATACATTACATGTTTCAATGAGCTGCACAAACACAATACTTTAAACAAGAATGGAAATATACATATAAAATTGACCTTAAATTGTATCAATAAACCAAAGGCCATATCAATGTAATATATTTGTTTCTATATCATATCCCCCTTTAAATGAAAACAAACATTTATAAAAAAGTCATTTTTGGGAATTTAGGTGTTGTGTTTTTTCTTCAAATTGCTTTCTGTTGTTTGTTGAGCAAAGTATTTTGATGGAGGAGTGTCATCCATCTATGTGTTACTTTCATTGGTTAATAAAGAAACTGCCTTGGCCCTTTGATAGGACAGAAAATTAGGTAGGCAGAGTAAACAGAACAGAATGCTGGGAGGAAGGCGGCAGTGAGGCAGATGCTATGGCTTTCCTCTCCGAGATGGATGCAGGTTAGGATCTTTCCCAATAAGCCACAACCTCGTGATGCTACACAGATTATTAGATATGGGTTAGTCAAGATGTGAGAATTAACCAATAAGAGGCCAGAGCTAAAAAGGCCAGGCAATGTTTAAAAGAATACTGTTTCCATGTGGTTATTTCGGATAAAGCTAGCCGGGAGCCGGGTGGGGCCACCGCTCCTTTATTTTATAGCATTTTAGGGTTCACAGAGATCTTTCAAGAGGGTATTGGTGCACCAAGCCATATTAGCCTGGAAGGAATCCACAGGTTCTCATCTTCTGTAGAAACAAAAGCAGAACCTCTTTTCCAAAGCAACATATCCTTAGACCCAAATTTTGAAGTCAAGACACCTTTAAAATATATATGTTGGATAGCTTAGCAGCCCCCCCAGAGACAAATGTCTCTCTGCAATCAAAAATTTCAAAGAAAACACAATATCATATATAATCCAGACTCTCTGTGTATATTTCATCTTTATGTGGTGTTACTTTTTAATTACTTTTTAATATTTATTGTATTATCTTTACTTCTCAAATCTATGGCTGTCTGTACTCTTATCTATATTCTTTTTCCTCTCTCCCAAGTTTGCACATATTTTTGAAACACACTGTGACCTGCTGAGAGTTTTTTTTCTCTGAATCTGTCTTTATTGCATATATGTAAACATTTTCTGACCAGGAGTGCCTTTTTTTCTAAATGCTAAGCGGGAGCGGATAAGACCAACTCCAGAACTCTGCCTGTTGACTCTACACTGTCCAAGCTGGTTGAGCTATGTTTGTTACCTGTGAGAGCCATGCTCACTGCCCCAGTTCCAGGGACACAATGAGTCTATGTTGCCATTAGGCAAGTTGTAGCACTCTGCTCACAAATCCCACTTAAGTCCTCCATAGCCAGACCAGCAAGAATCAGAAAGGAGTCTCACAGATTTTTTGCTGCTGAGTAAAGAAACCTTTTTTTAGAGAAATTGTGTCTCTGCTTGCCTCTAGCAAACAGAGCCCATCAGAAAAAAAATGTAGCAACCAAGAAGCTATGCTTGGCTTCCATTTTTGTGGTGCTAGAAGGTCTCTCTTTTTTCTTAAGCTTTTTTTGAGATATATTTATACAAAATTAAAGTTATTTTTGTGATACTGTATGTTTCTACTCTTGTTTTTGGTGTTGTACTTATGCAGCTCATTTAAAATGCAATGGATAATTAAGAAATGAGGTTGGTACTTAATCTATAATAATCAAACTTGTAGATATGTTATATATGTTTCCAAGGTCATACAGAGATATATCTTAGATAAACACTTCAAAAACTTCTAAGACCTGTTAGAATATGGCATTTAAAATGTTTTGTTAACATAGGGCTTTTCATGACAGTAAGACATTTTGGTTCTGATAGCACCAATCTACTTCAAAAAAGGATGATAGGCATTGAAGAAACTCTATATGTTTGCTCATATGAATGTGGCAAGGCTAGCTATTTGGGCAAGAAACTGTTCTTGCCTTGACTGTTTACAGTGTGTTGGATATGCATATGGTATCTACTCACTCATAAGAGGATAGGAGTTATAAACAAAGGATATTGAGCCAATAGTTCATGATTCTAGAGAAGCTAAGTAATAAGGTGAACCCTAAGAAAAACATATAAAGATCCACCTGGAAAGTTGTAATAGAGAAGATTGCCTGACAAAATTGGGATCATAGGGGTGGGAGGAGAAAGGAGGGTAAAAGGGGAAGAGAAGGGGAGAAGGGGAAGGGCAAGGAGAATGTGAGGGAATGGGAGAGTCAAGATGGAGGAAGGACAGAGATGAGAGCAAGGAAAGAGATATCCTGACTGAGGGAGCCATTGTGGGTTTAGCAATAAATCTGGCTCTAGAGAAATTCCCAGGAATCCACAAGGATGACCCCAGCTAAGACCCCAAGCAATAGAGGAGAGGGGGTGCAAACTGGCCTTGCTCTGTAATCAGACTGATGATTATCACTATAGAGCCTTCATCCAGCAACTGATGGAAACAGAGGCAGAGATCCACATTGGAATACTGAACTGAGCTCCCAAAGTCCAGTTGAAGAGTGGGAGGAATGAGAATATGAGAAAAGAAATCAAGACCATGGTGGGTACATCCACTGAAACAGTCTATCTGAGCAAATGAGAGCTCACCAACACATGCCAGATTAGGAAGGAACAAGCATAGGACCAAACTACTCACTCTGAATGTGGTTGACATTTGCATAGTTGGGGTAGATTGAGGGGCCACTGATAGTGGCACCAGGATTTATCCCTACTGCTTGTGCTGGCTTTTGGGGAACCTATTCTCTTGAGATGGAGCCCTTGCTCAGCCTAGATATAGTAGGGAGGGCCTTGGACCTTCCTCAAAGCAATGTGGCTTACTCTCTCAGAGGATGGAGTGAGGGTATGTGGAGGGAATGGGAGGAAGGGAAGGAGTGGGGACTTGGAATGTATTTATAATAAAAATAAAAGATAGCTTGCTTTCTTTTCCAAAAAAGAAAGAAAAAAAGAAAAAAGATTTTAAAAGATATTTATACATTGTTTACATTTTGAGGTCATTGTCCTCATTTACTGCACAGTTATTTAAAAATTGCTTAATATTCTGATATGAAGTTTTAGTTTTTGGATTACATAGGTATTAAATATTATAGGTCAATAGTCATTCATATTTTTTTACTTATAGTCAGACTAATTAGGTTTTTTAGATACCTAGAGATTGTATTCTGCATAGACAGGCAATCTTCAACCACTTCAAAGAGTTGTAGAATATGGCATTTAAATAATGTAACATGAGGGCCGGCTTGTTGGGGTTTCTGTCCCACCCAGTACCCCACAACCGACAAGCCCCAAAGAATATCACACAGTCTACATTAGGTTATAAAACTGATTGGTCCATTAGCTCAGTCTTCTTATTAACTAATTCTTACATCTTACAGTAACCCATAATTCTTTTCTGTGTTAGCCATGTGGCTCAATACCTTTTCCAGCTGTCAGCTCACATGTTGCTTCTTCGGTGGTCTGGGCAGGAGTGGCAGAGGGAGTTTCCTGCTTCCCAGAATATTCCCATTCTCTTTGCTCCACCTCTACTTCCTGTCTGGTATTCCCACTTATACTTCCTGCCTGGCCAATCAGCATTTATTTAAAATATGACTGACAGATTACAGACAATTATCCTGCACCATTTCCTCCTCTTTAAAAAAAAAAAAAAGAACAAAGGAAAATATCCACAGTCCATTTTTTGCGAATGTGGGCGTAGTATTCCAGGCTACTTTCGGCTGGTTGGGGGCACAGATAATCTTATGGGGACCTAAAGAAAATTTAGAGTTATAATCAAATCCTGACTGGAGTATCCTGTAAGTCTCAATCATCTCAGGCAGCAGTCTTGAATCAATTTTGGATGTAGAACTCAGACATCCAGGCCATCTGTTCCTACTGGAGA
Organism: Myodes glareolus; assembly: GCF_982192425.1. NCBI lineage: Eukaryota > Metazoa > Chordata > Mammalia > Rodentia > Cricetidae > Myodes > Myodes glareolus. The sequence goes on from NC_142028.1 coordinate 11,707,500, forward strand.
TTTCTTCGGTGGTCTTGCTTGATCAAATCTGATTTTTCTTAGCTCAGAATGAATCCACAGCCTCTCATTTCCTGTGGAAACAAAAGCAAAATCTCTTCTCCAAAGTAGCATACCTTTTGACTTCAGTTTTGAAGCCAAGGGATTTTCAAAATACCTATCTTGGGTTAGTTCAGCAGCATTTATAAACAAAAGTCTTTTAGCAACTGTTGCTCCTTCCTCAGCATTCAAACAATTCAAAGAGAGCATAATAGCATACAGTATCAAGATTCTCTGTGTATTTTCCATCTTTATGAGGCTTTATTTTAACCTCTATTTTTTTAACTTTTACTTTTACTTTTTGAGACAGGTTCTCTGTATATCTTTGTCCTGGAATAACTCTGTAGACCAGGCTGTCCTTGAACTCACAAAGATCCTTCTGTCTCTGCCTCCCCAGTGCTGGGATTAAAGGTATCTGCCACCACACCTTGAATTCACAAAGGTCTGACTGTCTCTGCTTCCCAAACTTTGGGATTTAAGGCATGTGCTACCACACCTTGAATTCACAGAGATCTGTCTGTCTCTGCCTCCCAGGCATTGGGATTAAAGGTGTGTACCACCACACCCTACTTCTCTCTTTCTTTTTTTTTTAATTTTTTAAGATTATAAACTGATTGGCCAGCATATCCCAAAGAAAATCATACAGAGGACTCCATAAGATTATAAAACTGATTGGCCCATTAGCTCAGGCTTCTTGTTAACTCTTGTAGTTTATATTAACCCATTATTCTGATCTATGTTAGCCATATGGCTTGGTACCTTTTTCAGCTGTCAGCTTACATGTTGCTTCTCTGGTGGTCTGGGCAGGAATGGCAGAGGGAGCTTCCTGCTTCCCAGAATGCTCTTTGTATTTTGTTCTCTTTGCTCAACCTCTACTTCCTGCCTGGTATTCCCGCCTATACATCCTGCCTGACCAATCAGCATTTATTTAAAATATGATTGACAGATTACAGACAATTCTCCCACACCAAAATAATTTAGGATTCTGTTGAAGTCAGACTCAATTGCTCCTGTCAGCACCAATCTATTCCCAAGAGAATGTTGAACACCAAAGACACTCCACTTAGAGCTTGTTTTCTTCTTGGCAAAACTGTCCTTTGGGCAAGGAACTGCCCATGCCTCAACCACTGACAAAGTGCATGGTGTCTGGATAGGACACTCAGGATACAAGGAAAAAGACTGCCAAACCTTGCCAAGACAAGGTAAGATGTTTCTGAAATTTTTCCTGCCTCTGAAAATGGTCTGTCAGTTACTCTAGGCCTTAGAAAAAGTTGGTAACTTCAACATTGCAAATGAGACTTTGGGTGATTTTCTCACGTAGCCAATTGTCTCTGTCATATACTGCCTGTTTTGGAAGCTGCTTGATTGCACTTCCTGTCTACTCAAGTAATATTATCTCCTTCTCAGGCCTTCTATGGGGTTTAAGATTAGATAGTCTTAGTTACTTTCCTCTTAAGATCTAGCCAAGCCATTTCCAATGCAAGACTTAGACTCCTTAGGATAGAATGTTTATTAAAGCATTTAGCGTATGTTCCTTGCTTAATATTGTTTATGCTGGTTGTAATTCTAATTTTATACTTGATATCTGTTCCTAGAGTATATAATTTTGTATTGACTTTGGAACTCTCTTATTTAGACAAAAGGGGAAGATGATGGGGAACCTCCTTCAGCCAACGACCTTTAAGAAGCTGTACCAGGTTGGGTCACAACCTTTTGGGTACCAAGAAAAAAACATCGGCCCACCCAGCTCTCACTGTCTTGTTCCCCTGTTCCACACCTTGAGATTGGACTTCTCGTTCCTGTTTCATGAGTTTTCTGCCTTACAGTAAAGACTAATAATTGGAAAAAATCAAAGGCCAGCTTATTATTGTGGACTCAGTTGCTCCTGAAGCCCCACATCAGAGCTCTAAATACATTGAGTTTAAGTCCTCAGCAGTTACTTTCCTTACTACTGAACACCAACTCCAAATTTTATTTTAAGGCAACTAGCCCACTCTTTTAATATTTACTTTGATTAGTCCAGATATTTTTTAATATAGAAGAGAAGTTGGTCAAAGCTACCCTGCGGAACAGTTTTCCTGCCATCCTGAACCATCATAGGTGGCCCCTCAGCAAAGGTCAGTATCCTAATAAGCATGTTCTAATGCATCATCCTACAATACCGGGTCAACCTCATCAATCACAAAGCAGGATGGCATGTGGTGACAAGGAGAGAGAGTCAGAGGCTGGAGTTGTTCATCCTTACAGGGCCATCATGTAGCCCAGAGCAGAGCCAACCTGAGCATATCCTGAGACAAATCACAGTATCAGAGATGCAAGACTTCATGCACTAAAAAAGCATCAGAAGAGGCTGCAATCGCTCAGTTTGTGCAGTTCTGACTGCACAAACATGAGGACCTGAGCTAGCTCTAACTCAGGACTAAGCAGTATACACCTGTCACACCAGTTCCTGGGGTCAGGCAAACACATCTGTTGGCTGGCTAGTCTGGCCAATCCAACCCCTCCAATTTCAGGGAGGAACTCTGTCTCCAAATACAAGGTGGAAGACTAGAGAGATGGCTCAGAAGGATGCGAGCTGCCAAGCCTGAGAACTGTAGTGAGGGGCTGCGGGCAGGCCTGCTTTTCGTCTCACCCGGCTCCTGCATGGCTAGCTTAGTCCCAGAAATAACAACACACAAATTGTATTCATTTAAGCACTGCCTGGCCCATTATCTCTAGAGAGTTAGTTACTGACTAACTCTCATATCTTGATATTAACCCATTTCTAATAATCTGTGTAGCACCACGAGGTGGTGGCTTACCGGAAAAGATTCAGCATGTCTGACCTGGTGGCTGGCTCCATGGTGTCTGCCTCATAGCCCTCTTTCCAGCATTCTGTTCTGTTTACTCCGCCTACCTAATTTTCTGTCCTATCAAGGGGCCAAGGCAGTCTCTTTATTGACCAATGAAAATAACACAATAGACAGATAACCCTCCTCCATCAGAGAACCTGAGTTTTGATCCCCAAAAACAAACAATATGGAAGGTGGAGACAAACACACACACACACACACAAATAAATAAATAATAAACATCTGTGTTTATTCATGTGGAGACTCCCAGGAGACCTCTGGCCTCCATAAGCATGCACACAAATACTCATACCAGCACAGAGATACAGAGTATCAGAAGATAACCAGCAAAACGGATGCTCCAGATTTGGGGGGGGGGGATTATGGGCTAGAGTTGGCACACAGCTGTTTCCTTTTAATGGAAACCTCCCACCCTAGAGGGAGAGGAAGCCCTAAGGAAGCTTAAGAAACTTACAAGGCTCTAAAAGCTCAGAAAATTACAAGATTTGCAGGTTTCTTCTCAAGGTTATATAAGCAGTAACAGTTGCAAGTGAGAAGGGGCTCTCCAGTAGAGCTGCTTGCAAGCTGGGCAGGGAGCAGCCCCTTTGCATGGTCACCTGTCCTGGGTGGGCCTTTCAGTGATGCAGCAGTCTTTGAATCACCCATCCTGCTATAGCTCCCTGTCCTCATTCCTGAGACCAACGCCAGCAAACTCATTGGTTCGCTGAGTTAGACTTGAAAGGAGTCTTTTCTTTGGTCTGTGGTCAGTGCCCTATTTGGGGTGAATCGCTGTTTACTCATGTCTCCTGGGGGAAAGTCACGCACCATGAATATTCTAAAGTTTTGAATGATGAAATACAAGATTTTTTTTTAAAGAAACAAATGCAGAATTTAAAAGGGGGGGCATCGGAGACTGAGAGAGTATGGGTCTGTCATTAAATACCGAGTCTTACACTAATACAAAATGCATACGTTATGTAAATAAGTTATAAAGCAAAGATGGAACAGAGAGGCAGACGGGCTTTGGACTGCAGACTTAAGGATGACTTCTAATGCACACTGACAACAGGACAGCAGTGCCCTGAGGTTTGGCAAGACCTAGCTCCTAGCTTGGGACATCTGTCAGCAAGCATCCCTCCCAGGCGCCAGGAATGGAAAGCCCTGCAGACCTTTCATTGCTGGGGCTTCAGCAAGCCAAATGTCCCTCTAGACACCAGCATTAAGTCCCCAGTTACTCTCACCAATCTTCCAAAGGAAAATGGACCCGAAGAAAGAAAGTCAAAGGGAATATGGAAAAAATGTGCGTTCAGCTGTGGAGGTGGAAATAACAAGGGTTGAAAGGTCTGGAAACCAAAGTGTTGGGTGGAAGGCAGGGAACCAGCCGTGGGAAAGCCAGGGAGCCGTACTGTCTGCGCTATGAGGTATTCTAGGCAAGCAAATCACTTCACCACTCCCCTAGCTGTAAAATGAAACGATTAAATCAAAAGAAGGGGTGCCGCAGTAATTTCCTCCCAGCTGTAAGATTTTAAAGTCTAGGCATGATGAGTGTAAGATCTCGACGGAATATGTTGAAATAAGGGCAAGGAATTCAATTCTCCATGACTAAATCAACAACAGACACTGATCCCATGCCCTTATTAACCTGTAGGTACTTCCTCTACAGAAGTCAAACTTTAGGAAGGAGACAAACAACAAAAACAATGGCAGACAGCCCTGGCCCTTGTTTTTGTTAATGAGGTGCTGCCCCCTACAGTTGGAGAACAGCATAGCAATTAAGTTTGAGGTTTCTTAATGGCAAAATCTACCTCGAATTATTTTAATGTCATTACTTTTTGCTTTTGTGGATGGTGCTGGTGCTTTCTTGCTTGATTAGAATGATTAGAAAAAGACAGCATAAAAAGATTTTAAACGCGTAATAACAGGGAATAAATGTTTCCCCTTGTGAAGTCAGTGTGAGGGGGGACTCAGCTGTCTTTGGAGCCTGGCTTTCTTCTCTGTCTGTCTGGTTTGCAGCTGAAGGGGGAACAATTCTCTCCTTTCTGTTTTACTCAGCCTTGAAGGGTCTTTAAGGAAACAGTGACACAAAACGCGACAGCCACTGAGAAAGCATAATAGCCCAACACTAACAGGGAATGTGCTAACCTAAATAAGTCTGGGGTGGTTGATTATTATCGCTACCGTTCAATAAGTTTCTGTCTTTGATCTGGGGGGTTGCAATTAGGAAGTGTGGAGTGAATTAAAGCGTGTGAACTCTGGTCTCAGGGGTTGCCTGGGTTTGAAAGCCCGCTCTGGTTCCCACCAGCTAAGTAACTCACATCATAGCACCTCTTGTGTGCCTCACTTTCACCAGCTATGAAACAAGAATAAATAAAGTCAGAGAGGGAGATGGGAGCAATATAGCTCCCTACTGCCCCGTGTATCTGCTCTTTCATCTCTGCTATCCGTGTTTCTCTTCTGCATCCTTTTCTTTTATGACAATCTTCAATCTTCATCACGAAGAAAATAAGAATCAAAGAATCACAGAGCAAGAAAGGGTCTATCATGATGCCCAGTGTCAAACAATCATAAATGTCCTCATATCAGACACAGCAATGCCCAGGTCCTTCCATGCAAACTGTCTCATACAGAACTCTGAGTTCTCCATATGCCTCCTCTTACCACTTCCTCTCCTTCCTCTCAATGCCCTTGCTCTCCTCCCCACTGTTACTCCCTTACTCTGGAGTGTACTTCACTCTGATACAGGACTGCAGACTATTATCTCGCTCAATTGTGCTCTTAATGACCTTTCTAATTTGGTTGCTCTAATTCCCCTTCTACTGAAATAAATAACATGGTTGTTCCAACATAGGGCAGCATAAGAATTGTGTGATTATTTAAGTGGCATATGAACTTGTATGTACAGGGAAAGGAAAACAAATTTTAAGTCACTTGTAATTTTTGTTTGTTTGTTTGTTTTGTTGGTGGTGGTGGTGGTAGTGGGTTTTGGTTTTTTGACACAGGGTTTCTCAGTAACTATGGAGCCTGTGCTGGAACTAGCCCTTGTAGACCAAGTTGGCCTCGAACTCACTTAGATCCACCTGCCTCTCCTCCTAAGTGCTGGGATTAAAAAAGTGTACCACCACCACCCGACTATGATTTTTCTTTTAGAGAATTAATTTATCAAGAATGGAAGAATGAACAAGCCAGGCATGGTGGGGCATACCTATAGTCCTAGAATTGAGACGATGAAGACAGTAGAATTAGAAGGTCAAAACCACCCTCAGCTACATAGTGAGTTCAAGGCCAATCTGAGATTTCTCTCTCTCCCTCTCCCTCCCTCCCTCCCCCTCTCTGTGTGCGTGTGTGTGTGTGTATCTTGAATCTTTAGGTTTCTGGGTTATACTTAATCAACCATCTAGCCACCAGATACATGACCACAGAGGCACATTTAACTGCACAATTTAAATACGCTGTCAGTTATTGAGTAACTGTTCTTTGTAATGAGTTTAGTACTATATTAGACAAGACAAAAAGGCCCACGACTAAAGTTTACAATTTAGTGAGGAAACATAATAATGAATATGCAAATAATTTAGTGCATAAAACATTAAAATGGAAATACCCCTCCTGTCCCTCCTGGTCTCAGACAAGAAAGTATGTAATCCTATCTTAGTTGGGAAACATAAAAAAAGAAAAATTAACTCTATGGCTAGGAAAAGAGATTACCTCTGTAGGAAGATGCAAGATGCCATCCTGTGGAACAGGAAAAAAACCTTTTACTTGGGATGCCTAGGAAGTTTTCACCATGGGAACCTGAGCAATGAGTAGATCCTAAAAAAGCTCTGGGTAAAACAGCTTGGGGAAGGGCTAACTCACTGCTAGGCTCTGAGATCTTGAGCTTTGTTCTAAACAAGGGCCAGACCAGCCAGCAGATAAAAGTGAAGAAATGCAACAGGATTAACCAGGAGACTGTCAGTGGAAGAGAATGATGTTCCAGTTGGTCCAGGAGAGTGACTGTGCATCTCCAAGAGTTACCTCTTCTGCTCTTGCAGAAGACCTGGGATTGAATCCCAGCATCTACCTGGAAGCTCACAACTTTAATTACCCAAGTTCCAGGAGGAATTTATGCCTTCTTCTGGCCTCCAGTAGCATGCATGTGAGTGTACACACACACACACACACACACACACACACACACACACACACACACATAAAACTGGCCTGCTCAGGAATTTGTCTATCACAGATCTGTCCCCTAATTTCACAGATAATCAGATAAGCAACTCCATGCTGTCTTAGTGGTAAGGATGCCCCACTCTCATCTATTATGTTTGGACAGGTGCCACTCAGCCCACACCAATGACCTTACACAAATTTTATTTAACATGTAAAAGAAGTCAGTCATTGAAAAAAATGCCACAAGATCTCACATATGTGTGTATTTTAAAAAACAGTTAAACTCACTTTAGAGGAAGCAAAATGGGAATGACTGGGGACTGGGAGAGGTGGGGTAGAGACAGGACAGATATCAGTAAAGGTTGTCATATGTCAGTTAGAAAGCATCTAAGAGATCAGTTGTCCAGTTTGCTAACCAGAGTTGTTAACAGTGTATAGGCTTGAATCTTCCTGAGAGATTTCAATAAGCCCAGAATAAGTATATGGGGTCTTGCATTTATAAATTAACTTGATTTAGCCATCTCCCATTGCAAACATTTTCTCAAAATACGTTGTTTGCAATGAATAAATATTATCACAATAGATCGTTCATAGGGTTGGGGCTTTCTGATGGGGGAAATGTGTGCCAGCCCCATAATCCATTTTCATTATAATTTGAAGGTTTGGGAGAGAGCTTTGTGTGCCAAGAGAACCGCTGGCTCTGCCTTAAGCTTCAATAGAATTTTCCTTCGGCCGTGGACAGGTGCTGCTCTCGGGGATTTCTAAAAGAAATCCCAACATGTGAAGCAAGGCTTACACCATCTGTTCTTCATTCACCTTCGAAGGCTTTAGAAGAGAGCTGGCCAGGCGTTTGGGGAACTCTAAACCAAGTGTAAACACAAGGAAGAAGACCTCTACCTGCGGCGGTGGCTTCAGAATCTGACGGGAAGCGACCACGTCTGGGCTCCTTGTTGTCTTCTCGGCATGCAAACCCGCACAGCTTCACGTGTGCAATTCATTGAGGCAGATGGAAACCGTGCAACCAGAGTCACCCAAAATGTAAGAGAAACTGAGAATAAGCCAGACTGGTCTTTCAAAAAAGAATAAAGCAGTGTCCTAAGAAAGATGGTTTTTTTTCCCCATACATTGAAAGAAAGATCAAAAGGGGAGTTAATTATGCCAGAAAAGCATATCCACCAGAAATATGAAAAAGAAAGATGCTTGGGGTGATTAAGATTAACCCCTTCAGGAAGAAAAAATAGTTGGAAATGGAGTATGAATTCACTGAAGACAGAAAGTCCCAAGAAAAGTCAGTATGTGGTTCAGGACAAATCTTGAGGCTTCTCGTCTAATTATATTTACGTGTCAAATTCCAGCTATTTTTTTACATGTGCATAATTCAAAAGTCTGAGGTTGAAATCTTGTTGGGCAGACATCCGAGTCAGCCTTTGCTGCTCAGTGCGGACTCCGTCAGCAGTCAGAAGCCACCAGAGGGGCTGACAAGATGATTCCACACGTGAAAGCACATGCTGTGCAAGCCTGCTGACCTGAGTTCGATCCCTGGAATCCACGTAAAGGTGGAAGGAGAGAACCAGCTCCACGGAGTTGTCCTCTGACTCAGCACACATACATGCACATGCACACACATGTAAAATAATTTTAAGGGAAAGAACCAACCAGAGGAGATCACAGGGTTGTAGCAGGGATGCCAGAGGTCCAATTTAAGCTTTATATAGGTGATTCTGCATTCATTGTTAGAATAAAACAAAAGAACAAGAAGGGATGAGAAGGGAATTTAGGAGGACAAGAAGAGGTTAGACAGTTGGTTAAACCTAAACTGAGGGAGGAGGTTGATGATGATGATGATAATGATGATGGCGATGACAATAATGTTGGTGGTGGTGGTAAAACCTTCAATATACTGTGGAACTTTGTTCCAGCTTTTTTTAAAGCAGTTGGCATGTATTCATTCAGTTAATGCTTACAAAAAAACTATAAGGTAAGATCTATTGCTATTCCCATTTTGTAGATGAAAAAGCTAAAATAAAATCTGGATCACTTGTCTGAAAGAAACAGAGCAAGTGAAGGGTAAAGCAGACAGTGAGTGTAAAGGAAAGAGCAGTGGTCACCGAGAAAGGCCCCAGAGGCGCATATAATTGAATGTTTAGCCCCCAGTTGATGGGCCCTTTAGGAAGGATTAGGAGATATGCACTTGTTGGAGGAGGTGTGTCACTGGGCTGGACTTTCAGGTTTAAAAAGTTAATGCCATGCCCAGTCCCCCTTCCTCTCTCCCCATCTTCCTTTCTCTGCCTCCTGTCTGCAGATGCAGATGTAGCTCTCAGCTACTGCCCCAGCGCCATGCCTGCCTACTGGCACCCTTGCCACCGTGGTGGTCATGGGACTCACCCTCTGAAACTGTAAGCAAGCTCCCAGTTAAGGCTTTCTTTTATAGGCTGCCATGGTAATGGTGTCTCTTCACAGCAACAGAACAGACTAAGACAGGAAGGTATTCAGAGAAAAATTAGGGAGTGGTGTTTCAAAAAGCATTTAAGGAAAAGTTTGGTAAATTTCTGGAATGAATTACGGTTTTTTAATCCCAACTTGTGGTAGAAGCAGAGTTGTCTCAGCACTGAAGAGCCCATCCTGTTCTGCAGAAGACCACGTTCCCAGCACACATGTGGCAGCTCAGAACTGTCTGTGATTCCACCTCCAGGAAAACCAAGGCCTTCCTCTGAGCTTCTTGTACTCATGTGTATACACAATTATCACATAAACACATAAATAAAAATAAATGGCTCAGGGGTAGGAGAGATGGATCACTCGTTATGAGCATTTTTACTCTTGCCAAGGTCTCAAGTTCAATTCCCAGCACCCACATGGTGGCTCACAACAGTATGTAACTCCATTTCCAGGGAATTAAACACCTTCTTCTGATCTCTGTGGGCATCAGGCACACATGAGGTTCACAGACAAACATGCAGGCAGCACACTGGTACACATAAAATAAAAATAAATAAATTCTTAAAAATAATAACAATAGCACAGCATTTACAAACTTTAAATAAATTTAATCTTTAAAGGTACATACTAAAATAAAGAGAATGGCTTTTAAAAATGACTAAACATTCATTCCAAGAAGTTATATAATACCAAGTCAACTTCCCTGAATCAAAGAAAAATTTCTAACTGATAGCAGTCCAGGCCACCAAGCACTGACGGGGAAGTGAGGGATAAGACCCAACTTGCATTGGGAGTTACAGGGAACACCCTGCAGATATTATAGGGACAAAGAGAATGTTATGAACAGCTTATGAGAATTTGTGTAAATTTAGGACAAGTGAACAAATTCCCAGAAAAAAAAATATGACTCAGTGAGAAAGGAAGCATGAACTGTCTTAGAGTCATGAAAGGAACTGAATCAACAGTGAGAACTTTTCCCGTAACCCAGTTCCAGGCATCATGGTTCCACTGCCCAGTGAGCCATGGATAAATTATGCTTATTTGAAGAGTTGGCATATGCTTGATACCAAAACACAATGGAACAGTGAGTATAAAAAAAATCACATGCTAATCTTACTATAAATCAAGAGGGAAATTTTCTCTACAAAATAGCAGCCAGCTAAATCTAACAATATCAAGAACTGATACTGCATTTTAACAAATGAGAGCTTATGCAAGAATAAAAGCTAAACATGAGAAAAGCAGTTTGATTCCCTACATTGTTACACTATCTGGACATCAGACAGACAAGAAAATCCTTCAGTGGCTAAATTTATAGCAAGGGTATTTAATAAAAACAGACAAGACGAGGTTCTGTAGTTAGAAGCATGTGTTACTCTCGCAGAGAACATGCATGCGCTCAGCTCCAGGGTCAGGAAGTTCACAACCATGCATAAACCTGACTCCAGGGGATCTAATATCCTCTTTTAAAAGCTGGGGGCACACACAGACACGCAGGCACACATATATCGAAATAGAGATATAGTTTAACCTGGTAAAGCAGGAGTTGGGAGGCTGTTCTTCCGTAGGATCACTGTTACCGTACAAGACAACCATTCTGTTGATGATGAAAGCAGCCACAGAGAATGTCTACATATGAATGGATGTGGTTGTGTTCTGGTGATATTTCATTTCAAACCTATGACATCTTTGGTTCAGCCTATGGTCCATCTGTACACTCTCAATCCTGGGTTTGAGAATATCTATACAATTTAACAGATTGTAACATCAATGGTGAAATCCTGTCCTGTGAGCTTAATATCAATGGTGAAATCCTGTCCTGTTCCGCCCACCTCGCCAGCAAGGAAGATGCAACACCGGACTCTTCTCACTGTGGTTTTATTCAGGACCCTTGAATAATCTTCTCACCCTCTCGCACCTCTCGCCCCGGGGCAAAGCCAGTCTAGAGCTTAAATAACCTCTGTGTAGCCAACCCCAGCAAGCCACATGGGAAACACAGATAGGTTCAGAAACGCTGAAGCAAGACAGATTCTTAGCGTTAACCATATATGGAGTTGTTCATAGCTGAGAGTGCTCACCGTTGGGAAGGTGGAAGGCGGAAACCAGCGCCACCTTTAAGGCATGGCATCACACAGCTCTCTACAGTTCCCCCTTTCTGTTTTAGATGCAACAGGCAAGAGTAGAGGCCTGATCTCTGAATATAGAATGACATTGGGACCTTGTACTGATCCTCATTCAGGTGTCATCCACCTGAAGAGTATCAGACCAGTCCGACACCTTTTTTCAGAGGTGGGATCTAGGGTATCAACCCACATGCAATCAGGCATGCCCTTCTCTGGGCCCAAAGCGGCTGACCCTGAGTGCAGTGTTTAGCCTCACATCCTGAGCGTAACAATTGTATGGTCGTCAACCATGTATGGTGGACTGTCCTGCTTCAATGGCTGTTAAGGCTTGAATAATCATGGCTGCATTGCATTGTAGAGGAAACCTAATCTTGCATATACACTACAGGCAAGCCAGGGAGACCAACACCAAGAGGCCTGCTAACACTTCCAAGCCCACCCACTCTTTTAGATGTTCCATGGCAGTGGAGATCCAGGACGAGAGTCCTTCAGCCATTCCAGTATCCACTCGGGTAGAGTTCACAGTGACAATGACCACCCTCAGCTGCTCCATCACGGCATCAAACTCTCCAGTTCTGTTACCTAGAAGATAACTAGACAACTGTTTAGACAAATTTGGAGCACGGTTCAGGTAATAACCAGTCACTGCATCTGGGATCGTAGGGGTATAACCCTCCAGCTGCATCAAGAAGTTCACCAGAGGCATGCTGAACACTACGGGCTTCACTTCTCCGTTGGCCGGGCTTGGCAGGGCATAAACCCCATTAGACATTGCCCCTTCAGGGGGAGCCGCGCCCCCGCTGCCACCGAGGCCAGCCCATGCCGCTCCGCCGGCTCCCCGGTTCGCGCGGCTATGGAGCCCGTGCCTGTAGTGGCAGCTCCAGCCCCAGGCCTCCCTGCCATCCCCACAAGGCTGGCCTTGCTCTCCGCAGCTGTGCTGGTGGGGAGCATGGCGGGAGCTGACACTGGAGGCACCATACCGGTGACCAAGATGGCACAGGCCGGCTCCACCTCGGGATCCGCACCGGAGCCGCTGCAGCTCATGGGGCCCTGCAAGATCTTAGTGAGGTTGCCACTCACTTCCCCTTTATTAGGCAAGACCTTCCAAGCTTTTATACCAATCTTATTAATCTGTTCAAAAACTTGTACTGGGTATCCTGTCTGCTGATTGGCAAAACGGCCCTGTCTGAGCAGCATATCTCTGTCCCAGGCAGGATTTCCAGCTGCCTGATTAGCCGCAGCCTGCTCGCTGGCAAACTCAATCTAAAAGGCTTTCCAATCTAAGTACTGTCCAAGGCTCAGGCATGCCTAAGCAAGCCCACTTCAGTCGCCAGGTGTCATGCAGTATCTATTCAAGGCTTCCACCTGTGCCACAGTAAAAGAAGCTGCAATCCCGCAAGTTCCCACAGATTCAGTCAATGACCCAATCATCTTAAAATCCTTGAAACACTGGGTAAACCAAGCGTATATACAGCAACCTTTCAGTTATCTCGGTGATTCAAACCACATGAATCTCGAACAAATCCTTAGGCTCTCATTTTCTGTGGAGATGAAAACAGAACCTCTTTTCCAAAGCATCAAATCCTTAGGTCTATATTCTAAAGTCAAAATACCTTTCTTAGCAGTTCCTAAAATCAAATGTCTTTCTCCTGTCCAGAACACAAAAGACAACACAATCAACATTTCATACATTTGTACACATTTATCCTTTTGAGCTGTATGCGAACGCTCTTACTTTTCGGTTTTACAGTTTTGCTAACTCATTCTAACTTATCCTAACTTATCCTATCTTTCCTAACTTATCCTAACTTTCCTTAACTTATCCTAATTTTTCTTAACTTATCCTAACTTATCCTAATTTTCCCTGCTCACTCTCTATTTACAGAGGAGAGCAGACTATCTGCTTTTACCGCGGAACTCTAACCCCACTCTTGACGCGGTCATTAACCCCCGCTTTTATCGGAAACTTACCAGTGCACTACCCTGTCCGCAGCAAGTTCTGAGTCCAGACAAGAGGTTGTGTCCCCGTAAGCCACTTGTCGTTTCCCCGTTTGGGCCACCAACTGTCACGCCCACCTCGCCAGCAAGGAAGATGCAACACCAGACTCTTCTGTGATTTTATTCAGGCCCTTTGAATCATCTTCTCACCCTCTCGCACCTCTTGCCCCGGGGCAAAGCCAGTCTACAACTTAAATAACCTCTGGGTAGCCAACCCCAGCAAGCCACGTGGGAAACGCAGATAGGTTCAGAAATGCAGAAGCAAGCCAAACTCTTAGCGTTAGCCATATATGGAGTTGTTCACAGCTGAGAGCACTCACCATTGGGAAGGTGGAAGGCCGAAACCAGTGCCACCTTTAAGGCGTGGCATCATGCAGCTCTCTACACTGTTCTGTGAGTTTATTGCTGGGAAAAAGTTCCTACCATGACATCCATGACTCTTGCTGAATTTTCTTATCAGTCAGAGTATTATACAAAGTAATAAAGAACAGAGAGTCTAGGAATCAAACCCAGAGCCTTGTACATACTAGGCAGGCACCTGACCACTGAACTACAACCCAAGCCCTTTCAAATAAGTTCCTGATAAGTAGGGTTTTATGTGGGTCATAGACAAAGGAATCAATATAAAACCTCTGATGACGTAGGAGTTCTTCTGTTCATGTGTTGCTTTCATTGCTTAATGAATAAAGAAACTGCTTTGGGCCTAATAGGGCAGAACTGAATGCTGGGCAAAAGGACAGAGTGAGAGATGCCATGGATCTCTTGCCTGAGACAGACACTGGTTAGAATCTTGCCGGTAAGCCACAGTCACATGGTGATACACAGATTAAGAAAATGGGTTAAATTAAGATGTAAGAATTAGACAATAAGAAACTAGAGCTAATAGGCCAAGCAGTTTTTAATGAATACAGTTTCTGTGTGGTTATTTCAGGGGCTAAAATAGCAGGGTGGCCGAGACAAACAAAGGGCACCCTCCTCATACAACACTCCTACAAAGTAATTAAATAATAAAATTAAAGAGGTTGGAGAAATGGCTCAGGAGTTAAGAGCAGTGGACATTCTTCCAGAAGATTCAAGTTTGATTCCCAGCATCTACATGACAGTTTACAACCTAGTAACTTGAGTTCCAAGTGAGCCAGTGCCTTCTTCTGACCTCTGTGAACACCACTCACATAAAATGCACTTATATATGTGCAAGCAAAATACTCACCCACATAAAGTAAAAATAAAAGAGAGTCTAGATTATGTATATTATTGTGTTTTCTTTGAATTTTTTACCTATAAAGGAGCTAAGTAACCAAAATATATACTTTAAAAAATATCTTGACTTCAGAATTTGGGTTTAAGGATATGCAGCTTTAGAAAAGATGTTTTTCTTTTGTTTCCATGGAGGATGAGAACCTATGGATTCATTCCAGGCTAATGCACAACGACTCCCCAAAAGGTCACCATGAACACCCCCAAAAAATACTTTGCCTAACAAAAAGCAGGGAGCAGTTCAGAGAAACTATGCCCATATTCCCAAATATTGTTTGTTAATGTTTGTTTATATTTATAGGGGGATATATTATAAAGATTTGCATTGTTATGGGTCTTGGGTTTATTGATACAAATTTAGGTCAATTTTGTTATATGTATATTTCTGCTCTTGATTAAGGTATTATGTTTGTCCAGCTTATTTAAAAATGTAATGTATAATTAAGAAATATAGGTTAATAGATAGTCATATATAATAGTCAAGCTTGTAGTTATGTTACTTAGATTTTCTAGATGTACAGAGATGTATTCCAGATGGATAGGCATTCTTCAAACCTTTCAAAGACTACAGAATATGGCATTTAATATATCCTTCTGAAGTCTTTGATGGAGATGAAGAATAGATAGTTATTATTATAGTTTTCCTTAATTAACCTTCTTTTTTATGTAAATGGAAATGGGGAGGTGATGTAGGATTCCTCTCGGTGTGCTGT
Source organism: Myodes glareolus (assembly GCF_982192425.1). Taxonomy (NCBI): domain Eukaryota; kingdom Metazoa; phylum Chordata; class Mammalia; order Rodentia; family Cricetidae; genus Myodes; species Myodes glareolus. Next base: position 11,723,052 of record NC_142028.1, read on the forward strand.
GATTACCATTAATAAATAAGGAAATTTCTTTGGACCTATAGCAGGGCAGAACTTAACTATGTAGGGAAAACTAAACTGAAGGCTGGGAGAAAGGAGGCAGAGTCAGAGAGAAGCCATGTAGCCCCACCGGAGACAGATGCTGGGAACTTTACCAAGTAAGCCATAGCTACATGGTAATACACAGATTACTAGATATGGGTTAAATTAAGATATAAATGTTAGGCAATAAGAAGCCAGAGCTAATGGGCCAAGCAGTGATTTAAATAATATAGTTTCTGTATGATTATTTCAGGTCTGAGTTGCCAGGCAGCTGGGAAACAAACAAGTGGCCCTCCTAATATAACAAAATCTTAAAAAATAAATTAATTAAAAGTGATGCATTTGCAGTAATATAAATATATAAAGTGCCTATGCAGAAAAACACAAAAATATGTATGACCTAATATCAATAAAAACATTTAAAATGACCTAACAGATAGAAAATATGCTCACTTGTTTCCATGTCTGTATTTTAAAGTTCTTAGTTCTCCTGTGATGAGTACATGCTACATAACAGAGCAAAATTGCAGTGCACTTATATTTTGAAGAATATGGTGATGTAGGTGGGCCTTCTGTTATGTGTTATTTTCATTGGTTAATAAAGAGACTGCCTTGGCCCTCTGATCAGACAGAAAATTAGGTAGGCGGAGTAAACAGAACAGAATGCTGGGAAGAGGGCAATGAGGCAGACGCCATGGAGCCAGCCACCAGGTCAGACATGCTGAATCTTTCCCGGTAAGACACCACCTCGTGGTGCTACACAGATTATTAGAAATGGGTTAATCAAGATGTGAGAGTTAGCCAGTAACTAACTCTCTACAGATAATGGGCCAGGTTTATGGTGTATGTAAGTTTTACCCCCCAAAATAAATAACCCCTTGAAACATAACTGGTGTAGGATTGATTCACTGATACTTGGCGCCCAGCGTTTGGTTGTGCATCAAGGCAGGAGCAAATTACTTGCTCACCTCATTGTGAGACACAGGCATCAGCAAGAAAATGAAGGAATTAGAGCTCCCCTATCTACAAGGCATGCTTCTAAAGACCTAACTTCCTCCCTTTAGGCCCTGCCTCCTAAAGGTTCTACCACATCCCTCTGAAAACAGTCAGAAGATCCAGTTTTTGACCCACTGACCTACATGGAAAGTCTCTGATTCTAACTACATCTATCCTTTCTAACTCGTTGGTGGAAAATCTAGCTAGCCCTGAATACATCCAAATTTAGAGACAGTGCTTTCTTAACTTGTTAAGTTAAATGAGATCATAAGGAAGCCTCACTCATGGGGACTGGAATTTTCACAAGAAAAGGCAGAGCCACCAGAGACGATGGCTTCAAGGAGAAAGCACATGTGAGCAGAGAGAGCAGGGGCAGTCTGCTAGTCATAGTGAGAATCCTCAACCATCAGAGTCTGTTCACACCTGGAATTTAGATGTCAAGGTCTCCGAGCAGAGACTAAAGCTAACGTTCCATTGTTTAACTAACTGCAACCACAACAAAAAGATGAGAATGTGACCAGATACAGAACACGCAAATGTGTGAATGTACTAAGATAGGGCTATCTTTATGTCTATGCACTGGCAGAATATATAAAAGACAGCATCACAAAAGATGCTATAGATATCAGGCAGAACTTAGAAAAAATTCAATTGTCAAAATATCTGACCATGACTCAGTGGGTAAAAGTGTTTTCCTCCAAGTCCAGTGACCTGAGCTGAATTCCCAGGATCGATGTGGTAAAGGAAAGACTCTAGTGAGTTGTCCCCTGACCTCTACACATGAGCCATGGCATGCATATACATGCACACATGCATGCACGCATGTACACACACACATGCAGGCACACACACACTAAGTAAACAAAAGTGTTGAAATTTAAAACACACATATATATATATGCTCCTAGATCATCTAAGACAAAGAATGTGTAAGATGCAATGAGGAAAACCATGGAAATTTAAAGTAAAATTGCACAGAAGAAATGTAGTAGGAGCGGGGCCCCTTGTTTGTCCTGGCCAGCTAGTTTACACCCAAAATAATCACACAGAAACTATATCAATAAAAACATTGCTTGGCCACTAGCGCTAGCCTCCTATTGGCTAACTCTCACGTCTTGATCTAACCCATTTTTACTAATCTGTGTTCACCACGAGGTCACGGCTTACCAGGAAAGATTCAGCATGTCTGACCTAGTGTCTCCATGGTGGCTCTCTGTCTCACTCTCTTTCTGTCTCCCTGCCTAACTAAGTTCTGCCTATCACCAGGCCCAAAGCAGTTTCTTTAGTAAACAATGAAAGCAACACAAATACATAAGGACCTCCTGCACCAAAGAAATGTTTACACCAAAAGGAAATAGAAATGTGTTCTTTTTCAGGAGTTTCCAGAATTTCACCAAAAATATTATTGTATATACAGAGGATATGAAAAAGCTTAGAGTTTCAGGTTGACCATTTCAAAGACTGGATTTTTATCCATTTCTGAAATACCAGTCTCACATATCCTATAGAAGTCATCTCAGCACCATACATTCAAAATTAAGAATTTAGAATAGCACTAATAGGCACCATTGAATTCACTAAAGTGGTAACAAATCTTGTAACCAGTTTTCACTTATTTATGCCTAGAATCTGTCTCCTCAGTTCTATTTTGAGACTTTGGTTCTTGTCTCCGATGGTGTTGCCAGTGAAGCCGCTGGATGCCATTAATCTCACTTCTTTGAAAGAATAAATCATTCCACATTGTAATTAAACAATAAATACATCAAAGTACAGTGAATTCAGGCTAAGTCTAGACACCCACTGCATAGTTATAAGGCAAGCTTGTCACAGCCGTCTCCACTTGAACTTGAGGCTGCTTCAGTGGGTCTTTACACAGAAGTAAGACTTGAGACTGTGTGATGGAAGTGCCTAACTCTGTAGAGCTGACACCAAAACTCGCCGGAGACACCACCTTTTTACCTGCAAAGTTTCCCTGGGCCATTAATGTGCATGCCCAGGGCTGGTGTCAAGCTCTGTTCCCAGTATTCCACCACACACAGCACACCCCAGACTTGTCACTGGGCCACCTCTCTTTCCCATTCCCACACTCTAAATATGCTGCTTTTCAAGGCAAAGACACCCCAGAGCTGGGCATGGTTGTTGTCCCCAGGAGAGAGGCATGGTTTTAACAGAAGACAGTCTGCAAGAAATTGTGATAATTTGGGTCTCTGTGTAGAACCAAAATGGTCTCAGGTCTTCCTGCATTCGGCCATCAAACTTTATAAGTAAGGTGGTTACAATTCTGCTTGTGACTCTGTATTACTACAGAACAGAACGAGTCACTTTTACAAGAACTGAAGATAATTTCCTAAACTAATATGAGAGATGTTTTTGGCACTGTTGCCCAGTTACAGATTAGACAGTATCTTAAAAAAAGAAAAAAACCTCTCATAACCCCCATCTAAGGAAACAGATGTAAATGCATTCTGTCTCGAACAATTTACAGAAAACAGAAAATCCATTTCTTTTATGCACTGATACAGCCACAACCTTTCTCACTGAGGTGGTGGAGTTCTAAATACAGACAAAACTCAATTCTGTTGGCCAAAAATAGATATTAGGGTGGAGGATAGATATAATAAAAGTAGATATAATATGAAACAGGACTTAGGGCAAACTCAATAGTCAAAATATCTGATCCCAAAAATAGATACAATATGAGATTATTAATCTTCATTCTCAGATTGAGGGGATTTAATATCAACTAGGAAACAGGCTAATTTTTTTAGATTTCTTTAATTTCTTTATTTATGTTTATGAGTACTTGCTTGCATGTATTGGGTGTACCACATGCATACCTGCTGCCAGAGGAGGTCAGAAGAGGATGTTGGATCCCTGGAGCTAGAATTATGGATGGTTGTGACCCACCATGGAGGTGCTGGGTATTGAACCCAGGTTCTCTGTAAGAACGAGTGCTCTTTACTAAGGAGCCACCATCTCTCTAGCCCCAAGAAACACTTTGAAGTGCGTCTTTGGGGTGCTTCCAGAGATGTGTGACTGAGAAGAGAAACCCACCCTGAATATTATCAGCACCACCCCCATTGCTGGAGTCCTGAATGGAATCTAAAAACAATGGTACAAGCTGAGCCACGGCCTTCTCTCTCCATACTTCCCGACTGCGGGGGCTATGCAGCCGCCTGCCGCGTGCTCCTGCCACCGTACCTGGCCAACCGCAAAGAAGTACTTCCCTGAACTGTGAGTCGAAATAAGCCCCTCCTGCCTCAGCTGTTTTCGGCAAGTGTCCTGCCACAACAGTGAGGAAAGTAACCAATGCAGAGAAAATAGGGACTTGGAAAGAAGAAACAGAAGACAGAACATTGTGCTTTGGTCTTCTGCCATCATCAGTGAGGTGTTCCATGTAGATGTCGTTAAAAGAGAGCGTTTTGTCGAGAACCTACTCTCGTGTTTGATGACAACCAAGCGAATAACAGAGTAGATCCCATTCCAACTACAGAAGAGACACTTCACTCTGGTCAGAAATGAGACCAAATGCCAAACTGGTGCCTCGTACAAGCCAGTCTAGCTCACTTAAAAATACACTAGCTGGCGGTTACATAACACTGAATAAATTACAGTGAGTCACAGATGTCCAGATCCTTGAATGGACACCAGAAGATTCAGAAACAACTGAAATTACAAGCAGAACATCATATGTGAAAATGTATATATATAATATATATGTATATATACATATACATGCACAATTTCAATTCTTGACAGAGAGAAAATCCATAGCATTTTAATAGGTACCATCCTAAAGAATGCAAGGGATGGTGAGTTTTATGTACCGTTTAGTTCCAAAACCCTTCAGAACTACTTGATTCCACACCGTCAGAAGAAAGTATTTTATTGGGACCATATAAAAAAGTATCACAAGACCATTTTTATTATAAAAATACAGTTTGAGTTGTTTTCAATCAGATTATTTATCAGGCTCAGCAAACATTACATTTCAAAAATGCTAAGGAAATGGTGTCTTCTTACGTTGTCATATCCGCAGTGATATATCCGCAGTGACATATTTGCAGTGATGCAAAGGAATCACTCCTGTTCCCATCACTGATGACCAGCCACGGGAGTCGGAATACAGAGGTAGGAGGGTGAGTCTGGGAAAACAGCAGAGCCAGACTCCAGATCTGTTCCAAACATGCTGTCACTCATCAGATTTTACCATGATATCTTTTCTGAGAGCAGCATTGAGGGGACTGGTTTAAGGGGAAACCTGTGCTTACATGTATATTTAACTCAGAGTAGGGGAGGTTGAGAAGTATATATTTCTTGTGAATTAAAAGAGACAGACAAATGGTTCCTATAGAGGGGGAACCAATAAGAGAAAAATAATACGTGTGTGGACATGAGTATAAAAATAACTCAATCTAATATAGAAAATTAGTCTGGCTCTGAAAAGATAAATGATAAAGGAATGAGGTCTGACTAAAATACTTCTGTCTTCAACTGGGAGCCACCACAAATTGAACATATACCCTGGAGCCTTATAACAGTATTCCACTGTCCCCTGGAAATGAGAGATGCTGGGGTAGGGTGCAAAAATACCCTGAGTTCTGGAATTTCCAGAAGCACAGTGTTACAAATGCACCAAAGTCTAACTTATCCTTTAAAAGAATACCACACTCGTGGCAGGCATGTATTCATGCGTGCACAGCATCTGTGAACACCCATACAAAACCTGCACATGATCAAGCCAGCCAATGTTTCATCATGAGTCCAGTCTCTACCCCTCAATGAGAAGCTGTTTAGAGTCAAGGGCTTCTGAGACACAGAGAGTCACTTTAGAGACGTAGCTCCTAGCAGACCAATGACAATCCATTCCAATGGATGTCTCCTGCCCATTTCTATATACATGGGCAGCACAAATTGGACTCAGTGAGTTATATAAAAATGATAGGTAGGTAGGTAGATAGATAGATAGATAGATAGATAGATAGATAGATAGATAGATAGATAGATAACGTGAAGGTCATGAAGTTGGAATGGGATGGTGCAGGCCTGCACCTAGGCTGAATATGACCAAAATATATTGTACATATCTATGAAGTTAATAAATAAAACTATTTTATTTCTTTAAAAAAATATAGTCTGATTCTCATGCCCTCTCTTGGGCTCCTTTCCTTCTGTTGCTCTGTCTTGTCTGACTTTGATAATGATAGCTTTTGTTTTATCTTATTATATTTAATTCTGTTGTTTTTAAAATATCAACAAATGAATGAATGCAAACCTAGCCACTATTGTAAAGATTTAAAAAGATAATAAAAATAAAATAAAAATAGCCTGCCTTCATGCATCATCATCAGAATTAAGCAAGTTAATAAAAACTGATGTTTGGCTTCCTTCATAGGTAAAGAAAGAGCATTATGCAGGCCAGGTGTGACTATCTTAAGATTCAACATTTCTTGAGAGACTATTTACTACAATCAGCAAATGTTGCCCATTAAACCTCACCTTAGGCGTCCAGGATTGCTTTGTTTTATTCACTCAGCCTCACTCCCTCTTTCCTGAACTCTAGCATGTGACAGCAGGCCTTGCTCTTTGCAGCGGGAAAAGCTTGCATCCTTGCCCTCGGCCAATGAGCTGACCTTAAGGCTGGTTTGCAGTGATGTAAAGAAGCTGACCTACCAACAGTTATGTGATATCATTTAAGTCATGCTTGCATTCTTCAGCCTTCTCATTCATAAAATACTTAAAAGAGTGACTGATAAATCATGTCCCTTAATTTACAGTCGATGGGTAATTTATAAATGATCGTGGGTGGGAGCTGAAGAAACGGCTCCGAAGGGAAGAGGACTTGCTCCTCTTGCTGAGGACCTAAATTTGGTTCCCACTACGTATATCAGGTGCCTCATAACCACCAGTAGCTCCAGCTCTAAGACATCCAATATCCTTTTGAGCAACTGCATTCATATGTGTGCAAGCACGCACACGCACACACACACACACAATCCCAGCATAAATTTAAAAAATAGAATGGCCATGTTAACTTGGACCTTTGCATAGCATCTTAATGTTGATGTTTCATCTTTGAAAACTACCTTAAAAATATACCTGTGGTATTGAGAACTGAAATGCCTTTATTGGATAAACACAAATTGATTCTTCTTGAACCTAACCCTAACTCCATGTAGTAGCACTCCATGCTAACTCTCGCATTTTACTCACTGGTGAGTGTCACAATGCCAGCGGAAGACCTGACTCAGTGCCTTTCATTTGCAAATGACCTTCACCAACATGGGAACAACTGACTAGCAACCATCTGCCTATTAAAATTTCCCATCACCAGTGTGGTCACTTCCTTTGTGCTGTCTTCTATTGTGTATTTGAGAGCTGACTAACTTGTCTTCAAACACAGGCAGATAATATGGTGAAGAGCTTGAATATGGGGAAGATCATTTCCCCTTCTTTGTTTGTTTTTCTCAGGGTTTTAATTGACTTGACTACACAGCAAGTACTGAAGCTTCAACCCTGCCTGGTCCAAAATCCCTTCATTACCCATGTAGCCATTACGGTAACATCCTGAAGGCCCCTGCAAACAAACAGTTGGCAAACTCTAGTCAAGTGCACACCCCATAACAGCCTGAGGCTAACAGACAAATAAAACAGGGCCTGAGAAAACAATGTCTTCTATTAACATCTGAAGTTTCCAGTGTCAGTTTAGTTTCCTAATTCCTAGAAACTCAGACATCAGGCGTGTTAGCCTGGACTCTATCTAGCACTGCAGACAGAAATCCAAGCTCCAAGAACAGGAGAAACAATAGGTGGTGTCCCCATGGTCTCAAGAGCATGTCATGGGCTGTGACTTTGGGTTTTCCCCCTTGACTTTGACCTTTTTAGGATTTAATTTTTTATTTCTATTGATAGGTGTCAATGGATGTGTGTGTGTGTGTGTGTGTGTGTGTGTGTGTGTGTGTGTGTGTGCTCTCAGAGACCAGAAGAGGTGTCAAATTCCCTGGAACCAGAGTTCCAGGCATTTCTGAGCTGCCTGAAGTGGATGCTGGGAAATGAACTCAATTTTTCCATAGGAGCAGCCAATGTTCTTAACCTGTGTGTGTATGTGTGCATGTCTGCATGTGTGTGTGTGTGTATGTCTGGGTGTATGTGTGTATATGTCTGCATGTATGTGTATGTCTGGGTGTATGTGTGTATATGTCTGTGTGTATATGTGTGTATGTCTGCGTGTATGTGTGTGTGTATGTCTGCATGTGTGTATGTGTGCATGTCTGCGTGTGTGTGTATGTCTGTGTGTGTATGTCTGCGTGTGTGTGTATGTCTGCATGTATGTGTATGTCTGCGTGTGTGTATGTCTGCATGTGTGTGTATGTCTGCATGTCTGTGTATGTCTGCATGTGTGTATATATCTGAATGTGTGTGTGCATGTGTGTATATGTCTGCATGTGTGTGAATGTGTGCATGTCTTCATGTGTGTGTGTATGTGTATGTCTGCGTGTGTGTGTGTGTGCATGTGTATGTCTGCGTGTGTATATGAAGTTTGATTGTCCAAGCTCAATGTCTGGTATTCATATGGAGATCAGAGGACAATGTGTAGGAGACAACACTCTCCTGTTACCATAGGTTCTGGGGATTTATTCAGGACATAGGACTTGGTGGGAAATGGCTCTACTTGATGAGCCATCTTGCCAACCCAAGATACATCTTTTCAAATCATGTAAAATCAGGTTGCTGTCACTGTGATGTTTTCTCCCTACATCTTTCATCCTGTCCCCTGAGAGACAAAGTACACGCTTCTACATAAGTACTGCCACGTCTTCCAGATGTTGCCCACATGTGCTTTATAGCTTCTTCCCTATTCACTAGGATATGAGTAATTCAATGAATTATATTCATTCTATTATTTTACAATGCTTCTGCATGTCTGAAGTTTTTCAAACTAAAATTTAGGAAAGTGACCTCATTTGCATAATAAATTATAACCTCATCAATGATTAGACCATCTTCAGTTGGCATTCTCTCCTTGAATAATTACCAGTATTTCCTATCGGAGAAACAAAACCCAACAGAGAAGAAAGAGAGAAGAGAGGAGGAAAGGAAAACAAAGAGCAGAGGAGAGGAGAGGAGAGGGGAGGGGAGGAGAGGAGAGGAGAGGAGAGGAGAGGAGAGGAGAGGAGAGGAGAGGAGAGGAGAGGAGAGGAGAGGAGAGGAGAGGAGAGGCAAGAACAATTAATCTCATTCGTGAGCTTTTAAAACACAGAGAAGACAAACAAATTCAAAAGGTATTTAGTCCAGTCTGTGGGCAGTGTGCATGGGCAGTCACAAGTCTGAGTATTGTAACATGTAAATCACATCTGCACTTGAGGTTCACATTTTTTCATTTCCATTCATGAAAACAAATGAGCCAAGCTTTTATCCTTCAGCAAGGAAATGCCTCTTTCTCAATTGCTTCCCTGAAAGTGACACCACCCTTTGCATGTCCCTGGTAGTCAGGAAATCTTCCCTGAGGAATACTTAAGGACTCTTTTCCATTTATGGTACTAAAGTCCTGAGTCCCATCCAACCCGCAAACTACTGTAGGGTTTGCTGGCTGTGGACACTGGTGCAGAGCTTCCCCTGCCTGACCAGAGCCTCCGGAAACCTGCAGACTTTCCTGTCCCAAAGCCTGTGTTTTTAACAAGCAAGGAGCTCAGCAAATGTCCATCACTCTGTATTTCATGACTTTACAGTGTTCAAATCTCAAATCAACAGCTTCTAAAATAACACTGACTAATGTTGAACCGCAGTTTCCTTGCAGGACTGGTGAGATCTGTTTGTCACGGTGACTATAAGTAACAGAAAAATAAGGAAAAACAGGATCAATGTTGTATTCTTGGCTGACCTCTAAAGGATGGAGCTCACCGTGTACATACATGCTACCACTCATCCAACTACTAGAATCTTATTCTGAACAGTTCTTTTATATAGACAAATGTAACATAAAAACCCAGGTCATCTGATGTCTGAGCTAGCCCCAGTTTATCATATCTCATCTTGTTTTCATCTGCAACTTGTTTTTAACTAAATGTTATCCTGATCTATATTCATTCACAAGACCTCATAAAGTACACGGGCTAGAGTATCTTGGAGATAGAACTCATGCTTAACATGCAAGAGGCCCTAGCTCCAATACCCAGCAGAACTAATAAAAATAAAACAGTAAAATACAGGGCAGGAAACCCTGACTGCTCTTGGTAATGGGGAGGGAGGAGGAGAGGGAGTAGGGGGAGCGGGAGCGGGAGGGTATTGGGAGGAGGGGAGGAAGTGGAAATTCTTTAAATAAATAAATAAGAAAAAAAAGAAAATACAAAAAATCTTTGGACAAAAAAAAGTATTTTAGATAGAAACATTAATATCTCTACACATTTGGTTAAATTAGCCTGGATTTTTCCCACCATTAAATATATCAATATGAAAAAACTTATTACAGAGTAACATGTGACCAGCAAGTCATTGAGCACCAGCTGGTGAATTATCTGGTGAAAATCCATTTTTTCCAGCTCATGGAATCTTGGTTAGAAAAAAAACATGTAATCAATGGAAAGAATGTAGTTAATCTGTCTAGTACAAGGCTTGCAGTCACAGGATAAGGAGGAAATTATTTCAGTTGGGAAATTTAAAAAGTAAGGTCTCAAAGTGAATGCAGGAAACAATACTGGATCCTGAAAAGGTCATCATATTTATTCTGAATTAAATATGAGAATCTCAAGCACAGAATGGAAACTATCCAAGGTGAAAGGAAACTGCATTCCTCTTCTTGCCACACATGTCCAACATGAGCAAAGCAGACAGTGTTTGGAGGAGCTGAATTTTCTTACCTCATATCTCAGAGATTTGGTGGCATGGTAGGAGCTGCCAGACTCTGTAGGCCTCAGTCCAGAATGTGTATACCTCCAATCCTCCCGTTCCTGGTGGCAACAGCAAGGTACAAAGTCAGCCAAGACAGAAGGAATGTGGAAGGTTTGGTACACATGCGTGCAGGTAAGGGAGAAACTGATAGAGGCCAGCTTTGCAAGGGATCAATCATGACCTTATTTCCATAATTGTTAGACAAGGCTCATTATGCCACTATCTTGGGCTAGAACAAAAATGTAATGTATAGTGATATTTCATTTTTATTTTAATAAATAAAGTTTTCCTGAAGGTCAGAGAGTAAAACAGTCACACTGGTCAGTCATACAGACCAGGCAGTGGTGACACACACCTTTAATCCCAGTAGCCACACTAGTTTGCCAGAGCAGCCAGGTGATAGTGGTGCACACCTTTAATCCCAGCACTAGAGAAGAATGTAAGATGGGAGGGGACAGGTCCCAGTCAGTCTCATTCTGAGGATTCCTGGAGGCAGGATCACCATGTTAGTCTGAGGTAGAGGTAAGAGCCAGTGGTTGGTTGCTTTGCTTTTCTGACCATCAGGGTGAACCTCAATATCTGTCTCTAGGTTTTATTATTCATGTTACATTTGGCACCCAACGTTTTGCAATGGACATCTACATAAAGCCTAAGAAAGCTTAATAAAAAGGACTTCTAGACCCACAAAAATGGGAATCAATTGCAGCTTCTTGGTAGCTGCAATTTTTTAGATAAGGTCTGTTTTCATTTAAAAAGGTTTAGGTATTAATGGTTAACGGCAATAGCAATCTCTTTCTAAAAAAGCAGGGAGAGGATATGATATAGAAAGGAATATTTTACAATAGTATGGATTTTGGTCTATTGATACAAATTTAAGATCAATTTTGCTTATATATATTTCTACTCTTGTTTAAGGCATTATGTTTATGCAATGTACAGGTAAGAAATACATATTAATAGTTATCTATAATAACTTTTAGTTATGATTGATAGGTTTTCTAGATACACAGAGGAATATTTCAGTTAGATAGATAATCTTCAACTCTTCAAAGGCCTACATAATATGGCATTTAAAAGATTTTAAGAACTTAGACTTTTCTCAACAGTGAGACATGTCTGCTTCTGGTAACACCAATCACTTCAGAGGGGCTGATGGACATTGAAGAAACTCATAGAATTTGCCTTCAGTGCAGTAAGACTAGCCATTTGGGCAAGAAATTGCTCTTACCTGGACTGCTTGATGGTATACTGTATGAACTGGACCCACAAAAAAGTGACTGCTGAACTTTCCAAAAGACAAGATGGCACTTCAGGGTTCCTGCTTCACAAAAGAAACTGCCAGACTTTCTTCAGGACACAGAAGAAAGTAAATGATAAACTTTTTCAGTACAAGGCAGAATAGTTCTTCAAATGTCCTGCTTCACTGGAAAGTCTGTCAGACATTATGGGCTTATAGGCTGAAGATGGGTGCCCCAATATTACAGAGGAACTTTGGGTGACTGTCTAGGCAATGAGATGTCTCTGTCAATTCTAGAGTTTTTGGAAGTTGCTTACAATGCACTTCCTGTTTTTTTAGGTAATATTATATCCTTTTGGGGGTCTTTGATGGAGTTGAAGACAGATAATTGTTGGAGGGAAAGCCACTTGTTCATCCCAGCTGCTTAGCCCAGAAATAATCACACAGAAACTGTATCAATCAAATCATTGCTTGGCCCATTAGTTCTAGCCTCTCACTGGTTAACCCCACATATTAATTTAACCTATTTCCATTAGTCTGTGTTTTGTCACATGACTGTGGCTTACTGGCTAAAGTTCCGGCATCTGTCTCTGGCAGGGGCTACATGGCTTCTCTCTGACTCCACCTCCTTTTTCCCAGCATTCATCTTAGTTTGCCCCACCTACCTCTGTTTCCCTATAACTCTGCTATAGGCCCAAAGCAGTTCCTTTATTTATCAATGGTAATAACAGCATACAGAAGGAAATCCCACATCAGATAGTTATAGTTCTCCTTAGTTATGATAAAAGATAAATTAGATGAGATACTTTAGATTCACAAAGTTAAGATAAATGATAGAATATTTTCTTTAATTTTTTCCTAATATAAATAGACTAAATATTGTAACTGTAATTCTTGCTTGATAACTGTTTGTTATATGTAATTTTACTATGTTAAAGCTAAAAACTTCCTTTTTAGTTTGACAGAAAAGGGGAAATGATGTGGGATGTCCTTCTGTATATGTATTGCTTTTATTGATTGATAAATAAAGCTGTTTCAGTCAATGGCTTTGAAAAGTAAAGCCAGGCAGGAAATCTGAACAGAGACAGAGAGAGAGAATAGGTAGAATCAAGGAAATGTCATGTAGCTACCAAAGGACAAAGATGTCAGAATATTACCAGTAAGTCACAGCTTCATGGCAATACATAGGTTAATAGAAATGAGTTGATTCAAGATGTAAAATCTAACTAGGAATATGCCTGAGCCATTGGCCAAACAGTGTTGTAAATAATATAGTTTCTGTGTCTATGCAATCTCCATTTACAGCAATGTGTATAAATACCCAAGAGTTCTATTATAAAATTATTATTCATGTATCATGTTCAGTGATTAAGAATGTATACTTCTTTTCCAGTATACATTTTCTAGTACCTATGTGAGGTGGTTTACAACCAACTGTAACTCCAACTTCAAGAGATCCAATGCCCTCTTCTGGCCTCTGAGGTCAACTGTAGTCACATGTGAACATACACATGCCCACACACACACAAAATTAAAAATAAACTCAATCTTTAAAAAAAAGAAATATCACCAAATTCTTTGAACAAGTCCTAGATTGCATGTCAGAAGTCACAAAGATCTATCATCAAGATTATTTTCAATTACTGTTTAACAATTCAATTAGACCTTCCTTAACTTCACTGAAGGCGAGGACTAGAATGTGGTCTCATCAATAAGAAGATTATTATTTTATTTAAGCTGCTCTACTTTTAAACACCAAGTATTTTGCAGCCTGGACCAATAAAGAAGAACCACGAAGAGAGGCATCACCCTTTCTTTTATCAGGTGGAAAAGGTGATTATACAGGAAGTCATGGGGCAGAAAAGTGCTTCATCCTCAGAGCAGGGGGAGCAGCTCAAAAATGAGTCTCTGAAAATAGATAGTCCATAAAACTCTCTGTGCCCGAGAAGCTCTTGGAAAGTTCTTGTGAGCCTCCTAAGGCCTGTGTTGCCTGGAAAGAAAGTGACAGCAATGAGAACTGAGCCGAGAACTGTTGCAATTATAAGCACACTTTAGAAATATGAATTCATAAGCAATATGTAGGTTGTACCTGAAGAGAAAACTGAGAGACAAAATGGATTTCTTGTTAAGGTAGACCAAGAAGGATTAACAAGGATCTGGAACTGAGTGCAGATCACTGGTAAAGTTCTTCCCAAGCAAGTGCAAGGCCCTAGGTAGCATCTCCACCACAAAAGATATGATCTCAAATATCAACTTGGAATTAGAAAAGAATAAAAGACACTGTACAATAAGAACAGAAAAGGTTTTATCACTAAAAATCAATGTAGAAGAAAAACTTGTGAGTTCTTTCTCTGATTTTTTTGTTCACTGAAATAACCATTTGGAAACCTTTGTGTGACCTACAGTGACTAGGGAAGCAAACATATAAAGATGGCAGACAAAGAGGGTCAGTAAAATTATTTTAATGTCAAGAAAAAACACTGGAATAGTCTTCAAGCTATCTGTGAAAGTCTCTAAAATTCTTAATTCAAATGAATAAATTCTGAAGTTTAAATCCATATTGAGGTTGTCCACTATATTCAAGGTTATGAAGAATATTTTGAAGTTATTTTTGTCAAAGAAAGCATATATTTTAAGAAATGACTTTTATTAAGGTGGTAAATTTGATTAAGTGCCATCCTTCATTGACAAGGTCTTTCAGAATAATGTAGGGGTCTTTGCAACCACAATAGCCAGTGAAGTGACACTCTAAGGGAGGCAAGAAGGTTGTTTGTTTCAATGCAACTAAGTAGCTGGTATTGGTTCAAACTTCGGGAATCTGACCCTGAGTTGATGGAGGAGGGTCATCTGTCTATTGTTACTTTCATTGGTTAATAAAGAGACTGCCTTGGCCTTTTTGATAGGCCAGCCCTTAGATGGGTGGAGTGGACAAAACAGAATTGTGGGAGAAAAAAAGCAGAGGCAGGCAGTCGCCATGACTCTTCTCTCCAAGACGGATGCCGGTTAGAATCCTCCCGGTAAGCCACCACCTCGTGGTGCTACACAGATTATTAAAAATGGGTTAGATCAATATGTAAGAGTTAGCCAATAAGAGGCTACAGATAATGGGCCAGGCAGTGTTTAAATGAATACAGTTTCCGTGTAATTATTTCAGGGTAAGCTAGCTGGGATCCAGGTGGAAACGCAGCCCGCTGCTCCTTCTACACTGAGTACTTTATTTTAGGCCTATTTAGGCACAGCACAATTTGGTGAAAACTTTCTTTGTGAAAATTAACTCAATTCTGCATGCACAATAAAGCACAAAGTAAGCCAAATAAAGATTAGATGTGACTTCGCTGAGACTCTTTGTAAAGTATATGTATGACCTCCATAGAGATGGATTCTAACCTGATGCAAGATTCCTGGCAGCAGTGGATGCATAACTTGAACTAGCCATCCCCTGTGGTCAAATTGGTGACTACTCCAGTCGTCATCAGAGAGCCTTCATCCAGTGACTGATGGAGGCAGATTCAGAGACCCCACATTTGGGCCTGGCTCTAGGAGTCCTGCTGAGAAGAAGGAGAAGGAATTGTAGTAGTCAGGGTGTCAGGGACATTACAGGAAAACATTCCACAAAACTGGTTTTTGGGAACTCAAAGTCTGAAACAACAAACAGCAAGTCTGTATGGAACCTCTGCATGTATGTGACAGTTATGTAGCTTGGTCTATTTGTGGGACTCCTGACAATGGAAGCAGGGGCTGTCCCTGGTGCTTTAGTTGGCTCTTGGGAACCTATTCCTCATGCTAGATTGCCTTGTCATCCTGAATATAGGAAGAGGTACTTGATTTTATGGTGACTTGATATACCATGCTTTGCTGATGCCCATAAGAGGCCTCTGCCCCTTTCTGAATGGATAAGGAGAAGGGATGGATGGAGATACAGGGGGGAGGTGGAGAGAGGGAGATGGAAGAAAAGAGAAAGGAAAGGCTTTGGTTGGAATGTAAAATAAATAAATAATAAATAGATTTATTTTTTAAAAAAATATGGAAAATGAGATAAATTTTAGAGATTGACTACATGTGACAGTTCAATAAAGATTAGTTCTGTAGATTGTCTGAGAAAAAACAAACTTAAAATAAGGGTCTGGGGACGGATCCAGTGCTGTCTCTGACCTCGCAGTTAGTATGAAAGTACCAGGCTATTAACTGCATCTGTCCCCAGTCTTTTGGGCAGATAACAGGTTATACATCCCTTCCTTTAAAAGGATAACTCTGGGGGCTGGAGAGGTGGTCAGAGATTAAGAACACTTTTTTTTCTTCCAGAGGTTTTGAGTTCAATCCCCAGCACCCACATGGTGGCTCATAACCATCTTTAATGAGATCTGGTGCCTTCTTCTGGTGTGTAGGCAAACATGCAGGCAGTACACTGTATACATAATAATAAATAAATCTTTTTTAAAAAATAAAAGAACAAGGCTATATGACTATCCCTAGTGCTTATCCGTGAGCATAAGGACCTTTGTCCATCCTAGACAACAAACGTAGAGAACGCGGGGTCAGAAGGATAAAAACAAAGTTATTCAAATCAACTAAAGCAGCGCTTCATACATACTAGATGCACATCATGCTGCTGAGATACAGTCTCAGCTCCAAGACAAGCATCCAAAGGATGGTATCTCAGCCCCCAACAGTCTCATTAAGGGACTCTGCAGCATATATCAAGAACATCTCAAGCATTTCCCAACTTAGTCCATTCAGTTAGGGTTCTGCTCTGATTGTTACAAACTTCTTAAAGTAAGCTAAAATAAATCTGCCACCCTTCGAGTTCACATGCCCATTCTGGCAGTCCTCTTTAGGGCCATAAATAGTTGGTAAGGCTAACATGCCCATTTCTACCTAAATTCTTCAGAGTCACTCTGCAACTTTCCTGTGTATTTTCTCTTTGATCCACTAGGTCTTTCCAGTGACTACAGATGCCATGAGTATAATTTTCTCATGTCTTCGTCCCCTTCTTGTCTTTGATTGGTGTTCTAGTTTGGTTTCTGTTGCCATGATAAACACCATGTCAAAAAAAAAAAAAACACTTATAGAGGAAAGGATTTATTTGATTTGTACTTCCCAACCACAACCCACCATTGAGGGAAGTCAGAGCAGGCACCCAAACCCAAACAGCAACAGAGGCAGGAACTGCGGAGGAACTCGGCTTGATCCCAGACTCATGTTCAACTACCTTTTCTATCCAGTCCAGCCCCATATGAATAGGCTGGACTCTCCTACATCAGTTAGCAATCAAAGAAATGCCCCCATAGACAGGTCCACAGGTCACCTAATGGAGATTATTCCTCAATCGAGATTCCCTCTTTCAGGTATATCTAGGTTTGTGCCAAGTTGACAGCTGAAGCTAACTATGACAGCTTCAAATATGACTCCCCAAATAGGACACAAGTACATGCTACACCTACTAGTTGGGATCTTGCCTTCCCACTCTGAATGTCAGAGCTCAATGACGTGACATTTTAAGCAAAGGTCAAATTGTATAAATACCCCATTGCCAAAAATAACCTAAGAAGGTAACAATAGCACTCTAACTTCACCTCCGTTTTTAAGTAGATTTAACTCTCTGGAGTTTCCTGGTTACAGAAGAAAGAAGAAATTTTCAAATGTAAGTTTGAAGTTTCCTATAACACTAGAATTAATGGTGTACAACCCAAATTCATCTTTCCCAAAAGTCAAAATGTTAAAGTATCCTGTAAAAAATCACATTGCCTAAGACAACCCAGCTCAGTTGTATCACATAACTGCCCCAGAGTTACTTGCCTAGCTGTGTGGTGCATCCAGTGGCTTCAGTTCCTAAATGCTTGTGAACAGAACAGGACATCTAATGTTTCATTCTGCTGAGAGAAGACTGCAAGCCAAAAAGACCAAAGGAAAGAATATCTCACAAACAGAAGGCAGAATAATGCATCATACCCGGCAAGTGTTTATACCATGATGTGCTCCTGTGCACTACTTCAAAGAGACATTTGGCAAAACACAGAGGCTAATTTTTACCTGAACCTTTTTTATTATAAGGAAGCTGTCAAGCTGAAGTCCTCTGTGCTAGCCTCCTGAAAGAGACAAGTTGTCGCACCGTGAGATAGTAGGACTCTGACGTGGGTCTTAAATGCAGTCCATTCAAGCCATAATTTTAGATTCTCCTGTTGCTAAATTAGCGGTCACGATTTTGAAAGCCAAGGAGAGACATTTGGCAAAAGGCCCAGAGACTCAAGTATGGAGTGGAAGGATAAGCTTCAGGTTTCCACCATTTTATATGTTCTCCTTCCTCAGAAGCACAAACACCTCGGATGGTGTCCACTGGACTTCCTTTATGATTGCTGAAATGACTCCCATGATTCTTTCCACCTGAGCTCAGAGGGCTACAAGAGACACTGGCAAGAGATTTCATCCTGAGGCTTGGAGACCACCAAGTCAGAGAAAACTAGAAATCGGACTACAGTCATCATCCTGACCCTTGATGTATATTAAAAATAACTCCTTTCAAGGAATCAGTGCGCTATCGAAGTAAAATACTTGCCAGTTAGTAAAACATCGTTGAAAGGAATTGGCTGCCCATTATTATTGGTGGCCAAGTTTAATCATTTATAAAAGCCTGGAGCTAGATGTTTCACTCTCAAATTAAATAATATCTTCTCTCATCTTAACAATTTTTGACAGAGACTGTACATCTTTCAGTTTAGAAGGGAAGGGACTAAAAAGATGGCTCAGTGGCTAAGAGCTCTTGATGTTCTTACAGAAGACCTGATTTTGACTCCTGGAATTCACATGGTGGTTCACAACATTTGTAACTCCAGTTCCAAGGGATCTGACACTCTCTCCTGGAACTGAGGGCACTACAGACATGTGCATGCATACATACAGAGAGAGAGAGAGAGAGAGAGAGAGAGAGAGAGAGAGAGAGAGAGAGAGAGAAAGGAGAGAAGGATATAGACGTGACTATCAAGATCAGGGCCAGTGGCCAAGAACATACTTAGTGGTTTACCACAGAGCTGTGAGGTGTTCACAAGTCTTTCCACAGCAAGCTAAGGGGAGGGCTGGAAGGATTCCACATCCTAAGGTGGCTCCATGTAGGAATCCATATGCAACAATGTGTCATATTGCACACTTTCACTGTCGGCTCTCAGCTCTGCACAAGTCATCCCTCTAGAAGGAAAGGAAATCTGCCAGTGATTGATCTTGTCTCTGCATCCATAAATTCCCCCTCTGTTTCCCTGAGGGAGTTAAGAACGTCAGTTATCAAGATGGCTCACAATGCACATGGGTCCTCCATGGCTTTTGTTTTATTTACCAAAACTGTTAAAGTTCTAAAACGCTCTTTGACTAAGATACCGCCCCACCCCCGCTACCTAATATTACCTCAGAGAACCATGATCAACACTTGACTTCCAAGTAAGCAGGGTCACTTTCGTTGCGACCTGTGTTCTGCTAACTATGCACCCAGAAGTCCTTTCCATCAACCTAAAAGGGACTTAGAAGTTTCCACTATTAGTCAAACTCTTGAGGAAATGGACTGAAAAATGAAGCTAAGAGACAGAGTGTGTATGATTGTGGAGGCTCACCCCAATGCCCTCCTAGGACAACATTTGCCAGTAGATGTGGGTGGTGTATGGGAGGGGAGGGTGGAAAAGGAAAGCACCTGCCAATAACATGGAAGGATTCTTCAAGCTTTGCCAATAGCACCACCCATCCTTCATGACCAACATGAGCGCTGGCATTTTGCATAAGGAAACACGGCAAAGGGCGGGGGGAGAGGGGTGGGAGAAGAGAACAAATGGTTTCCAAAAGTTGTTCTGCCTTTTCAGCCTGGATACAGAAGAAATCAGGCTGCGATGATGAGCCAGGAAGGTTGGCTTCCATCCTAAACCTGTCACTACCTAACGGCACACACCACTTAATTTCTCCCCTTCGGCATTTCTTCATCTATAAAAGGAAGAGGAGGAGGCAATGATATACAAAAGCCCGAGGACGCCAATTGCTCCCGGTCTGGCTGAGTTACGGCAGCTCCTACTGTGTCCTGTTGGGGTCTATAATTTCTCAGTCAGAGGAGAAATGTTTCCTCTTGCAGGTCCGTGTTGTTTATTTTCATGTCTACCGTAGCAACATTCAAACATACTGGGTTTGCAGTACTTCCTGGCTCTCTCCCCGGTGTCCTCTTGCTGCCATGCTTTCTCAAGAAGCAGATTTGAAATAACAAAGTACAAGCGCATGGGAATCCTTCCAGGCTTCCTAAGACAATCGTCAACATAAAGGTTCAGAGCCAGCCTGTGTTTGTATTCTTGCAAATGAGACCGGCTTTCTTAATGAGTTTTGCATTGGAATTCAATTGGATTATCTCTGTGCATATTTGTTAGATTATCGCTGACACTTTATCCTCAAAATTATAAACTTTATTCCTGATGGTAAATCTGACAATGAACTAAAACTGCACCATTAATGAAAGTTCAGGAGCTGGAGAGATGGCTCGGTGGTCAGAGGACCTAGGTTCAATTCCCAGCACCCACATGGTAGGTCACAGCCATCTGTATTCAAGTTCCCCTTCTGATGCCCCTTCTGGCTTCTGAGGGCACCAGGCATCTAGGTATGGTACATGGTGCACAGAACCATGCGTGTGCAATTGTGTACAGATATGCATGCAAGCAAAATATCCATACACATAAAATAATGATGGTTGTTTAAGCCTCGAAGATTTTAATTGTGAGTTCCTTTGTTGTTGTATATTTCAAAACTCAAGGGAGGTGAATTTTTTTTGTTTATTTGTTATATTGAAGCCTGCAACACTGCAATTGATTCAAGGGGGTGGAGGGGTAAAATCAGTAAAAATGGTGTCCAGTAACAAAGGATGCCATGCTGAAGACTTGTGGTCATGAACTTCCTACCACACCCTCACAAGTCCTGCGCTGTCAAAACAGCGCAGTCACTCAGCGAATACATGAGACAGTAGAAGGTCTGCATGGCTCCGTTCCAAAACGTGATAACTTTTCGAGAGGGATTCTGGATTCTAGAGCCATCCAATTATAGAGAGCGCAGGCAGCATGGTTCACTCATCTCTGCCATCACCAGCACCCAGGGGGATCAAAGACAGACTGATGGGCGAAGTTGTAAGGGGAGTGACTTAAAATACAGCACTGAGTGCTTGGGAGACAGCTCAGCTGGTAGAGTACATGCTGTGCAAACATGAGGACCTGAGTTCAAACCCAGAATCCACATCGGAGAAGAAACAGCCAAGCCTAATGGCCGTGCTTGTAATTCCAAGTGGAAAGTGGGGAACAGCAGAGATCCCTGGGGCCAGTCAGCCTAACCACAACGCCTTCTGTCAGTGAGAGCCCTGGCCTAAAAATAAGACCAAAGACTCCTGGGGAGTGGGACTCAAGATTGAGCTCTTGCCTACACACACACACACACATACAGAGTCATGAATGCACACACAAACATGTACATACGTACAAAAGTAATAATAATAAAATTTCAGTTCATCATGGTGACCCGCACCCGTCATCCCAGCGTTTAAGAGGGTAAAACAGGAGGATCAGAGTTTGAGGCCACCCTGAGCAACAAAGGGAGACTTTGTTGTGGAATGTGAATGTGAGGTAAGATAAAAGAACACTCTGTTAGGTTTATTCTGTTGTAATGAAGGTGTCCTGTAAATTCTACCGAAGTTTGTCTACTAATAAATTTACTACCACAAAGCTTAATAAATTTAAATTAAATTAAATAGATAAAAACATTTAAATTTACCCCAATTTTAAAGTGGCAAAAGAGTCTGCTAAATACTGTGTTTACCACCCTCATCTGTGATTTCATAATGAAAACACAAAACTGAACTCTACAGCCCTTGCTAAAAATAAAGGCACAGTTTAATAATAAGTTCACTTTCTATGATATATCGCTCTCATGTCTATAAACTCAGTCCTAAACAACCCTGATTTTAAATTAAAAGTTCACTCTCCTTTTATGTAATTTCTAAAAATAGTTTGCTGAGCTAAATATGTAGGTCCTGCAGAATTGGCTAGATTTATGAAACATTCTTTAATAAACTAAACAATCACTATATAAAAAGCAGATGCAATACCTTTGTAATTCAATTTTATAGTTTAAAAATATTCTACATGGAAGCGCCAAATTCTGCCCTGCAGAGACGCAGGGCTCCCGCTGACGTCAATAAGCGCCGAGCACTCACAAAGGAGGGCAGAACTCTGCCCTGAGCACTTAAATTTAGTAATCCATTAGACGCAGGGAGGGAGAAAAAAGGCTCAGCTCAAATGCCATCTCATCAGCCTTCCAATCTGCTGGTATTAAGCGTGGTTCGGGTGGCTAAATCCATATTCTTCTAGATGCAGAAGAAATGGGAGCAGGACGTTGTCATGGTGTGCACAAGCATTTAGTGGAATTTTACGTACATTTCTACTCCCCAGGAGACTATGCCTTTGTTCCTTTTGAGACTTCATTTTTTTTTAACTCTCTTAAGATGGCTGAACTGTCTGATTTCCTGAAATGAAAGGTAGAATTTGTGGTTGTAGACTCAAAACACTGCTCTCCCTGTCAATGAATATAACAACAGCATTTACACGTGAGCTCATGACTTCTCCTCATGTAAGCTCACACTCCAAATTCACTTGTTAGAACACACACAAAGTGACAGCCGCGGGGAGAGAAAGAGTAGGAGCTGCCAGGTCCGAGTGATGCTTGCAAGAAAGCCAGAGACTTCTGAGTAACTGTGCTCACTGTGAAGCTCGGCCAGCTGACAGAGAATGGTTATCTCAGCTCTCGGCTTTAAACAAAGATGCAGCCCTACTAAGTGCAAAAGTACTCAGGGAGTTAACTGTGCCACAGGAAGGCAAAGTTGTCAAGACAGAAACATCTGGAGACGGTCTTCATACTAAACTATTCTATCATTAATATTTCTTTGTCATATTACCAGAACTTTCCACAGGAGGGTTTTACTTCCCTGCCTCCTCAGTGAATTTTTCAAATTTTCGAGATATGGCCCATGAGTTTAAATTTGACAAAAGTTGGGCAATCTTCTCTGCTGTCTTCCTTCTCTTCCAGTCTCTTCTTTTCCTCAGCTTCACTTCTGGAATAACCTTACCCAAAAGAGTTCCTGTTTCCACCACATTTCCAATTAACTAAAGAGCAAATGCAAGCGAACTGTCCAGGCAAGGCATGCTCCCTAGCAGTTAAACCGAGCTCTCCTCTCTAGCAGCTGTTCTAAAGCACTCACTGTCCCCAGTGGAGGGTTACAGGTCTGCCATGGAGATGCACCTGCTCATGACCACATCTCCAGACCCCCCTCCTGACACCCCTAAAAAAAATTTCAAAATTAAATCTGCAGGGCTGTGGAGAAAACTCACTCAGGAAATTTCTTGTCATGCAAGATTGGGGATCTGAGTTACGGACCACACACTAGGGAGGCAGAAACAAGAGGGTCCCTGGAGCTTGTCGACCAGCAAGTCTAGCTGAAACCAGTAAGTTCCAGGTTCAGTGAGGAGCCCTACCTTATACATACATACATACATACATACATACACACATACGTGCATACGTACATAAAAAAGGGGGAGAGTGATTGAGAAAGACATTTGATCTTCATACACAGGTGCATAGGCATGCGCACACCAAGCACACACAGATCAGAAAATCACCTCCTGCTGAGCTTGCCCCAGCAGTAAATGACTTTCCTGATAACGAATGGTCTTCTTTTTCTAATGAATAATCTTCTTGATTCATTTTTAGTTGTCAATGTGAGACATGTTTCACTTGTAGGCTAAAAGCACCTTTTGGGAAAGTTGCATATGTAATCCATGTGTTCATAATATACATTCACTGGCAACTAAAGTTGTTAGGATACAGTGTCATCCTTGCTTGTGGGGCAAGGAATATTATACTCAAAATCAAAAGACAAGGAACTGATGGCTATATATGGCTTGAGTGGTCTCCAGAGAAGGAGGACTTTAAAACCTTCTGGCTCAAGTGACTTCTAGTCTTGTAATTCTGCCCAGTTAGTTTCCTCCATGGGCTCCCATCTAGAAGTGTGAAGGGGCTATTGGTCTTGCTCTTAGCAGAGAAAGTAGAGTATGTCTTTCAGAAGCCTTTGCCAGGTCACCACCTAGTCCTCATGCCATATCAGAATGGATGCTGACATAGGAAATACAGTGGGTTTTATTCAAGACAGACTCACAATTGTGCACCTGAGGACACCGTCTGTTCTTTGTTTTCCCTACCACAGGCAAGTCTGTCATGAAGTATCCCATCTCTTATTTCCCATGTGACTGAGGTGCACAGCTGTAAAGTTGAAAAAGCAATATGATATAGAAACACTATATATGATGTTTTGGCTGCAGGGTGGAGAGGCTTCTCAGATGCAATCAGTACAATGCATGCCACTAGACAGCACTTACCTATACCTACCTGTATGGGCTGTGACTAGCTGAATCACAGCTCTGGTTTAAGGAACATGGGAATGCAGAAGACTGCCTCAGGTTCTCAGACTTAGGGATCAAGGATTGGAGCAGGCAATTCTGTTTTAAGATTTATGTATTTGTTTGTTTGTATGTATGAGTATGAATGTGTGTGTGCGCATGCGTGTGTGTGAGAGAGAATAGGTGCACCATGTGTTGCCATGCCCACAGAGGCCAGAGTGGTGTCATATAGCCTAAAACTGGAGTTACATGTAAAAGGAGCGGCGGGCTGCATTCCCTCACGGCTTGCGCACGGCTAGCTTTACACCCAAAATAACAACACACAAATTGTATTCTTTTAAACATTGCTTGGCCCATTAGTTCCAACCTCTTATTGGCTAACTCTCACATCTTGATTAACCTATTTCTATTAATGTGTGTAGCACCACGAGGTGGTGGCTTACCAGGAAGGATCTTAACCTGCGTCCATCTTGGAGAGGAGAGCCATAGCGCCTGCCTCACTGTCTTCTTCCCAGCATTCTGTTCTGTCTACTCCACCCACCTATGTTCTGACCTATCAGGCCAAGCAGTTTCTTTATTAATTAGTCAATGAAAGCAACAGAAATACAGAAGCCTCTCCCACATCAATTACAGATGGTCATGAGCCACCATATGGATGCTAGACACCAGACTGAGGCCCTCTTCAAGAGCAACAATGCTCTTAACCATTGAGTATCTCTCCAACCTCAGACATTTGTATTTGTATTTTTAAAAAGAACCCAGAAAATTCTGCATTGGGATAAAGATTCAGTTAGTGACCCCCGTCTCTCTCCCCAACTCTGTGTGTGTGTGTGTGTGTGTGGTTGTGTGTGCATGTGTGCATGTATGTGCTTGTGTTTATGTGTGTACACATTCACGTGTGCACAATTGTGAGTGTAAGTATTCTGACCAGAGGTTTTTATGAGGTAACTTCCTCTATTACTTTCCAGTTTACTTTTGAAACAGGGTTTCCCACTAGGACCTGAACTTACCAAGTAGACCACACTGACTAGCATGTAAGTCCCATGGATTATTCACACATCATGCCTGGCTTTTTATGTTGATGCTAGGGATCAAACTCTGATCTTTAAGTCTGCCCAGCAAGCACCTTACCAACCAAGCTACCTCCCTGCCCCAATACCTTTTATTTTTAAAGGCATTGTTTTAAGAATGCCACATAAGGCATGGACATTCTTCAGTGCCCCTGAAGTGTCTGGGCCTTACACACTTACTTAGTCTGTGCCCCTATGTTCCATTTTCCAGTGATGCATAAATAAAAAGATAGACCCTACCCCCAAAAAATGTGTTTTTTCCCTTTATCCTTCCTGCTCTGATTATTACTTTGAATATTTGAAGCAACAACTGAGTCTTATAATTTGGCTCTTGTTGTCAGAATAAGAATTCAACCTGAATTACACATTTGGTTCTGGTTCAACCGCTCTCAAATCCCCAGGCTTCCAAACACTTGGCTAGAAATAGATGGCTCTCCTGAGGAATGGAGAGCTCCCTGCTGCATGCTTCCTGTCTGTTCCATTACCTACAAATGAAGCAGTGAAGGATAGGACAGTGAAAAATGGCCATAATTCAGAAACCTCGGAGCAGCTGTCCTATGGGTTGATATCTTAGGAAGTTGCTGCTTTGGCTCACTTCTGATCAGAACTTTTTCAAGGTTCTAGTTAGATTTTCCAAGTGGACAACATTTCCCTCCCAACTAGCATCAACTGAGCTTCATGGGAAAATGCAATTGGTTTTAACGTTTACTTAGGAAATTCTCCATTTAGCTCCAGTAGAGACTGAAGGGATCAGACAGTCAAAATAAGCAAACTGTAATAATTATGGGAACAGAAAGAGAAGACAACGTTGCATCAGCAAAAATAACCAAATTTCTCCTCCTTCAATCTCAAGTAAAGGTCATCAGAACATCAGAGGACAGAGAGAAGCACAAAATACTGAGAAACAAACATGCCTTAAAGAACAGAGGAAAGTTTTGCCCACTACTCAACAAAGCAAGCAAGTTTCTTGACTCGAAGCCTTTCCCAACAGCAGGCTCACCCTGGCAGTATAGTGGGGTGTAGTCTATATGACAGTCCTGGGAATCACTGGACAGTACAGCTAACTGCAAGTCAGACATCCTTTACAATGGAAGCCCACCAAATCAGGATCAAGAGTTCTGACACATTAAACATCCTCCTTCCTTCTTCTCAGGGACACTAAATGTTCCTATACCAAAATGACAAGACAAGCAAAATGTCACAATTGGCAGCAGGAAGCTCACAGGTCATAAGTGGGAAAACAGACGGGAAAGGGAATGATCCTCAA